>NC_073380.1:38718993-39037565 GCF_028641065.1 Leucoraja erinaceus | reverse complement strand
CCTGAACCTGAATGTTAAGCGGCTGTCCCACTTGGGCGACCTAATTGGCGAGTTTAGGAGAGTTTGAAAAAAATGTCATGTTGAAAACCTCCTCCAACTATGTTGAAGACTAGCTTTGACTAGCTACGACTAACTTCGGGAAAATTGGACACCGAATAGTGGAGAGTGAAGATGACCTCCTATCTCCTTTGACCTCCCTTCAACTATGATGAAGACTATCTACGACTACCTTTGACTACCCTCGATTACCTATGACTAACATGCCGACCTACTACGACTAAACCTATGAGTAGAAAAAGTATCGATTTTTTTCCATGGCGACCTGTTTTTACTCATGGGCATTTTTCAACATGTTGAAACATACGCCTCGACCTAGCTGAGGCCTCAAGTACATGGGGACTACTCTCGAGCATGAAGGAGAGTTACATAGACCTCCTATGACCTTGTGTCGACCATGCTGCGAGTACGAGTCGAGGGCAAACTCGCGGATTAGGTCGCACAAGTGGGACAGCCCATTTACAGTTTTTAAGCTCCTGTACCTACGTCCCAATGGCAGGGATGAAATGTGTTTGTGGCCAGGGTGATGTGGATCTCTGATGATGCTGGCTGCCTTTGAGACAGCGACTCCTGTAAACCCATTCGATAGTGGGGAGGTCAGAACCCGTGATGCACTGGGCAGTGTTCACCACTTTTTGCGGTCTTCTTCGCTCCTGGGTATTCAAGTTGCTGAACCAGGCCGTGATGCAACCAGTCAATACGCTCTCTACTGTACACCTGTAGAAGTTCAAGACAATCCTCTCTGACATACTGAATCTCTGCAATCTTCTCAGGAATAACTGCATTAGTGTGCTGGGTCCAGAAAAGATCTTCGGAAATAAGGAATTTGAAACTTTTGAATCTCCCCACCATCTTCCTAAACCCACTGACTCCGATGGCTATTTATAAACCCACTGACTCACATGGCTATCCAGACTACTCTTCTTCCCACCCTGCTTCCTGTAAGGACTCCATCTCCTACTCCCAATTCCTCCGTCTACGCCGCATCTACTCCTAGGATGAGGCGTTCCACACCAGGGCATCGGAAATGTCCTCATTCTTCAGGGAACCGGGGTTCCCCTCCCCTACTATAGATGAGGCTCGCACCAGGGTCTCTTCCATACCCCGTAACACTGCTCTCTCTCCCCATCCTCCCCAATCGTAACAAGGGCAGAGTCCCCCTAGTCCTCACCTTTCACCCCACTTGCCGTCACATACATAGTCCTCCGTCACTTTCGCCACCTCCAACGTGAGCCCACTACTCGCCACATCTACCCATCTTCTCCCCCCTCCCCCCCCTGCTTTCCGCAAAGACCGCTCCCTCCGTAACTCCCTTGTCAATTCTTCCCTTCCCTCCCGCACCACCCCCTCCCCGGGCACTTTCCCTTGCAACCGCAAGAGATGCTACACTTGTCGCTTCATCTCCCCCCTCGACTCCATTCAAAGACCCAAGCAGTCGTTCCAGGTGCGACAAAGGTTCACCTGCATCTCCTCCAGCCTCATCTATTGCATCCGCTGCTCTAGATGTCAGCTGATCTACATCGGTGAGACCAAGCATAGGATTGGCGATCGTTTCGCCGAACACCTCCGCTCGGTCCGCATTAACCAACCTGACCTCCCGGTGGCTCAGCACTTCAACTCCCCCTCCCATTCCGAATCCGACCTCTCTGTCCTGGGTCTCCTCCATGGTTGGAGTGAGCACCACCTCCAAATTGGAGGAACAGCACCTCATATTCCGCTTGGGTAGTCTGCATCCTAGTGGCAGGCTGATATAAACAGGTTTGTAGGTCTTTATTCTTCCTCTTCCAAAGTCCACAATTACTATCTTGGTCTCAATGACATTGAGAGCCAAGTTGTTGTGCTGGCACCATTTGGTCAGTCGATCGATCTCACTTCTATACTCTGGCTCATCATAATCTGTAATTTATCCAACAACGATCGTGTTTTCAGCGAACTTGAAGAGTTCACACTGTGCCTGGCTACACAGTCATGAGTATAGAGTGAGTAGAGCAGGGAGCTGAGCACACAGCCTTGAGTTGCTACTGCACTAATAGCTTTTCCCCTTCACCTTAAACCTGCGTCCTCTGGTCCTTGATTCACCTACTCTGGGCAAGAGACTCTGTGCTTCTACACGATCTATTCCTCTCATGATCTTATACACCTCTTTAAAATCACCCCTCATCCTCCTGCACCCCAAGGAATACGTCCCAGCCTACTCAACCTCTCGCTACAGCTCAGACCCTCTAGCCCTGGCAACATCCTTGTAAATCTTCTCTGTACCCTTTCCAACTTGACAACATATTTTCTCTAACATGATGCCCAGAACTGAACACAATACTCAGAATGCTGTCACAACAACATCTTATACAACAGCAACATGACCTCCCAACTTCTTTACTCAATACTCTAACTGATAAAGGCCAATGTGCAAAATGCCTTTTTGACCACCCTATCTACCTGTGACTCCACCTTCAAGGAACCATGCACCTGCCCTCTTAGATCCCTCTGTTCTACAATACTCCCCAGAGCACTACCATTCACTGCGCAGGCCATGCCCATGTTAGACTTCCCAAATTGTAACACCTCACATTGCCTTGTAGATCTAGAGTGCAAGTCAATATTTTTCAATATTTTCAAGAATATAGAGCGGATAAATGTGGCTAACTTCCTTGTAGTACAGGTCTGGGCCAGAGTAAGCTAATATTGACCCCTTATTTCACTTTGAGACTGCAAATGGCCCAGTTCCTCTCTGATGGCATTCTGAGTTTCTTTTGCAAAGATAATTGGTGTTGTCTGAACTATGAAGTTTAGAATAATATCACTCAATGGGACTGATTTTTGTAGATTCAAGATGTGGATTCCGTTAGAATTACTTTTTTATTTTTCTGCTCTTGTGAGCCGTTTCTGGCTCTTTCGTTATACATTCCTGAACATTTGATCATTTAAAATATGATTTTGCCATTCAGTCATAGGATATTCATCATGTGATGCTTAACGACATGACCTTTGCAAATTGCAACATGCTGCTCAGTTGAAGGTTTTACTGTTCCAATATATTTTTACAAGAAAAACAAGGAAAGCATGGCTAATGTTGATAGTGGATAGTTGTTGGAAACCATTCTTGGTGTAAGTTAGAGATTAATCAACAAAGAGGTGCAGGGTTTTTCTAAGTAACGAGAGAATTTGTCAAAATAATAAAATGGCTAAGGTGGAAAACTAGATGATAGATATAGAAATTTCAGTTTAACCCCTTGGTACCAGCTTGTATGGTAGTTAACCCTTTGGTACCTGCGTGTATGGTGTTGGTACCTGCTTGTATGGTAGTTAAAGAATGGGATAGTATGTAAGAATCCTGGGTGGATATATATGGTAAAGTTTAGATTAGATTAAGATTAGATAAATTGGAAATACATATATACTTATATAATCGTGTATATGTTGTGTTTTATATTTGTTTTTTTATTTCTTATGTCTTTTCCTGATTTTTTTTGGCTTCCACTGGCACTGGTTTGATAAATTCATATAAGAAAAGACAAAATATGAAACGGTATGTAACTTTTTATGAGGCTCTACCAAGGGGATGGAGCTCAATGTATAACAACATCACGGATGTCTATAAATGTTTTGCCATCATTGATGGCTATTCGTCTTTAAGGTATCTTTTCTTAGATACCTTAATAGCACCTTTTTTTTTTAAGCACAATCAAGATTTTTATTTGTTCTTTTTTTGTAAGTAATTGTATGTCACATTTTTTCTTTCTTTTTCTAAGGCACTTTACAAGAAGGAGACGCAATATAAATCTAATAACTCGGGATGACCACCCAACACCCAGAATTCTGAGGTATTTGGTTGCACCATATGATTCAGGAATACTATCTTGATTTACAATGCAAGACGATAGACAAATAAAGAATGGAGGAATTACATTCTGTAGTTGGAATATAAGGGGTGCCAACGAACTAATTAAGAGGGGTAAAATTTTTGCCCAACTAAAATCTTTGAAAAGCGACATAATGTTTTTGCAGGAAACGCACATGAAATAACAAACACAAATTAGATTAAAGGCGAAGTGGATAGGCCAAACATACTATTCCTCATTTACTTCTAAATCTAGGGGTACAGCTATTCTTATTCGAAAAGGTACTCCTTTTAAATTAAAGAATACTATATCAGATAAAGAGGGAAGACATATTATAGTTTCGGGAGAAATTTATGCAACCCCACTAACTATGATAAATATTTACGCTCTGAATTTTGATAACCCCCAATTTTTTGATAAAATTATAGATATAATATCAGAGTTTAATTACCAAAATGTGATAATAGGGGGGGACTTCAACTGTGTTTTAGATTCATATCTAGATAAATCAGCAAAACAAAGGAGGAGTAATTTAAAATCTAAGACTAGTGAACTTCTAAATACATATATAAAATATACTAATATAATAGATGTATGGAGATCTGCTAATCCAGTTGGAAGGGAATACTCGTTTTACTCTTCGGTACATAAAACTTATTCAAGAATTGTTTATTTTTTAGTGGATATGAAATTAATGCCATATACAAACAATCAAACATACCACATTAGTAGTATCTCAGATCACTCTCCGTTGACATTTTCAGTAAAATTTGAGGGAATGCCGGGAAAAAAATATTTTTGGAGGTTTAATACACATATTTTAAATGACTTGCAAGGCTATCAATATTTAAAACAAATGAAACTTTTTTTTGATACAAATGATACACCAGGTACTTCGCCTTCTTTGTTATGGGAAACTTTTAAGGCATTTATTAGAGGAATTATAATTTCATATCAAAGTTTTCAAAATAAAAAGAATAAGACAGAACAAATGTTGTTAGAACAAGAAATCAGACAGTTAGATTAGATAATGCTAAAGATTCCACGACAGATAAACACAATAAGATAATATTACTGAAATTTAAACTTAATCGAATTTTATCGGCAAGAGTAATAAGACTATTCCAAATTACAAAACAGGAACATTTTGTGTTTGGTGACAAACCACATAAGCTTTTAGCTCACCAATTGAAAAAACAAGAAAAGGAAAATACTATAACTAAAATTAAATCAGAGAAAGATGAATTACTAATACTACCTAAAGATATTAATAATAGATTTGCTCAATTTTACCAAAATTTATACACATCTAAAATTAAAATAGAAGATAGTAAAATTAAAATAATTTTAGATAACTGTAATCTTCCAAAACTGGACCTTTTGGAACAAGAGGAACTTGGAGCTCAAATTACGATTAAAGAAATAGGTGAAACAATAAAATCGTTGAAAAATGGTAAGGCCAGATGGTTTTAGTAATGAATTTTAGAAAAAAATTCATGAGATAACGACCCCTTATTTATTTAATTTATACTCCCATGCTTTTAAAGAAAACAAACTACCTGAAACACTAACAGAATCAACTATTACGCTTATTCCAAAAAAAGAGAAAGATTTAGAAGATCCGGGCTCATACAGAGCTATATCACTTTTAAATACAGATCAGAAAATCTTAGCAAAGACTTTACCAAGAAGATTAAGCAAATATATTAGTAAATTGATAAACCCTGATCAAACGGGGTTTATACCCAAAAGATACTCATTTAATAATTTGAGACGCCTGTTTAATATAATGTACAATGCTGTAATTGTTATATGGTTATATGGTTACTCGCATAAAGTAGAGGAAGAAGATATATCAATCATTTCTTTGGATGCAGAGAAAGCATTTGATCAGGTAGAGTGGCAATACTTATATAAAGTACTGCACAAATTTAATATGGGAGAGAATTTTATAACATGGGTAAAATTATTGTATGATAAACCGATGGCAAGAATTTTAACTAACAACATCTCAAACATTTCAACTATCAAGGGGTAATAGGCAGGGCTGTGCGTTATCACCCATGCTATTTGCCCTTATGATAGAACCCCTGGCTGAAAGTATAAGAATTCATCCGAATATTCAGGGCTATAATACCAGGGACTCAAAGAATAAAATCTCATTATATGCAGACAATATAGTTTTATATATTACAAAGTCACAAACGAGCATACAAAATTTATTAAATTTAATAAAGGAATTTGGGTCTTTTTCTGGATATAGAATAAACTGGAATAAAAGTGAAATCATGACATTAATACCTCAAGAACCTACACATTTATTGAAGTTCCCCTTTAAAATCGCAACAGAAAAATTTAAATATTTGGGTATTCAGATTACTAGAAAATATAAAGCATTATTCAACACTAATTTTATACCTTTATTAAATAAACTTAATACGCTGATTAAATTTTGGAAAACACTTCCTTTATCATTATTAGGTAGAATAAATGCAATAAAATGATCTTCCTATCATTTATAGTACTTTATATTCACAAATATTTGATTAATGTAAGACATAATCTAATTCAATTAAAAATTTTACAGATTATATTATTCAAAAACAAGATTGAACAAATTTTATCCAAATATATCCGCCATTTGTGATAAATGTCTATCCCAAAATGCAACTATAATGCACTCCTTAGTTTCCTGCATAAAACTTTATAGATTTTGGAGTGATATTGTCTAAATATTTACAAAATTATTTAAGATAAGAATGGAACCTAATACTGAAATTATTATATTTGGAGTAATGGAAGATGGGAATAAATTGAACACATCTCAAATTTTATTTTTTAACTATGGTTTAATAATAGCAAAAAAACTAATACTTAAATTTTGGAAAAATACATCAATACCAACGCTTAAAATGTGGATTGCAAGTATGTTGGACACCGCACACCTTGAGGAAATGCGATTCCTCCTAATGGATAAATCAGACCAATTCATAACGAGTTGGTCTCCATTTGTCGTCTTTTTGGAATCATATGGTGCAACACAATTGTAAAAAATAACTGTTTCAGGACTGGACGAGTGTTGGTCAAGATTATAAACAATGATCTCCTTACTTTTTTTAAATTTTTTTTTAATGTTTTATTCTTTTTTCTATTTTCTTTTTCTCAATTTTCTTCACTCATTTGTCTTTTTTCTTTTTCTTCACACACTATATATCTCACGTCTTTCTATCCTTTACTATCTAATTTATTTTTCTTATTCTAATCTTTCTTTAATATAACAAAAAAAAAAGAAGCTGTACATAAAATGTATTATGAAAATATATATTAGGCACTTTGGTGCCATAGGATTGTACTTACTTCTAATAAAATAAAATATATATTTTTAAAAAGATATAGAAATTTCAGGTCAACAAAGTGGATGTTTTGTATAGGCACAGTGGCGCAGCTGGTAGAGCAGTTACTTCACAGTGCCAGAGGCCTGTGCTCGAGACTGACCTTGGGTGCCATCAGTGTGGAGTTTACACATTCACCCTGTGTGACCGTGTGGGTTTCCTCCAGGTACTCTGGTTTCCTCCCACATCCCAAAGACGTGAGGAATTGGCCTCTGCGCGATGCCCCATAGTTGTGGGAATGGATGGCATGGAACTAGTGTGAAACGATGATTGAAGGTCCGTACGGACTCATTGAGCCAAAAGGCCCATTTCCATGTTGCGTTTCTAAAATAAACTAAGGGTATTTAATTTACTACTCCAGAATGTGTTGATTTCATCTGTGTATCACAGTATCAAAAGGTCCATTTGACATTTTGTTGTAAAGTTAAGTGGAATTATTTATAAACCAACTATATAAAATATTTATTTAAAAGCTGCTTCTCATATTCCTACATTCATATGTCGCTCACTCTCACTCACTCACTCTCAAAATTCAAGTCGTATCGATTTGATTTCTATTGGATTTTAATACTATCATCCTCCAGAACAAGTATGATATTGCCAAATAGGTACAGAATCAACAAATGCAAACAAAGCAGCTTGCTGCAACTGAACCACATTGTATGTGTAAATTGCACATAGTCTTGAGTCACTAGTACCGTAGTTTGGCTATAATGTGCATTTCGATAACACAAATTAGATATAACTCAAGCAATTAATTAGGGAACACTATTTGCATTATGCAGGACCGAATTAATTATGATGTGATTTAGCTGGGAACTAGAGAACTTAAAAGTTTCTTTGAAAATTGACAAACCAGGTTAAAAAAAAAAACTGTCTTGGGGGGAAAAAAAAGTCTACATAGGCTACCCCACAATAATAAGACATTGTTGTCTCTTAAGTAGGTATGTTGCAAATCCTACCTGAAGATCGCTGAAAATCTGTCCCAGCCCGTGTGCGCGATTTTGGCGCCATTTAGAGGGGGGCGGGTTTAAAACGCGATTTTCCCTAGGCTGTTCAAATCAAGGTTTTTCAGCCTAGTTAATTATTAACGAAAAATCGCTGGAAGATTCCGTAGCTGTAGCTATTTTTAGTTTTAAGGGCTTTCTTTACTTGTTATAGTAGGTTAAAAATTAACCTCTAAACCCGCGACCGCCGACAACGGGTCGGATCTCATACAGGGGAAAACGGAAGGTAGGCTGGTTATTTTTACGTTAAAAAGGGCTTCGTAAGATCCCTTTATACAAAGTTTAATGTCACGAGTAGCTAATTTGGGCCCCATTATATCCCGCAGTATTTTTCTGGGCATTTGAGGGCACAAATCTACCGCAATGTGAACGTTCTAAACCAGCGCGTTCACAGGATCCCACTAGAAAGCTGATTTAAGTGGACTTTAATTTACAGCAATTGAACACTAAATTCCTTCCATTTGGCCTATAAATGAATGTAAATGAGATTTAAAAATCATGTTTTATTGTGAATTATTTGTGAATATTATTTGGACACTTAGGCTATTTAAAAATGTTAATCATTTATTACAAAATGGATAGATGTTTAGATCTAGTAATTGAAGTTTGAAATTAGCTACAATTGGGTAACTAACTAATAATATGCTTTAATTTCAGGTCATCCAAGTAAGATGATTTTATATTTGTTTCAGAATGCTTCAATCTATGATAACTGAAAATTTCATTCAGTTCTCTTAATTTTTAAGAAAGTTATGTGCTTTTGACTGTCCACGATCACAGCTTTTTTGTTATGTCCATAGAAAATCAATAGGGAACAAGATGCTAATTTTCCGAGTATGAAAATGGCCATAACATTTTAAATACCTGAGATATGAAAGTGAATTAGGTGTCAAATTAAACTTCTTTTTATGCTTTATCTGATGGGATAAATTGCAGACTTGATTTTTTAAATCTCAAAATTTTGTAACATTGCTATCTTAAGAACACAGTTGCTACTTACACTGTGTGTGGCCATTGAAATTGATAAGCATTCACTGTTAATGACACTTGTGGGAAGATTGTTAAATAATAACAACCTTTAGTATTTTTAGTTTATAGTAACAACTTCTTATTGAAAATACATTTATATTTGAAAATCTTGCATGAAAAATAACTTTGTCATTGCAAGTCTGAAATACTGTCGTCCCTAACCCATGACACAATTGCCTTTATAGTGAGATTTTCCGACGAGATTTCTTGGGAACACAACCATCACATTATACAGACATTACAAGTAGCCATCCTCAAGAGTCCTACAGGTTGCAAAGCACATTTTTGACTGACATGAGAAGTTCAATATTGTTCTGGCTAATATTGCAAGTGGAAATCAAACAAACGTGCCTACCTCTGCAGACATTTTTGCCAGTCTATCTGGTGCAATATTTCCACAAAGGACATTTCTTCGCAGATTAGGGTTCTTAGAGTCTTTCAAATTTGCAATTCTGCTCCTCATTCTGTTTTTATATTTCATATCTGTGTTTTTAAATTCTTGATATACACGTCAGAAACTGTTAAGGAAACTCAAGCAAGTTGTAGCTTTTTTTGAAAATAATATTAATTGAATACCAGAAAGATTACATATGCAATAAATCACTCCAGGGCCATCCTAATATTACTGCTATTACAATTATATGCAATGAAATATTTTAATAAACTTACATACTATCTTGTGATAATGTGACACATTTTTGTTTCTCGTACAAAGTGTCGGATTTATTTACAAGCAAAAGCTTGATTCTCGGAGATTAACAGTTTCTGCCTATTGGTTATTTTGCTGACCTTGTGAATTAACAGAACTATATTGTTAACAAATCACAACTGGGACCTGGTTAAATACATGTACTTCACAAAACTGTGTCACGCAAGACATTGGTGAGGCCACATTTGTTGTATTGTGTTCAGAGTTGGCCATCCTACTATGGGAAGGACATCATTAAGTTGGAAAGAGTACAGAGAAGACTTATGAAGATGTTGCCAGGACTCAACAGCATGAACAATAGGGAGATGTTGGGCAGGCTAGGACTTTATTCCTTGGAGCACAGAAGACAGAGGGTGATCTTATAGAGGTGTATAAAATCATGTGGGGGAATAGATAGGGGGATTGCACAGAATCTTTGACCCACAGTACAGATTTAAGGTGAGACGGAAATGTTTCAATGGGAACCCAAAGAGCTGCTTTTTCCACTCAGAGGGTGGTGGGTATATGAAATGAGTGTCAAAGAAGGTAGTGAAGACAGGTACTATAATAGCATTTAACAGACACATGGACAGGTACATGGATAGCAAAGGTTGAGAGGGATATGGGCGAAATGCAGGAGAATGGGACCAGCTTGAAGCGGCATCTTGGTCAGCATGGACTGGTTGAGCCAAAGAATTCTGTCTCTAGATATCAATATTCTTCCTTGATGAAGAAAAGCCCAAATGTTGTTTGTTAATACTGAATTGTAGTGTGACTTTTCTCACACTCATTTGCACTGTGGAAACACATGCTTCAGCACAATAATGGGAGAGGTGGTGGGTGGCACAGGGTAATTTTTTAGTAATGGCAAAAAGTATTCTCGATCTAAAAATAGAAGAGCAGCTCAGGCCAAAACGAGACCATTGTACAAAAAAATGGGAAATTTATTGCTGGGCCTCGTCAGCTGCAACTATGCTCCTGGGTGTCTGATCAACTGACTTGTCTGACACAACCCCTGTGCGGCACTGCATCCAAGTATTAGGCACCCAGTGGAAGTGGCTCAGGGGAAAGTGCCCATTGATATGGGGCAAAGGAAGATCAGTCTACATCATCAGAGAAGCACACGTACTATAAGCAAGCCTGCAAACCACTTTGCAGATTCAAGCCGTGAAGTATCGCAGAAAATGGCACACTGCATCATTCCTTAAATATTGCAGGATCAAAAGCTGGGCAGAGGTATTCTGTGCCAAGTGACACACATGGCCTTGAAATTGCTTCACACCATTTTTTTGGATGTGGAATCAGTGTTGTGGGTCACTCAAAACATTTGTGAAAGTCGCTTAGACAGCAAGAACTTTCAGTGCTCAGAGAATAGCATTGTTTGGTAGCTTTGTATTTGACATTGTCGGATTTAGAGCAGCATTCCCTAGTGACAAGTTGAAAGTTCTCGCATTGCCAGCATGGGACATAGGCAGGCTTTTTGGAAGCTCTTTGGAAGCTTTTAAAGGGATGTATTACAATATCAGTCATAATATTCCAGTTACAACCATGTTTGCCACTGAATGAATGGCTGCTAACATGATGGGAGACGGGTGGGAGGATGTTCCCAGAGTGTCCAAAAGGACTAGCAGAGGCTGGTGAAGAAGTGGTCTAGCAGTCACGACAGACATGCAAGGTTGCAATTAAGGTCATAGTAAGCCACAAAGAGGATTAAAAATGCTTTTAAATAGCACCAATACAAGAATACAAATGAGAAAAAGTAAAATCGGATTTCAGTAAAGAAGAAGAATTGTTTTTCAGAGCTGAATTGTTTGTGTGATGTGTGATTATTGGTGTCATTTACAAAAAACTGCTAGAACTAAAAATCCAATTGAATTTTATTTATTTTTTTAAGGTGCTAAGGCCCCCAGAAATATGCATAGAATTGCTCTGCTCCGAGTTAACCCGATTTTCAAAAGACTGCAGATACTGCAATCGGGAGCAAAAAAACAACAAACAGCTGGAGGAGCACAGGGGGTCAGGTAGAATCTGTAGAGGGAAATGATCAGTCGACTTGTTGGGCCAAGATCCTTCCTCAGGACTGAAAGAGTGGAAAAGAGGTAGCCAGTGTACAGAGGTGAAGGGAAGTGGGCAACAGCTGGCATACAATAGGTGGATGCATGTAAGGAGTGGATTTGTGGAAAAAGTCTATGAGGGGAGAGACAGGTGGAGGTAAAATGTTCAGCATCTGCTCTTTCAGACTGTAGCAATGAAACAATAACTATCCATTTCCCTCCACAGATACTGCCTGATCCACTGAACTCCTCCCAAGAGGTTGTTTTTAGTTTCAAAGTAGGGCACCATCTTTGTCCTTGAGCAAACCACGTTTCGGCCCAAACAATTTCTAGCTCTTGACTTCATAAATCCTTTCTACCATCCACAAGGTACATGCCAAGAGTGCAATAGAATATTCTCCATTAGCATGAATGAGTACAGTTCCAACAATACTCAAGAAACTCAACTTCACAATGCAGCCCATTGATGGGCACCTAAATATCATCTTCAAACATTCACTCTATCCACCACTGGTGGATCTGTTGTAGCAAAATGCAGCATCTTCCAATGCATTGTAATAACTTACCAAGGCTTAATTGACAGCAGCTCCCTAATAAACAATCTTTATGACTAGGAAAGAGAATTTATTATGGGGGAACAAGGAAATTGGAGACGTGTTGAACAGGTACT
Organism: Leucoraja erinaceus; assembly: GCF_028641065.1. Taxonomy (NCBI): domain Eukaryota; kingdom Metazoa; phylum Chordata; class Chondrichthyes; order Rajiformes; family Rajidae; genus Leucoraja; species Leucoraja erinaceus. The sequence continues at coordinate 39,024,829 of NC_073380.1, read as the reverse complement.
TTGTGTCTTCTGTAGTGAAGACAGATCCAATCTCCCCGATGTATTAGTGGCCAAAGGATCTAGGGTGAAGGAGGAACTGACGGAAATTCACATTAGGCAGGAAATGGTGTTGAGTAGACTGACGAGGCTGAAGGTTGATAAATCCCCAGGGCCTGATGGTCTGCATCCCAGGGTACTTAAGGAAGTGGCTCCTGAAATCGTGGACGCATTGGTGACCATTTTCCAATGTTCTATTGATTCAGGGTCAGTTCCTGTGGATTATAGACAAAAGGTGCAGGAGTAGGCCATTCGGCCCTTCGAGCCAGCACCGCCATTCAATGTGATCATGGCTGATCATCTACAATCAGTACCCCGTTCCTGCCTTCTCCCCACCTTATCTCCTGACTCTGCTATCTTTAAGAGCTCTATCTAACTCTCTCTTGAAAGCATCCAGAGAATTGGCCCCGCACTGCCTTCTGAGGCAGAGAATTCCACAGATTCACAACCCTCTGCGTGAAAAAGGTTTTTCTCATCTCTGGTCTAAATGGCTTACCCCTTATTCTTAAACTGTGGCCCCTGGTTCTGGACTCCACCAACATCAGGAACATGTTCCTGTCTCAATCGTGTCCAAACCCTTAATAATCTTATATGTTTCAATAAGATCCTCTCTCATCCTAAATTCCAGAGTATGAGAGTATCAAGCCCAGCTACTCCATTCTATCAACATATGACAGTCCCGCTATCCAGGGAATTAACCTTGTAAACCTACGCTGCACTCCCTCAATAGCAAGAATGTTCTTCCTCAAATTTGGAGACCAAAACCGCATACAATACTCCAGGTGTGGTCTCACTAGGGCCCTGTACAACTGCAGAAGGACCTCTTGCTCCTATACTCAACTCTTCTTCTTATAAAGGTCAACATGCCATTCACTTTCTTCACTGCCTGCTGTACCTGCATGCTTACTTTCAGTGACTGATGAACAAAGACCCCCCAGATCTCGTTCTACTTCCCCTTTTCCCAACTTGACACCATTCAGATAATAATCTGTCTTCCTGTTTTTGCCACCAAAGTGGATAACCTCACATTTATCCACATTAAACTGCATCTACCATGCAATCTGCCCACTTACCCAAACTGTCTAAGTCACCCTGCATTCTCAAAGCATCCTCCTCACAGTTCAAATTGCCACCCAGCTTTGTGTCAAATTTGCTAATGTTACTTTGAATCCATTCATCTAAATCATTGATGTATATTGTAAATAGCTGCGGTCCCAGCACCAACCCTTGCAGTACCCCACTAGTCACTGCCTGCCATTCTGAAAGGGACCCGTTAATCCCTACTCATTGTTTCCTGTTTGCCAAGCAGTTTTCTATCCATGTCAGCACTCTACCCCCAAAACCATGCCCCAAAACCATGTGTTCTAATTTTGCCCACTAATTCCCTATGTGGGAACTTATCAAATGCTTTCTGAAAGTCCAGGTACACTACTTCCACTGGCTCTGTTATCCATTTTCCTAGTTACATCTTCAAAAAATTCAGTTTCCAGCCCTGGTCTTCTCGCAGCCATGTCTCTGTAATTCCCACAACATCATACTTGCCAATTTCTAACTGAGCCTCCAGCTCATCCACTTCTTTCTTATACTTCATGCATTCACGTACAACACTTTAACTTCGTAAGAGGGAACTGCAGATGCTGGAGAATCGAAGGTTACACAAAAAAGCTGGAGAAACTCAGCCCCTCTCATGGAGCGAAGGAAATAGGCAACGTTTCGGGCCGAAACCCTTCTTCAGACTCAAGAGTCTGAAGAAGGGTTTCGGCCCGAAACCCTATTTCCTTCGCTCCATAGATGCTGCTCTTGAGTTTCTCCAGCTTTTTTGTGTAACTTTAACTTCGGTATTCACCTCCCCTCTCCACCGCTCACTATTGGCCCTGACCTTACTCTCTTATCGCTTCTTGAACTTTTCTTCCCATTAAATCAGGAGACTTTTGTAACTTTTCCTGTACTCACTTCCCCTTTAACTCAATCTTTATATTCCCAATTTGTCAACCCCTCACACCCACTATTTAGTTTAAACCCACACGTGTAGCCTTAGCAAACCTGCTTGCCAGAACGTCGTTCCCCCTCCAGTTAAGGTATAACCCATGCTTTTTGTACAGGTCACCCCTACCCTAGAAGAGATCCCAATGGTCTATAAATCTAAATCCTTGCTCCCTGCAACAACGCCCCAGACACACATTCAGATCCCCTATCGCCCGATTCCTGCCCTCACCTGCACAAGGTACCAGAGGCAATCCAGAGATAACCACCCTCGAAGTCCTGTATTTTCAGTCTTCTTCCTAATTCTCTAAACTCGCATTGCAGAACCTCCTTACTCTTCTTCCCGATGTCGTTTGTGCCTACGTGCACAACTACTTCTGGCTGTTCACTTTCCCTCTCGAGGATGTACTGAAGTCGGTTTGTGATATCTTGAACCCTGGCAGCAGAGAGGCAACAGACCATCCTCGGGTCTCGCCTGCCGCCACAGAATCTCCAGTCCGCACCTCGGACAATGGAGTCACCCACCACTACAGCTCTGCCTGACGTCAGTCTCACCAGTCGAGTCTCGTTGCTAGGATTGGAGCCATCGGCCTGTCTGCTGCTTGGACTGGTTCTCCCGTCATTTTGGATTACAATCCTAAACATCCTAATGGTAACCACACTAAGGGATTTTGCACGATACTCTAGATACTGTAAATCTGAAACACAAACAAAACTGTTCTATCTTTGTATTGTCCGCCCTGTTCCTCAGTCATGGCGGCAGAACCCAGATGGACGGAAATGAAAAGCTGAATAAATCGAGCAATATATATTAACAAAAGCAAATTCACGTCTCATAATCTTGCTTAGTCCTTTAACCACTGCCCGTCCCTCACCACCCTCACAACTTGCCGATTCTCCATCCAAGGTCGGATAGTTTGAAGTTTAACATGGTTACACAGCCTAATTCTGATCACTGTAACAGTCAAGGACCGAGATTATTTCTTGTGAAGGATATTTTCCTCAATTTGCGCTCCAAGCTCATCACAATCTGAGCCAATTGCTATGTAGTCACCTAAACAGAAAAGATGGAAAATACGTGAGAAAACACATCCATAATGTCCTCCTTTCAAACACAGTTAAAATGGAGATTCCTTTTCCCAGCCACATCAGACTCCCTCAACACAAATACCACCATCCCTGCCCCCAACATATCCATCAACTCTCCCTGACCATCAAATACAATTTTCACCACAATATTAACAATGTAGCATGCAAAATCTCTTTAATTTAAACTGAATAACCAAAGCTCAAAAAGCTTAAGACTTTAGTTAGGAGCTAATCATAAAGACACAGGAAACACTTCACACAGGAAGATCTTCTAGATACTCCAAGTTTGCGGATGACACTAAGCTGGGGGGCAGTGTTAGGTGTGAGGAGGATGCTAGGAGACTGCAAGGTGACTTGGATAGGCTGGGTGAGTGGGCAAATGTTTGGCAGATGCAGTATAATGTGGATAAATGTGAGGTTATCCCTTTTGGTGGCAAAAACGGGAAAGCAGATTATTATCTAAACGGTGGCCGATTGGGAAAGGGGGGAGATGCAGCGAGACCTGGGTGTCATGGTACACCAGTCATTGAAGGTAGGCATGCAGGTGCAGCAGGCAGTAAAGAAAGCGAATGTAAGGTAGGTTTTATTGCAAAAGGATTTGAGGATAGGAGCAGGGAGTATACTGCAGTTGCAACAGGGTCTTGGTGAGACCACACCTGATGTATTGCATGCAGAAAAGGTCTCCAATCTGAGGAAACCCACTCTTGCCATCCAGGGAGTATATTAGAGAGATTTGTTTACCATACTGATTCCTGGGATGTCAGGACTGTCTTATGATAAAGACTGAAGCTTGGTTTAAAACTCTCTAGAATTTAGAGATTGAGAGGGATTGGAAACTTACAAAATTTCTTCATACTTTGGACAGGCTCGATGCAGGAAGATTGTTCCCGATGTTGGGGAAGTCCAGGACAAGGGGTCACATTGATATTCACACAATATTTATAAAGATGCAGATTTTTTCACACAGAGAACTGCTAATGCTCTGGAACATCTCTTCACAGCAATGAAGTGAATGAATCTCATTGGCTATATTGAAAGGGATTAACCCATTACCCCTTGTGGCCAAGGGGAAGAGGGTATTCAAAAATACGTACGGGATACTGATTTGGATGTAGATGTGCTTTTATTAAATGGCGGTGCAGGCTGTGAATGGCCTACTCCTGCACCTAATTTCTATGTTTCTATGTTTCTCAAAGTCTCCATGCTAACCAATTAAGTAGACTAGTATTATGGACATTTTAAATTTTTTTATTAGGACATTTCATAAATTTCTTGCGGGACATGACACGGTGGATGGTAGGATGATGTTTCCCTTAAATTTCTTCATCCAAAGGGTACTGAAGCTTTGTAGTTCTCGACAGTACGAGAGCAGTGATTACATTGACAAGATGACTAAAGATTTTTGGATATTAAGGGAATCAAAGGATATGCAGCTAGTATATGAAAGCAACAAATAAATAACAATCAGATGAATGCATAGCAGAAAAGATGCCATGGAAAACCCACTCTCGCTTCCATTTCTTATATTATTATGAGATTTGTTACTATATTTATACCAGGCAATATATAATTTTGAAGCTGGAAAACAAAATTGGAACAGTTGGCAAACAAAATTTCCTCATACTTTCATATTCCAAATACATCTTAGAAAATTGCATTTATACAATTTACATTGATATTCACACAATATTGATAAAATGCACATTTCATTCACAATAGTGAACTGCTATTGCCTTGTTACATACTTCAGTGCAATGAACTGAATGAATCTCCATTCCTGAACAATGAAACTTATTAACCCATTACCTCTGATTATCAAGCAAATTTCAAAAATACGTAACTTAATCTATTTTAAAGTAGATGTGCTTTTGTTAGGGAAATTAACTAGTGTCCAAAAAATGTCTCTCATATTTTCTTTAGGTCACAGAAAGATGCCATTTGGCTGATCAAGTCCATGCAGGTGTTCAATGACAATGCATCTGTCCTATTCTGTCCACGTCCCTGTGACCCGTTCTCTCTCAGATGCCTGTCAACTCAAGCCTGATTTCTTGCATTTTCCCAAACTAGCGGCAATTTACTGTTGCCCTTTAACCTACCAGCACTTCTTTGGGATGTGGGAGGAAAGTAGAGCATCTGGGGGAAATCGTCAGGGAAGGTGCAAACCGCATACAGACAAGACCGAAGGTCAGGATTGATCCCAGCTCACTCGAGCTGTGTGGTAACAGTAGCGCCACTTTGCTGTTTAACTTGATAAATGGGGAAATATGGGATCATTAAGGTTAAAAATATTTTCCAACTTATCCCCTTCTCTGTCACATCTGGCTGCTCAATTCAATTAAAACATGACTGATCTATGTTGGCCTCAATACCACCTCTGTGCCAACTCTTCAGGCTTAATTCAAATCTTTATCCATTTCAAATATGATCTGGTTTCCACCACCCTCAGACAGACAATTCAAGTGATTTACTACCCTCCAAGAATCTGAACTCTGCACACCTGAACTTTTAGTGACAGGTCCCTTATCTTGTGGTCTTGTTACCTTGTTTGTGATCTTCCACTTGACTAAATACCTCATCCCATATTATGTAATATCATACCCAGGTACTGTCAACCCTGCTTTAAGATACAACATGTCTGAATAGTCGCCTTCAATTGTCTAAACTCCACGGAACACAAATCCAAACTGCATAATCTCTCTTGATCGGACAATCCCCTTTTCTAGGAATTAGCATGGTAAACCTCCACCAATGCCATTATATCCTTTCTTCAGTAAAGGGGCTGGAACAGTATTCCAGGCAAGGACACTCCAACCCTAGGATGGCACAGCGATAGAGTTGCTGCCCTACAGCTTCTTGCAGTGCCAGAGACGCTGGTTCAATCCTGACTACGGGTGTTGGCTGTACGGAGTTTGTACGTTCTCCCCATGAACGCGTGGGTTTTCTTTATGATCTTCGTTTTCCTCCCATATTCCAAAGACGTACAGGTTTGTTGGTTAATTGGCTACTTACTACAAGTGAAAATTGGCCCTAGTTTGCGTATGTTAATGTGCGGGGATTGCTGGTCGGTGCCGTCTCAGTGGGTCGAAGGGCCTGTTTCCGCGCTGTACCTCTAAACTAAACCCCTGCACAATTGTAATAATGCCTTCAATATAGGCCAGCATTCTATTTGCCTTCTTAACTGCATGTTGGATATTGTTGCTAATATGTGATTCATGCAGGAGAATACCTGGACCCCTCTAAATTTCAGTCATTTGCCTCTCCCTTCATTCAGATAATAATCCACCATTGCATTCCTATTTCTGATGTGCTTGACTTTATACTACCCCACTTTAAGCTATGTCCAATCACTCCAATCTATCTATAACCCATTTTAGAATCATAATGTCCTCATCATAACATGCCCTTCTGCCTATTTGTATCTCCATATCCAGCAAATCATGCTCTGGATGGTTTCAATAACAAAGAGCTTTATTTAAGTGACTACAAACCTTTGTTGTAATTGACATTATACATATGACTCACGTGCCCTTTCCAAGAGAACCAGCTGGAATTGAAGGTGGCTCCTCTCTACTCCCATTAGATGAGAGTATCCTGCAAGATTCAACCATTTTTCAGAACCGAAATGCTCAAGGCTGCTTGCTAGGGTTTTCTGGAGTGAGATGTGAATGTATAGATGGGAATGTTGCCACTGAACTTAAGTTTTTTTTTAAAAATAGTATTTGTTTATGAAGTTAATTGAAGCATGACTTACCGTCCGTTTTCATTGCAGCAGCTACCATTTCTCTACACTTGATCCGTACCGAGTCGGTGGTAAAAGGAGCCTGAGGATAACTTTTCAGTTGAAACGGTGATGGAGTATATAATGCTTCATGTGAGATACTGGAATTGCTTCCTGAACTAAAAAGCACAAAATTCAAGTTTTTAGTCAGAATCTAAATAGGTTGATTGACTCTGCTTCAATGACTTCTACACGGAGAGTTTATCTAAGATACTATACATAATTATTGTACCCAAGTTTTCACAAAATCTACATTTATCCACAGAAATGTCCATTCGTTCACAGGTTTTGTTTGTCAAATGAAAATGTTTGTCATTTTTCAAATCTGGGGATACCTAAATGTGAAAGAGCTTGTTTAATAATGGAAGCAAAAGATTACTATACATCGAAAGCACAGAGACGGTCAAGTGAGGGGTAAGTGGACAGAGGAGCAAATGAAAGAGAGTGGAAAAGTGTATCACATAAGCTACAAAGCCTTTGAAATTGGTTCCTTTCCTTAGCTACCCCAAAAGCATACTTCACCCAGCTGGGGATGGATGTCAAAAGTCAATGGAAGCAGTCATGTATTGATTTTCTTACTCATATTTCAAGAAACTTGTACCTTTCTTCTTTTGCTTTTGGGCTGTTTTGTGCCAAGGAATCTTTTTTCTTGTCTTCTGTAGATTTCTCAACTGTTGGTCCATCTGCAAAATCGCATTTTTGAATTAAATACCATTTCACCGTGTTTCTTTTCTCCAAATCATAAAGATCTCTCATCACAATGAACAAGGCAGTAATTAATGGTTGGACTTTAAGATGCACAGCTACTGAAGCTTGTGTGAGTCACACACCTAATGGACCTGTGCACAGAAACTGAATTTGCTGAAAGGACCTGTGCACAGAAACCAAATTTGCTGAAATAAAATAGTAGGGCATTCACCTCTGTGTCTGCTTAATACAATCAGGGCTAAACATTTACCTCAGCACTAAACTCCTGCATTAACTTCACATCCCTTGATTTTCTTAATATCTAAACTTCCATCCATCTCAATGTTGAATATACTGAGCAATTAAGCCTGCACATCCTTTCTGGGATGTGAATTTCTAAGACCCTCCATCCTCCATGTGAAGAGGTTTCCTCTTATTAGCCCTGAATGGCCAACTCATTAGCCTGACCCCTTGTTCTCAACATCTCAGCTAAGATAAACAGACACGCTAAACCAATCAAGCTCTGCAAGAGATCTGTACGTTTCTGCAAGATCAATCTTTCTTCTACATTCAGAAAACAAATGTAGGTCCCTTGCAGTCAGAAACAGGTGAGTTGATCATGGGGAACAAGGATATGGCAGACCAATTGAATAACTACTTTGATTCCGTCTTCACTAAGGAAGACATAACTAATCTGCCGGAAATAGCAGGGGACCGCGGGTCAAAGGAGTTGGAGGAATTGAGTGAAATCCAGGTTAGTCTGGAAATTGCTAGAGTTAGTTATTAAAGATGGGATAGCAGCACATTTGGAAAGTGGTGAAATCATTGGACAAAGTCAGCATGGATTTACGAAAGGTAAATCATGTCCGACGAATCTTATAGAATTTTTCGAGGATGTGACTAGTAGCGTGGATAGGGGAGAACCAGTGGATGTGGTGTATCTGGACTTCCAGAAGGCTTTCGACAAGGTCCCACATAAGAGATTAGTATACAAACTTAAAGCACATGGCATTGGGGGTTCAGTATTGATGTGGATAGAGAACTGGCTGGCAAACAGGAAGCAAAGAGTAGGAGTAAACGGGTCCTTTTCACAATGGCAGGCAGTGACTAGTGGGGTGCCGCAAGGCTCAGTGCTGGGACCCCAGCTATTTACAATATATATTAATGATCTGGATGAGGGAATTGAAGGCAATATCTCCAAGTTTGCGGATGACACTAAGCTGGGGGGCAGTGTTAGCTGTGAGGAGGATGCTAGGAGACTGCAAGGTGACTTGGATAGGCTGAGTGAGTGGGCAAATGTTTGGCAGATGCAGTATAATGTGGATAAATGTGAGGTTATCCATTTTGGTGGCAAAAACAGGAAAGCAGACTATTATCTAAATGGTGGCCGACTAAGAAAAGGGGAGATGCAGCGAGACCTGGGTGTCATGGTTCACCAGTCATTGAAAGTAGGAATGCAGGTGCAGCGGGCAGTGAAGAAAGCGAATGGTATGTTAGCTTTCATAGCAAAAGGATTTGAGTATAGGAGCAAGGAGGTTCTACTGCAGTTGTACAGGGTCTTGGTGAGACCACACCTGGAGTATTGCGTACAGTTTTGGTCTCCAAATCTGAGGAAGGACATTATTGCCATAGAGGGAGTGCAGAGAAGGTTCACCAGACTGATTCCTGGGATGTCAGGACTGCCTTATGAAGAAAGACTGGATAGACTTGGTTTATACTCTCTAGAATTTAGGAGATTGAGAGGGGATCTTATAGAAGCTTACAAAATTCTTAAGGGGTTGGACAGGCTCGATGCAGGAAGATTGCTCCCGATGTTGGGGAAGTCCAGGACAAGGGGTCACAACTTAAGGATAAGGGGGAAATCCTTTAAAACCGAGATGAGAATAACTTTTTTTCCACACAGAGAGTGGTGAATCTCTGGAACTCTCTGCCACAGAGGGTAGTCGAGGCCAGTTTATTGGCTATATTTAAGAGGGAGTTAGATGTGGCCCTTGTGGCTAAGGGGATCAGAGGGTATGGAGAGAAGGCAGGTACGGGATACTGAGTTGGATGATCAGCCATGATCATATTGAATGGCGGTGCAGGCTCGAAGGGCCGAATGGCCTACTCCTGCACCTAATTTCTATGTTTCTATGTTTCTATTCAGGGCACTACACGCTTATTCTGTTTAGCGTCTCCTCAAATAGCAAACCATCGTCCCAGGAATCATTCTGGGGAACCTTTGCTGTACTGCCTTGATCACAACATTATTCTTCTTCTTGTACATAATATTCCAGTTGTGGGCTCGTCAGGGACCTGCAAAATTAGAAAAGATATCCCTGGCACGCAAGACTAACACGCAGGTTATCCTTTTCATTGGTTTCTGAACTTCCTTCTTAACTTTCAGCCATGTGTGGGCAATGACATTCCAGTTCATCAGAACAAAAACATTTTTCCATTTCTCGTCACTTACAAAATACATTCTACTTTTTGTTACAATGTCAATGAACTCATTTTTTTTCCCCTCAGAAGGCAGTGGAGGTCGGTTCTCTAGATGATTTCAAGAGAGTTAGATAGAGTTCTTAAAGATAGCGCAGTCAGGGAATATGGGGAGAAGGCAGGAACGGAGTACTGATTGTGGATGATCAGCCATGATCACATTGAATGGCCGTGCTGGCTCGAAGGGCCGAATGTCTAACTAACCCATTTGCACTGATGCTGCATTCTTTATTCTCCTTACATTTAACTCTCCACAGTTTCCAATAGTCATCTAAACATAGGGAGCGATTTAAAACAACTAACCTACATCATCCTACATCTTACTGTGAGATCTTCTACAAGGCGCTTTGCTTTCCAAGTTTTGAAGCATATTTTCCACATTTTTTCCATATTTACAATAATTACATAAGGAAAGTACAGAAGCAAAATTCCTCAGCAGGAAATATATGCAAAAAAAAAAAATAGTTGAGAATTTTCCTGTAAATTTTCATTGTCAGCTTTAATTTGACAGATGCTGAGTACCAAAATATATTGAAAGAATAAAGTGCTGGAGTAACTCATCAGGTCAGGCAGCATCTCCAAAGGAGATAGAGAGGTGACAGTTCTTGTCAGGACACCTTCCTCAGACTGTTTGTAGGAGTCTGAAGAAGGATCCCAACCAAAACGCCACCTATCCAGGTCCCCTAGAGATGCTGCCTGGCCCACTGAGTTACTCCAGCACTTTGTTTTTGTTTTTTAAAACTACCATTTGCAGTTCCTGATGTCTACTGAAATACAATGGAACTATATTGCAGTCCAACATTTGTATCCCAATCAAAACAGACGATGGTGATTACAATGATGACAACTCTATCGCAATAGCCCCAAGTACATTTTCAACAGATGTAGACCTCATGCAATCAGTTATAAATAATGTCCCACTCCAAATTAATCTGACTGTTTGGAAAACATGTTTTGATATTGCCGACAATCAAAGATCTGAAAAGAATCTGTTTCCAATTTCAATCGTTCCTGGAAATTTAAGATAAGTATAAATGTTTTTTTTTAAATGGCGATACTTTAATCTTTCAGCATATACAGATCTTACTCTCCATAGCAACACAGAGAGATCAGAAACACTTGCCCTGTTTACTGCAATTTTTAATTAAAATTGAGCAGGATTATAGTATTAGTTCTCTTGTCTGCAACCCTGTCTGCTTACAATAGTATACTCCACATACCAACTCTAGGTTTTTGTGATGAGATTGATTCAATTCAACATGCAGCCATATTCATTGATGATGGTGAAAATATGTACTTGGGACAGAAGGTCATTAGTAATAGGAGAAAAATTAGGCTATTCGGCCCATCACGTCTACTACGCCATTAAATCATGGCTGATCTATCTCTCCTTCCAAACCCCATTCTCCTGCCTTCTCCCCCAATCACCTGTACTAATCAAGAATCTATCTATCTCTGGCATTAAAAAAATATTAATTGACTTGGCCTCCACAGCCTTATGTGGGAAAGAAGTCCACAGATTCACCATCCACTGACAAAATAAATTCCTCCTCATCTCCTTCCTAAATGTCCTTTAATTCTGAGGCTATGGCCTCTAGTCCTAGTCCCATTAGTGGAAACATCCTCTCCACATTCAGTCTATCCAAGCCTTTCACTATTCTGTACATTTCAATGCGGTCCCCCCTCATTCTTCTAAATTCCAGCGAGTACTGGCCCAATGCCGTCAAACGCTCATCATATGTTTACCCGCTCATTCCTGGGATAATACTTGTAAACCTCCTCTCAACCCTCTCTAGCCAGCACATCCTTCCTCAGATAACGTGCCAAAAATTGCTCGCAGCCTGACCAGCATTTTATAGAGCCTCAGCATTATATCCCTGTTTTTGTATTCTAGCCCTCTTGAAATAAAGGCTAGCATTATGTTTGCCTTCTTTACTACTGATTCGACTTGCTGATTAACTTTTTGGGAATCTGCACAGGCACTCCCAAGTCCCTTTGCACCTCCGATTTCTGATTATAGTCTACGTCTTTCTTCCTACTACCAAAATGCAAGACTCCACACTTTGCTACACTACATTCCATTCTCTGCCAGTTCTCTGCCCACTCTCCCAACCTGTCCAGATCATTCTGCAGAGACCATGCTTTCTCTGCACTACCTGCCCCTCCACCTATTTTCATATCATACGCAAACTTGGCCACAAAGCCTTCAATCCCCTCATACAAATCATTTAAGATGATACTTTAATAAGATCATACTTTTAAGATGTCCAGGTGTGTGCATAATGCTACAAGAGATATATGAATTCTACAAGAAGTGATGAAGCAGGACTTTGGATGTTGTTCGCCTGCATTTGTTTACTTCTCATGAACATCGATTCCTTGTGTGAATCTTATAACTCCTGGGATTAACACAAGAATCTCATTATCTCTTTTTATGTAGACTATGTAAAATGCAGCAATCAACATACCAGCTAAAAATGGTGAACAGAACAGATTAATCCTCAGAACATTACAAATCAAAAGGTACAGAAAATGCAAAAACACTTTTACAAATTGTACTCAGAATAGGCACAATACACAGCATGGGAAGATACAATTCCTCATCACACAAACCCATATGTTGCATGGAGAAGAGAATTTTGGAATAAGAAGTGATTTATACAATTCCCTGTATTCTAACATGCATCACTGAGAATGATTATTTGCACACTGGTTGTATGTGCACTTTCTTATATTCAGAATCACACATTGGAAATATATTGCAAATTGGCACATTAAATGTTTTCTATTGCCTGCAAGGTTGTTCAGTATCAATAGAACCTACAGAATAACAGTTGATGTATTCAGAGGCTCTGAATCAGAGCTTCATTGTCTCTTCAAATATGTTCTGTAAATTATCTTTCATAATTTACTTTAGAATGTGCAAGGTTTTCTTGCAACTTTTTATTCCAAAATTTGACATTAGTTGTGATGCACAACCTGATTTCTTTTATCTTTCCAGTATATACAGTAATTACCTTACGGTAATTAAAAACGCCTCAGGAAAACAAAAGACCACATACAACACTAAACACACGACAGCTTGCAATATTCTGAAATTAATTTGAGATACCTCCTGGAACAAATTACTTCAAATCAACTATAAACTCTATCAAATCCACCCATGACACCTATGCGGTTTCTGTTTTTACCCTGAAGGTGACTACTTCAATCATTAAACAAGATATTTGAGGTTTAAAGAGACAACAAGCACTTGCTCTTTGGAAAATTATACAGAAAAGCAATACCTTAATAACTACTTAAAATTTATGAGCATAAACAAAAAGGCAACGTTAGTTAGCTCAGCTAGTCCTCATGAGATAATTATGCATATTTTGAAAAGAGGAACAAAATAACCTGCAGAGCTGGGCCACTGGCAACTATTTTTTTGTGTTTTTATTACTCCTGACTTGTATTTTCCCCATTTAAGGACAGATAAAATTCCAACACCCCCAGAAACTGGGTGATACTTTGTTTTTGCTATGCATTTGGCAAAGAGTTCCATAAAATTCAGTTTAATTTATTGTCCACGTGTACCGAGGTACAATGAAAAGCTTTTGTTGCATGCTAACCAGTCAACAGAAAGACCAAACATGGTTACAATTGAGCCATTTACAGTGTATAAATCCATGATAAGGAATAATGTTTAGTGCAAGGTAAAACCAGCAAAGTCCAATCAAGGATAATCTGAGGGTCAACAATGAGGTAGGTAGTAGTTCAGCACTGCTATATCCATTTTCATGAATGGTATCTGGATTTAGCTCACAGGTAATCTTTGCAAGATGGAAAATTACTGGTGTTACACCAAGACGTGAGTGTGCAGTCCCTTACCCAAGAGTTTCTTCCAGGATTTAATGAGGGATTTTGCCAACGATATGACGTCTTCCTCTTTACTCTGCTTCCTGATGGCATTTACAGACATCCCAATTCTGGTAGACTGCAAAACAATAAATACATATTACTTACCAAATTGATTAGATCCAACATTTTGAACAACTACAAAGAATTTCATTCCCATAGAAAGCCTTTGGAATAGATTAGGATCATTTGGCTGAGACAGTAGTGGAGCATTACCACAGATGGAAACAGCCCACCTTTGAAATGAAACCACACCTAGTTAGAAATTCAATTAAAAAATACATGGGTACAGGGTTGCAGTACTCATAGATAGGTAAAAAAAGAAAGCAATGAAATTAAGAGCCCAAGAGCATGACGTTTTGTGAACAGAATAGAAAACAATCACTTTGGCTATCGATCTTCGATGTACACCTGAAGGAAACTGTGCCTGATCCAAAACTAAACGTGAGACAACACAGGCTCATGATACAAAGATCATTTGGGAAGCATAGCACTTTGAACCAAAGATCATGCCTTCACATGATGGTGATAAGGAATAAAAGGGCTGCTTTGAAAAGAGCTTAGACAATTTGTGACTAACGGTTGAAGGTAAGGAACAAGCATCCTATAGTTAGGGACCAACATAATAAAACCGATAATTTATTGTGTGGTTGTTTGTTGTGATGGTGTGTTCAGTTTGTCTGCAAGGAAGAAATTAATTGTTCCATTCCCAGAGCATATGACTATCAATCACTCTTGACTTAACTCTTGAACAGGCGAGAGTAGTATTGGATGGTAATAGTCCAATTCACTTGGAAAATAGAGGAAGCTGTCAGTTAAAATGCTGTTGGAAGAATGAGGAAGTATACCAGACCAACACCACAGTCAAATGGTATTTCATTTGAAACTTTCAACAGGACTATTTCCCACATAGCCAGGAATGGAAACATGACAAGGAAGTCTTATAACTGTAGTGAAGATTTGAGATGCTATTGCATGGTTAACAGCTTTGAAGAAATAAAACAGGAGATGAGCTAGCAACTTATGGAGAATATGAGCTTTATGAGAAAAGACCAATTATAGTGATTTTGAATTGGCAAGTCGTCATTAAATGATGACTATCGAACTTTGGAGAGAACACACCTAGAGTGCTGGGTGTCCAATTTTGGTCCTGGTAGCCAAAGTAGTATATGCTTGTCTCGGAACCATTGCAGTGGATATCTATCATGCTGATTCTCAGGATGGGGAACTTGTTCCAAGTGGTGAGATTGAGTAAAATTGGCCTATATTCACTTTAGAAGAATGAGAGGCAATCTCGAGGCATGAAAAATCATGAAAGAGAATGAAAAGATAAATGATAGAAGGATGATTGACAGGAGGAAACTAGTTCCTCCAATTGGAAAGTCAAGAGTGTTTTATTGTCATGTCTCGAAATAGAACAATGAAATTCTTACTTGCAACACGACAGGTATGTAAACATGGAACCAATGCACTCAGCAGATACCATAATAAACAAAAAGGAGTTAAATAATATTTAAATAAATTAAAAATTTGGAGTTAGGAGTAAAGGTCATCTAGAATGATTATTTCTACACACTAGAAGTTGCAAATCTTCAAATTCTCTACCCCAGAGGACTGTGGTTTATTTAATCTTGAATATATTCAAGATTATATTTTTGAACACAAAGGAAATCAGGAATAGAGGGAACTGAGCAGCCACTGCAGAGCACATACATGGAGTGTTATGCCCTGCGTCCAATATAATGAAAATAATGAATAAAAGTGGAAAGTATTTACAATATAATCTGGTGGGAGGATGGATGTCATTTACTGGAGAAGAATTTAATGAATATGTTGGATAATAGATTGGCAATTCTTCTTGAATTTTTCATTTTAATGGCATATAAACAGATTCCTTGTTGAACTTGTACCTTTTCTCCTTCATATTACTGTGGCACCAGAAGGGAAAATAAAGAAAAATAATTATTTGAAATTAATAAATTTTGGAAAGGCCCACACCTTCTCCAGTTTAACCTCACAAACAGCATTAATTTATACAGATTTAAGAGTTTAGTCAAGAAAGTGTTATTGAGATACTAGAATGTGGGATCCATTGGTTCCCTGTCACATGGGAGGCCTGGTCCCCCAACGAAATATTCCACCACTCATCCGTGCCTCCAACGCAACCCGTTCCAACGTAATATTCCACCACTCACCCATAGACCCCATCTGCGCAGGGGCGGCTCATTTCCCATTATTCACCCACCCTCTTTTAAAACTTAAAAAAAAAAATCCAATTGCACTAGCTGCCAGTACTCAGTGTCCTGTGATTTGTAATATTGTAACGGGCAGGGCCAGCAATTGGATTTGGATTTTTTAATAATACATTAAGTGAAAAGTTAAATTTGTAAAGTTAAAAATGTGAATAACTTGTAAAATATACCTTCAATCTGAAAAAAACTTAATACAACACACCGTAGGACAATGTTGAGTAAGGAGGTCTAAACATTGTAGCGCTATTGTGTACCGTTTTGCCGTAATTCAGGGCATGACACACAGGCAGGCAAACACGCAGACTCACAAACAAAATGAAAGTTTAAGTAATATATACTAGACCAAGTGGGACCCGTTAGGTCTCTGTCACACGTGAGGCCTGGTCCCCCGATGCAACCCATTCCCCCAACGTAATATTCAACCACTTACCCATAGCCCCCAGGACGTCTGGTTCCCCAACGTAATCCATTCCACAACGCTAGATTCCACCACTCACCCTTTCCCCCAAGGCAATCAGTTCCTCCAACACAATATTCCACCACTCACCCATAGCCGCCAACTGCCCAGGGGCAGCTCATTTCCCCTTATTCACTCTCCCTCTTCTTAAACTTTAAAAAAAATCCAATAGCGCTTGCTGCCAGGAGAAAAAAAAACAATTGTACTTGCTGCCAGGACTCGGTGTCCTGGGATTTGCAACATTGTAACGGGCACGGCCAGCAATTGGATGTGGATTTTTTACAGTGAGAAGTTAAGTGAAAAGTTAAATTTGTAAAGTTTTAAATGTGAATAACTTGTAAAATATAACATAAATCGGAACAAAACTTGATACAACATACCACAGGACAATGGTGAGTAAGGTTGTCCAAATATTGTAGCACTATCGTGTACTGTTTTTTCCGCAATTCAAGGCATGACTAATAGACAGACAGGCACGCAGAGAGGCACCCAAACGGACAGACAGACTCACAAATTAGATTAATTTTAGTAATATAGATATACCAAAAGGGAACAATGAAATTCATACATGCAGTAACACAACAATACTCAGTATTATATCATCAGTAAGTATAGAACCCAATAAAAGCTATAAATTAGACTATTTGCTGGGTAGACTTGGATTGCAACTAGCCAAAATAAATCAATGATTTAATTTTCTTGTAAACAAAATATATATATAGAAATTCATCCCAAGTCAGTAGTGCTAAACAATCAGTATTGTAGCATTGCCCTATGTCTCTTAAGCTCATTCCATTAAATTTCAGAGGCAAGGTTACGATGTTTTGATGCGACTATACATTGCGATTAGAACTATTGACTGAAAAATAAGTTATTTGGTCTTTCATGGGGTTATTTTGGTATCCCATAAATAATATTCAATATCATCAAAAATCTAATGGGTCCATGTTCTGTTAAATGAGGATTTTTATGAATGCACAATCTGTGGTACTCGATAGAAGTGTGTGAAATATTTCAAACTAAAAGTAGCATTAACATTAAACTTCAGCAAAATTTATAAACTGAATAGAAATTAGTTTCTAGGCAGCCGCCTAAGTGATTGTCTATCAATATTGACAAAGTACCATTTGTTGTGAATGTTAAAGGTGCACATCTGCATTGGCAGGAAATATGACAGAATTACAATTAATTTAAAATGGTGACCTTTCGCTCAGGTCAGTAGTAAAATCTATTTAGTTAAATATGGAATATTCCCCCACTAATAAACTGACCTGTTAATTTCACACTCCTGCCCTGATCTATAACAATCAATAAAAATATGGACTTTATACATTTTATGCACCTTTAGCAGGAGATGTGACTGAACAGATTCACTGCCAGCTGCTCAAACACATTACAAATATGAAATGTGTTGAATCTAACAGCATACTTTTTGACCGACATAGCCACAAATACTCTAATTCCATGGGTGCCTCAGTAGTGTCAAGTTGGCAGCAGTCCTTTATTGGAGGTATTGTCATGTCCATGGTTGGCCACATTGTGGGCCAAGGATCTTGGGGCAATGACAAAAAAAAAAAGACATATCCATCAGCAACGTGGCAACTCCCAAAGACCTCACCTAACGATCAATGCATTCAGGGGTTCAGTTCCTTCCCAGTCACATAAGGAATTGGCCAATTTTCAGGAGGACCTTCAGCTACACTCTCATGCCTCGACTGCTCTCTCTGTATGGAGGGCTAGTTCATCACAACACAATTTCTTTACTGCAGGATGCTGCCAAGCATCCATAGCAGATCCCCACCTCGCCAGCAACTCCCTGCTTTCCTTCCCAATCTGCCGTCTCACAAGGTCATCATGGTACTCATCTCATGTATTGTGATTTCAGTGAGAAAAAAAAAAAAGCAGCTTCTTAGGCACTGGGATTTGCCAAAATTGCTGACTTAGCACGAGTGCAATTGGATCCTCGACTTCCTCATTCACAGACCACAGTCTGTTCGTATTGGTGGAAACGTGTCAGCCTCGATAACAATCAGCACGGGAGCACCTCAAGGCTGCGTGCTCAGCCCCCTGCTGTACTCACTCTATACTCATGACTGCGTAGCCAGTCACAGTGCGAACTCCATCATCAAGTTCGCTGACGACACCACTGTTGTGTATCACTGATGGGGATGAGTCAGAGTATAGAAGAGAGATCGAGCAACTGTCCATATGGTGCCAGCACAATAACCTGGCCCTCAACATCAGCAAAACCAAGGAACTGATTGTGGACTTTGGAAGGAGTAGGAGGGGGACCCACAGCCCCATTTATATCAACGGGTCGATGGTTGAAAGGGTCAAGAGCTTCAAATTCCTGGGCGTGCACATCTCTGAAGATCTTTCCTGGTCCGAGAACACTAATGCAATTATCAAGAAAGCTCATCAGCGCCTCTACTTCCTGAGAAGATTACGGAGAGTCGGTTTGTCAAGGAAGACTCTCTCTAACTTCTACAGGTGCACAGTAGAGAGCATGCTGACCGGTTGCATCGTGGCTTGGTACGGCAATTTGAGCGCCCTGGAGAGGAAAAGACTACAAAAAGTAGTAAACACTGCCCAGTCCATCATCGGCTCTGACCTTCCTTCCATCGAGGGGATTTATCGCAGTCGCTGCCTCAAAAAGGCTGGCAGTATCATCAAAGACCCACACCATCCTGGCCACACACTCATCTCCCTGCTACCTTCAGGTTGAAGGTACAGGAGCCTGAAGACTGCAACAACCAGGTTCAGGAATAGCTACTTCCCCACAGCCATCAGGCTATTAAACCTGGCTCGGACAAAACACTGATTATTAATAACCCATTTTCTGTTATTTGCACTTTATCAGTTTATTTATTCATGTGTGTATATATTTATATTATGGTATATGGACACACTTATCTGTTTTGTAGTAAATGCCTACTATGTTCTGTGTGCTGAAGCAAAGCAAGAATTTCATTGTCCTATACAGGGACACATGACAATAAACTCACTTGAACTTGAACTCGAGTGCAGGCTACCATTGACTGCATTCACTTCCACATTTGAGGTCAATGAATACAATAGACCTTTCATCAATACAAATTATTTCCACTCACGCAATTTGGAGATGGTTATGGGTCATGAGAAGCATTTCTCTGTGAATGCCACATAGATAGAATGTTCACAACATCAATCTAGGTTTAGGTTTATTATTGTCACATACAGAGGTACAGTGAAAAGCCTTATTTTGCATGCTAGCCAAACAGATCAGATATACCTTAAGTAGATAGATTCAGTTCAAACTCAAGTACAATAGGTAGATCAAAGGGGAAGATAGTGTGCAGAATGTAGCATTGCAGTGCATCCGCTCCTTGGACAAGACGAATGTCCTCAGTGGGGTAGAGGTGAATGGAACAGTACCGTAGTTCAAGGAAAGACCTTTCCGAAGCGTGATAACAGAGGGGAAGAAAGTGTTCTTGAATAAGGTGGTGCACGCTTTCAAGATTATGTACCTTCTGCTGGATGGGAGCAAGGAGGAGGAATGACCAGGGTGGGACAAATCTTTGATTATGTTGGCTACTTTTCTGAGGCAGCGTGAAATATAGATGGAATTGATGATAGGAAGTCTGGTCTGTGTGATGCAGGATTAATCCGTTAGTTAAGGGCAGGGGTAGAAATGGACTACTCCACTTCCTCAGCTGCAAATGACATCCATTTCAAGAAGATGTGATGATCGAAGATAGACACAAAATGCTGGAGTAACTCAGCGGGACAGGCACCATCGCTGGAAAGAAGGAAAATGTGACGTTTTGGGTTAAGACCCTTCTTCAGACTCTGAAGTCTGAAGGGTCTCGACCCAAAACATTGCCCATTCCTTCTATCCAGAGATGCTGCCTGCTGAGTTACTCCAGCATTTTGTCTATATCTTTGGTGTAAACCAGCATCTGTAGTTTGTTCCCCACAGGCATAGGCCAGTGCAAGTCAAACAGCCTGTTGTATGAACTGCAAATCCAAGACAGAAGATGCCGCCGGACAATGAGCAGCAGGAAGACCTGGAACGTGGGGATCATAAGTCAGAGTATGAAGAGTAGGAGAACCAAAAGGAAGACTCCACTATCGTACGGTGACCCCATTCAACATTCAGACTCAATAACAAGCTGCAACATACTACATAGGCCCCAACGGTAAAGAAGTGCTTTTACTAAAACGTCTGCTGAATTACGTGACCCTCTCCATAGTTCAATCGCCACCACCGAGCAAGTGGTGTAGCCAAGCACTCAATATCTGAAGGGTCACGGAGGCATGAACTTGTGTTATATTTAAGTCCTTGGGTGCAAAATTGAAAACCTATAAACTGCAAGAACACAATCCAAATGCTAAAAAGTGGGATTAAACTGAATAATTCTTAGGGTTGACACAAATATAGTAATCTGACTATCTTCAATCTGTGTGCAAAGTTCAATGTTTCCAAGCATAAGATACCCGAAATAAAGAAAATGAACACCATATAATTACTTATTGATTCCTTGCATTAAACAATTCACACTTCACTTTTGACGCCAATTTTTTTTTAAAAAGCACAAATATATTTAATTATAAATGAAGACTTGCATTTCTATATTGTCTTTCATATTACTTTCAATACATTGTAAAGCACTTTAGGGACAATATCGATTACACTTCAGGGTAATACAGGAAACATGGGAGCCTTTGCACACATTAAGTTCCCACAAACAACTATTTGGTTTTGTACTTTACAGTTGTATAACATACCATGAAGATTCACAAAGTATTTTTTTTGTTTTTTTCATTAGACACAAAGAAGGAATGGGCTGTTTTTATAAACAAGATATGGAAGCCTATTGTTATTCATCTGGACCAGCAATGCAAATTACAAGAACACATTTGATAATTGTAGTCAATTATGGGCCAGCACCAGTATAAATACTCAGGAACTTGTACTTTGTTATTAAAACCCAGGTGACTCATAAAATAGAGCCACCCATCCCTACCTTCTCTGGCCTACAAGTGATTCCAGTCCCACGCTACATGCGTCACTCTTAATGCCCTCATAGTAGAATTCAGTAGATTCTGGTGGGACAATATGATAAAGACTTTGATATATTCCTTTAGTATTTGGTGGTCCTTGGTTAAAATGGCAATTCCAGTTATGAACAGACTAGTTAGAAAAAAAGGCAATTTAAAAATTGTAAAGACAAACGTTATCGCACTTAATAAAAACCTTACTCAATTAAAATTAAGTTTGTTCTTGATCTTTGTAAAAATGAAAACATGTACTAGCAGCCTATTGTACATCCGTCCCAATTTGTACTTGTATTGACTTTAATTAAATTAAAAAGGAGATGTTAAGTTATGTCAATATATTCTAATCCATTTTGCATAATCTCACAAAATCAAATCTCCCTTTCAGAAATGAAAGCTTCCCAGGTCAATCACCAGAGCAAAAAAATATGTAATAGAGTAGTTAAAGGAGGTAAATGGAATAAAGAAAGGCCATTTCAGGCACAGATGATAAAAAGCTCGGCTGAGAATTTTACGGTGGGAAGTAAGATAACAAGGTATAAGGATTTAAGGTGCAAGTTTCAGAACAGCAAGCTAACGCAACTAATGTTTATAGTACTGTGTATTGAACAAAGTGAGATAAAATGCAATAATGGAATCCATTATTGGTGCTTCTTAAAGTTTTGCATTTGTTCCCAAGGCAACATACCTGCAAAAGCTCCAAGGTCATAGGAATGCTCTTCAGCTCCTTCAGCAAGTCCAAGGCACCAACCTGTAAAATACAGTTCAACCTTTTAGAATGTAAAAACAGAGAACCAAATAGCCATCCACATCAAATAACGATATACCAAACGTACAAATAATACTTCATAAAACTATCATGGTTGGTATGTTATTCCAGAAATAAATGGTAACAAACCTTTTTGTAAGGTTGCGTTCCAATCTAAACTGAGACTGTCATACCGCTGCATGTGATTTTAAGAATTAAGTCAAACCAGACAGGAGTTTAAGCAGAAGATGGTGTTTAAGCCATCATTACTGCCAGTTGTGCTTTATTTTAAATCATTAGGGTTCAAAGGTAGAAAGGATCTTGACTAGAAACATCACTTATCCATGTTCGCAAGAGATGCTGTCTGACCTGCTGAGTTATTCCAGAACGGTGTCCTTCACTGTTAGAAGAATTGACTTGGATCATAATAGTTGACAAAGGATAAGGGATAGACAGAGTTGACGTGGATAAGCTTTTTCCATTGAGAGTAGGGAAGATTCAAACACGAGGACATGATTTGAGAATTAAGGGACAAATGTTTAGGGGTAACATGAGGGGGATCTTCTTTACTCAGAGAGTGGTAGCTGTGTGGAATGAGCTTCCACTGGAAGTGGTGGAGGCAGGTTCATTTAAAAATAAATTGGATACGTATATGGACGGGAAAGGAATGGAGGGTTATGGTCTGAGTGCAGGTAGATGGGACTAGGTGAGAGTAAGTGTTCGGCACGGACTAGAAGGGCTGAGATGGCCTATTTCCGTGATGTAATTGTTATATGGTTATTATTTCAGATGGCTTCACACCTCTTCTATTCACAAGATCAGGTGCACAAGCAATCTTTTTATGTTCATAAAAATCTACAAGAAACTCTTTTAGCCTCCTAATATATTTGGTTGGCATGTCACCACATATTCAAAATCAATCATTTGTCATTTCTGAATTAATGCTGTGGTGATTCAGTTAGGACTGGAATGGTGAAGATGATCTGGAATAGACAGAAAGTAACTCAGCGGGTTGGGCAATCTCACTGGATAACCTGGGATTTGATGTTTTACATTTGGAACCTTCATCAGAGTGAGATTGCGTGAGAGAGAGTGTGTGTGTGTGAGAGAGAGTGTGAGAGTGTGTGAGAGTGAGTGTGTGTGTGTGCCAGAGTGAGTGTGTGTGTGTGTGCGAGTGAGTGTGTGTGTGTGTGCGAGAGTGTGTGTGTGTGTGCGCGAGAGTGAGTGTGTGCGCGCGAGAGTGAGTGAGTGTGTGTCTGAGGAAGAGGGGTAAAAGAGAGATAGAGTGGAAAGCTGGAAGAGAGGAGCAACAGGACAAAGCCTGGCAAGTGACTGGTTGATACAGGTGAGACTGGGTGGGGGTGAAGGTGGGGTTGTTAATCGGCAGATTGTCGGACAAGGCCAGAGATTGAAAGAAAACAGATGTGATATAAGGATAGAAGAGCTGTAGATTGTGAAGCCAGAGGAAGGAATATCGATGGAAGGGAGGTGGGGAAGGAAGAAATGGGTGCAATTCCAGGCAGGGCACAGGGAAGGAGGGGTTAGAAGCCAGAGGAAGGAATATAGTTGGGAGGTGGGGAAGGAAGAAATGGGTGCAAGTCCAGGCAGGGCACAGGGTACTGTGAGAGCTCTGAATATAAATAAAATGACGATGGTTAATTGCATTTACTAAATATTCAGATCAAGATTTACAATTTGCAAAATAGTCTGTACGGTCATTTTCCAATGATCACTTTCTTAATTTTGCAACAGTTCATGAGTCATAAGATCAGAAGTGATAGGAGTAGAATTAGGCCAATTGACCCATCAAGTCTACTCTGCCGTTCAATCATCGTGGATCTATCTCTCCCTTTAATTCTGAAGCTATGTCCTCTAGTCCTAGAAACTCCTACTAGTGGAAACATCCTCTCCACATCCACTCTATCCAAGCCTTTTGCTATTCTGTACGTTTGAATGAGGTCACTTGCAGACTAATCCTGCACCAGCACTCCATGTCCCTCTGCACCTATTTAATCTGTGAATGAATTAAGGTATGATGATGCAGCTTTAATTTCAGGTCTTGGATGTTAAAGGATTTGAATAATATGCATTTAATTTGTACTCAAATGTAATCAATAAATGAGACAGCAAGACTTCCATAGATATGATGCAATAAAAACAAATTTTTAATTTACAGTATCTATTTTCTAAAAGTGCCCAACAGATTCTCAATAACCAGCTTTTACATATGTACCGAATCAGAATTGAATGTGCCTTCAATCTAGAAAGAAAAAACTGAATGTCCTGGCAGCTTGAAAACTGATCCCAACAAGATCCAGAGAAACTGTAGTTGTTGTTAATTGACCAAAACAACAATGTATATTGCATATCATATATCCCCAACCAATGCATACCATTTCCCTAAACGTATTTCCAAATCATCCTCAATAAAGTAGCTTACATTAATAACTAAACATCGTACTTCAATTAGGAGGGTGTGCCATTTATGGTACTGATCGGCTGATACATTTTACGTATTTAAAAAAAAACTAATGCCAAGAGTAACCTGTTCTTATCGAAAAATGTAGTCTTGTGCTTTCAGTACCTTGCCAGGTGACCAGGTAATGCAAACACATTTCTTTCAACATTTATTTTAGCCGCATATTGACCTTAAATTGTAGCAGCAGGAACCCTTACATTTCAGATTCCAATGTTTCCTTGTTTCCATTACAATTTCTAATGTATTTCAGATAAAGTTAGCTACTGCCAAAATGCACAAACCCCCTTTACAAAATCCACAAGTGGGAAGCGAAAGAAACCTGCGGTACTTTGCTGTACGAGATCTGTGGCAAAATTGAGAAGGATCGAGAAAACCAGAGACTGAAGAGCATTAAATAAAGTGCTTCACCACATATAGGACATCTGACTGTCAGATGCAAAACAGTGGCTCTTATTTTTACAATAGGAAGATTACACCTGTTTCTCATAGCATTTCTTTGGAAAATCATTCTTGCTATCAGCTCCTGCTTCATTGTGAAAGAACCAAATTTCGCACAAGTAATTACTTGCTAAGCATTGACCCCATCGACACAAAATTATATCTGTATTTGGTTCAATGGTCTGAAGTACAAGTATCTGCAATTAAATTGCCACAGGGGCATGATATATCCTGAAAGTGAAGAAACAGCATCCATTTTGGCCCACAAATATTGTTTTTATTTCCATCACAAGATATGGCCTTGTCAATACCAGCATATATTATTTGTACCCAAAATATCCTCAAGAAGATGGCGATGAACTTTTCCTTCAACCACGGCAATCTATCCAGTGAAGGTAAAATTAGAATGCTGTCATGTCGGGTGTATCAAGATTTAGACTTAGCAACAATGAAGGAATGGCAACATCCTACCAAGTCAATGGGGACAGGAACTGGCCAACGGTGGCATGCACATGTGTCTGTCACCTTTGTTCTGCTACCAGTGTTGGTTTATTACTGTCATGTGTACCAAGATCAGTGAAAAGCATTTTTTTTTTTGCATGCTATGCAATTAGATCAACAAGTACAACAGATAGTCCAAAGCGAAAAATACATGAGGGCAAAGTATTGTAGCATTACAGTTACAGAGAAAAAGTCCAGCGTCCACAATGAACGTAGATTCAAAGAACAGGACCAGCTCCTAATCTATGGAAGGATGGGTCAGTGGTCATAAAAGTGGAAGAAGCTGTTCTCAAGTCTGGCAATACCCACAATCAAACTTTTGTATCTTCTGCCCGATGGGAAAGCAGAGAAGAGGGAACAACCGAAGTGAAGAAAATCCGTGATTGGCTGCATCCCAGAGGAAGCGTAAACTGTAGATGGAGTTGATGGTGAGGAGTGTGGATCCGTGTGATGTATTGTCTATATCCACACCTCTGCAATTTCTTGCGGTCTTGGGCATCTTTGGCAGTTGGTAAGAGTTGTTGGAGAGATACCAAACCTCCTTAGTCTCCTGATGCAGTACAGGTTTTGGTGTACTTTTTTTAAGCCATAGCTTCAATGTGGTTGGTCCAGGACAGATTGTTGGTGATATTTACACTAACCAACTTTAAGCTCCGGACCATTCCCACTTCATCACCACTGATGCTGATCAGGGCCGGCCTTAGGAGGTGCGGGGCCCAATTGAGAACAATTTTCATAGAAATATAAATAAATGAGTCACATGTCGTGATTAATATGACAGTCAGTTGACTTTAAAAAAAAATCATAAACCGCGCATGTGCAGATTGTTCTCCTCTCCGTAAAAATTAAAATAAACAAAGTAACAATTTAATTTGCCCAAGGCTTCCAAATCTCCTTCTTTCAGAATTACTGAATGGGTGGGGGGTGGAGGGTAACGGCAGGTGGAAAGATGGTGGGAAAAACTGGAACACACCTGGACAACATAAATTAATTGTCATCTTATTGAATGATTATATTAATTCAAGGGATCAATTGGGGGTAGAGTTCCTTTCACAGCATGTGGGGAGTCTAGCCAGGGGTAAAGTTGCGGGGAGGGCGAGAGCGTTGAGACGGAGGGGGTCGGGTTCATGCTAGTAACCCACTCTCTCAACGAGTGATGGATATCATCACAGCGGGCGGTGGAGCTTACTCCTGTGTCAGCGCGAACAAGGGATCAATTGAGGTTACTCGCACTGATATATGGAGTAAGCTACACCGCCCGCTGTCCTGTTATCCATCGCCCGCTGATCCACTCTCGAGCTGGATGCTGGCATCATCCCCGACCCCCTCCTTCTCAACGCTCCTGCACTCCCCGCAAGTTTACCCCTGGCCAGACTATCCACACGCTGTGAAAGGAACTCCCCACCCCCAGCAGCGCTGTCCTTTTACAGCCGCTTCCCACTTTACAGCCACTTCCCATCAGCTGCTAGTAATGAGGGATAGACTTGGCTATCATACATCATACGGAGGGATAACGAAGTCTATCTTTCTTGGCTAAACAACCTAACCTTCGGCCTCCAAGATGCAGGTCCTTTTTCTATCAATGTTACAACATTTTGAGATTTAAAAAATCAAGTCTGCAAATTATCCCATCAGATAAAGCATAAAAAGTTTAATTTGACACCTAATTCACTTTCATATCTTCAGTATTAAAAAAGTTATGGCCATTTTCATACTCGGAATTTAGCATCTTGTTCTCTATTGCTTTTCCATTGACTTAACACAAAAGCTGTGATCGAGGGCAGTCAAAAGCCCATAACGTTCTTAAAAATTAAGAGAACTGAATGAAATTTTCAATTATTATCAATTTCAATTATCCATTCGAAGGGCCGAATGGCCTACTCCTGCACCTAATTTCTATGTTTCTATTATAGATTGAAGCATTCTGAAACAAATATAAAACATCTTACTTGGATGATCTGAAATTAAAGCATATAATTAGTTAATTACCTAATTGTGGCTAATTACAAAATTGACCATTGTGACGGAAATAGTAATAAACACCCAGACTGCCTTAAAAATTCAAAAATGTGTTATTCTCAAGATCAGAACTTTAATATTATTGTGTTATATGTTGTAAGTCCGTAACAGATAGGTAAATAAATGACAATTTCCAGCAATAGACCAGGTCTTTATGGAGAAGATCAGTAGCTAGCTGGTACATTGGCATACCATAATCAGTAGCATCATCGTACTCCTCAGATTGTAACCAATAAACAACTCTGTACACCTTGTTTTTCCTCAACTTTTCAATTTTGGCATTGTAAGCTACAAGTTTTTGCTCTTCAAACCACACGACATGCCTTTCTGCCCACTACTTTCCCATTAAGAATGTCCTGTAGATTCCATTTCTTAAGAAAAGGATAATTTTTAAAAATAGCCTAAGTATCCAAATAACAAACTAATTCCATTCACACAAGAATTCACAATATAACATGATTTTTAAATCTCACTGTCATGAATTTATATGCCAGATGGAAGGAATTTAATGTTTAATTCCCATAAATTAATCTAGAAACATCCACTCAATTTAATCAAAATCTCTGTAGAACCTGCAATGTGGTGTTACATATACATTGCCATCAGTGATGGAAATGGGTTTTAGGAACTAGGGTTACGCTGAGGTCCGTGAGGCTGGGGTTGGGCAGGAAGGGGTTAGACGCTATTCCCCCATGAGGAATTTTATTTAACCCTGAAATTGAGGATAGACAAAAGCTGGAGTAGCTCAGGACAGGCAGCACTGCGACTCTGGAGAGAAGACTCTTCTTCAGACTGAACTGAACTCTCGTCGATGAGAGTACTTGTGATTGTCTGAAGAAAGGTCTCGACCAGAAACGCAACCCTCTCCCCAGAGTCCCTGCCCGTCCCACTGAGCCACCACAGACAGGGAGTTGAAGGTAGACACAGGGGGGTCTACCTTCAACTTCAGCAAACAAAAATTAGAGTGCTGGAGGATCTCAGCGAGCAAGGCAGCACCCGTGGAGGGATATCAGGAACCACCACGGGCCAGGACTCCTCTCCCTCCCTCCCTCCCCCCCCTCCCCGCAACAGAAAGGAACCGCAGATGCAGCCGTCACCGCAAAGAAGAAACTGCAGATGCTGGAAAATTGAAGGTAGACAAAAATGCTGGAGAAACTCAGCGGGTGAGGCAGCAGCTGTGGAGCGAAGGAAATAGGGTGATTTCACTAAAGGTCACTGGAGCGTAGATCCGCACCCACGTGACCAAAATTCTCAAGTGGAGGACACTCGAGGGTTTGGTACATGTTAGTGGATGGGAAAACACGCATTTTCCCACCCGTTAAAAACATAGAAAACGGCGAGGTTGTGAGCTGCAATTTACTGTGCCAGTCGGGGTGACCGTGAGGCACAGCTACCTAGATTTACAGGGGAAAAAAAAGATAGCAAGTAAGGTAAATTCAAGAGGGAACTGAAGGTGCCAAAGCGGCGGAAATGAACAGTCGACATTTGCCGTGGATATTTAAATGTCCAAAAGATCGGGAATTATCGCGTTTGCTTGCTGAATTTCATCTAAAAGTAAGTCAATAATGCCTTACTTTTGATGAAATTCAGCGAGCAAACGCGATAATTCCCGAGATTTTGGACCTGTAAAGATCCACGGCAAATGTCCGCTGTTCATTTCCGCCGCTTTGGCACCTTCAGTTCCCTCTTGAATTTACCTTACTTGCTATCTTTTTTTTCCCCTGTAAATCTAGGTAGCTGTGCCTCACGGTCACCCCGACTGGCACAGTAAATTGCAGCTCACAACCTCGCCGTTTTCTATGTTTTTAACGGGTGGGAAAATGCGTTTTTTCCCATCCACTAACATGTACCGAACCCTCGAGTGTCCTCCACTTGAGAATTTTGGTCAGGTGGGTGCGGATCTACGCTCCAGTGACCTTTAGTGAAATCAACCTATAGCCAACATTTCGGGCCGGGTCTGAAGAAGGGTTTCGGCCCGAAACATTACCTATTTCCTTCGCTCCATCGGTGCTGAGTTTCTCCAGCATTTTTGTCTATCGCAAAACATCAATGATTCCGGGAATGCCGAGAGAGCTGGAGAGATGAGATGGGGAACGGGAAAGAGAGAGAGAGAGAGAGAGAGGGAGGGAGAGAGCGAAAGTCAGAGAGACACAATGTGAGTCTGTAGGTAAATTGAATGACTAACCTGCTGCACACCAAGAAGCTCACCAAGAAGAAGCCCTCAATCATGGTGAGTTTTAAGAAATTCTCAATGTGTTATCAATGCATCGATCTACATTCCTCAGTAAATGGAATTATGTTTTGAACAAGTATTAATGAGGCCGTGTGAATTGTATTCAAAGGAATCATTAATAATTACATTTACTGAGGAATGTGGATCAGTAGTGGTTAACAAATCGTTTGTATCTGATGGCCGTGCAGCAGTTGTTATTCATGTTCGTTTTGCAAAAAATCCATATGGCGAATGTTTTTTTTAATGTTTATTTAGCAAAGCATTTGTATTTCCACACGAAATACGGAAAATTAATGCAGGGCCCCCCTTAGACACGGGGCCCAATTGGGAGAAATCGGTCCAATCAGCTTAAGGCCGGCCCTGATGCTGATTGGTGCATGTACTTCACCACGTCTCCTGTAGTTTAAGTTGTTGAGACAATGGATGGGGAGATGTAACTGAAGTGACTTTGGCATGTAATCACACTGTATTTTATAGAAGGTACAAGGGCCACCACAATCAACTGGTGATGGGCATGAAAGCTTAGGATAGTGGATAGGGTATCAATTAAATGTGCTGCCTTGCTCTAGAAGGTGTTGAACTTATTTGTTTTTAAATCATCACTGTGCCTAGTACAGATCTGGGCAATTTGTAGGATATTCCTGCACCTGCATCTGACATTATGGAATACTTTTGGCAGTTAGGAGGTAAATTACTCACAGTACATCTTGGTTGCGACCTGCTCATGCAGCCACAACATATCCAGTTGAGCATTTGATCAATGATACATATGAATTACATATGTTTACATTTCACAGGCAAGCCTTTAAGCATTGACTGTGAATCGGCATCACCTGTGCATACTCAACATTTACTGTATACACACCACAGATCTTGCACAAGGCTGAGACTTTGATACTGATGGGTCTCTGCCAGATATTTATGCAATACCATGGTAACTTACCACTCAAAATTCCAAAGACAAAACAGAATAGCAAGATCTGACAGCATTGTAGTCAGACAATCGATTTGTAGGCAGCAGTCAGTAGAATGGGAATCTCCAGGCAATTGAACTGAGCACGTCCAGAGGCGGTCTCGTCTCCATCTAAAGTTTTTCTCCTCCTTGTTCCCGCTCCTTCTGCTTTGCTGAGGCAAGAACGGTATTCAAATGTTGCAAGTAGTTTTCAATATATCCAAATGTGTGTCATTATTTGCTGTTTGCAGTAAGCAAACTTTTTCCCACCACGGAACGGTCACACAGCACTTAAAAAATGGGGGGGGGGGGGGGGGGGGGGGGGGGGGGGGGGGACACTACAGGCTTGTACATCTACGTCGATGTGCTTTCAAATTTCTACGGTAAGCCACTTGAACAACTCTGCAATGTATCTAAGTGATTGGGCCCCCTCGTTTTATTAGATTATGCACATGAAGAACACGTGGAAATCGGAGTGTTTTTTGCAGCTGTAAAGCCAACACACAAAAAAAAGAACCGAATTTCGAAGCGGAGCACTTTATCCTCTCCATCCAAAGGCGCATTACTCCCCCCCCCTGCTTTTCGAGCTCGGGAGCTAGTTGAAGTGAGCTCACTCAGCAGTTGGCGTCGGTTTCTTGTGTCAACTATTACGCCGCCCACCAGGCTTCGAGCTCTGAGCTGACTTTGGCGAGGACCAGGGATGGGGAAAGTTGTTCGCCGGCCCGGGACGTTCTAACGATTGTCCGAGCGAACCGCGCACCGGTCCGGGGCGTTCTAACGATTGTCCGAACGAGTTGGGCCCAGGACGTTCTATCGATTGTCCGATCGAACCGGGCACGGAACGTTCTACGGATTGCCTGAACGAAGCGCGCGCCGGGCCCGGGACGTTCTATCGATTGTTCCGAGTGAAGCGCGCGCTGGGCCCGGCTCCCTCCTCCTGTGACAGTTAATGGCCTCAAACAACTCACCGTGTTCTTCTTCGACACCATCTTGTCTATCTTTTTTGCAATTCGGACAATATCTTCTTCCGCTTTTTTATTCATTATGCACGTTCGTTCGTTTGCTACCGGCTATATATAGTGTGTGGTTTTAACAACAATCCCCCCCCCCACCCCCCAAAAAAATCTCTTGATCCGCTGCCACAGGCGCGAACCTCTCACAGAGAGAAGCCCAAAGTAGTGGAACCGCCATCATGTAAATAAAGGAAGCGATCTAAGCAGCCACAACTAATCAATAAATAGAAATGCCGGGTTGTTGAATGTTGAGTATTACCCAATTTTCCCATCACTGCAAAAACAAAATTGTTTTAAATGTAGTTTAACACCGGTGGCGCAGACTTAGGGACAATATTTGTACATGTGAGAAAATGATATGCAAAGAATAGTTTTCATTCTGCTGTAGAACGTTTATTGGAAAATAAACAGCATTTGGGGTACAGTTGGAACCAAAGATCTTTGGTTGGAACGAGACGGTAAAACTAAATGGCCATTGTGTAAGATTAAAAAGTGCACAAACTAATCAGTCTAAGAATATATTCAAGATTAATTCTGATATACTTTTAATCATTAAACGTAGCATTGTTGGTAAATCAGCCATTGTTTTACAGAATGGTAATGGCATTTTATATAATTACTGAAAAGAAAAAAAATGTGTCGAGGCTGGAAATCTGAAATAAGATCAGTTATGCTGAAGTGTTTTAAATTAAAATAATAATTATAATATTAATTATCATTATAATTATTTTTCTTTCCACAGTAGAATTTTCCGTTTTTATCCCGTTATTTAAGATGTAGTACAGTTCTCTCCGAAGGAAGTTCATTTGAATTTTCTGCAAAGGGGTAAAATAGTTGGTGTAATTTGGCAGTGTTGAATTCATGATAATGGAATCATAACATCCTAAAAACCTATCAATGGATCTTCAAATAATTCTAATTATGCTAGTATTTTTTATTAACTTTTTTCCTTTTTGATGTCTCAACACAACACAACACATATGTCTTATTAATAAATAAGATAAGTCTTGGTTTAGATTACCAATGTTTGTTAGTATGAATGATAATATTGGCCTGTGTTAACTGTTATCTTTTTTGTATCATTGGTTATCATAGTATGATAAAAGAGGGGAATGACAATATTGGCCACTTTAGTATGTGACAAAATTGAGGATCTCTGCCTTTGCTAAGGTACACAAAATTGCTGGAGAAACTCAGCGGGTGCAGCACCATCTATGGAGCGAAGAAAATAGGCGACGTTTCGGGCCGAAACCCTTCTTCAGACTGATGGGGGGTGGGAGGGGATAAGGAAGGAAAAAGGGGAGGAGGAGGAGGAGCCCGAGGCATCTGCTTGGCATCTTTCTGCAAAAGCTGCATAGACCATGGGGCTCATGGCTTCAGAATGTCTGGAATCTGGGAGGAAGCTAAGTGCTGCGTGATGTCCAGATGTCCCCGCAATTGTTAATATGCATGAGGGTTTTGCAGAAAGAGCTGAGCCTTGCTGCAAATGCATAATCAGGATTGGTTGGGGAAAGGTATGTTATAATACCCACTGTGAACCATGTTTTGTTTTTTTTTAATATGTTTTGTTTATTTTATTTGAAGTTAATACAGTACAAAACAGTACAGTGGAACCTAATTTTAGGCAAAGATTATAGAGGAGCAAGATAGACCACTCCTCGAAAAACGCATAGTATGACGTGTGCGATTGTCGACGCCATTTTATTGGGCTTCCCCCACACTGTCATGGCGTCCTTATCTAAATCTTCATCTCACTGCTCTGCTATCAATTGTTCTAATCGTAAATGTAGACAACCCGACCTGTCATTCTTTAGGTTCCCCAATAAAAACGAAAGGTGAGAACATATTATTATTATTTTCAGTCGCTATTCTGTCGTGAAAATGTTATTTTCTGTTCTCCCCTCAACGGCCATTGGGAAACTAGGCTTGTCGGTACATTAGAAAATTAGACTTATTTTTAATAGATCTTTACTCACCACAATAATAAAGACAATAATTTTAACACTTCTGTACGTTTTTGGTTTTGATCTTGTAAGGGATTGGTCTCCAAAATATGGCCCGCGGGACACATTAGGCCCAGTGACCAGGAGATTTTTCGAGCTCAGATTCGTGTCCGGGAAGGAAGGCGACGGCTGTTACCCGTTATGTCCCTCGAATTGTCGAGACATCATAAGCAAAGATCACAAGCCCGCCGTGAAGAAGGGTGCAATCAAAGATTATATAACTCTGCTCTATCATCTTTGGGTGCAATGGTGGGTCGGGGAGTTCGGCAGCAGCGGCGGCGATGGTCGCAATCAAAGATACTAGTGGAGCTCTGCTCCATAATCTTTATAATCTTATAAATTTAATGTTCATTTATTATATACATCACCTCACAAGTACACTAAAAAGATTACTGATCTCAGAAGGGATGTTATATGAACAGTGACTTAACATATGGACACACATATGGATAGTCTATGCATGTTCTCCAGAATGGATCTATAGGTGATGGGGAGAAAGTCAGTCAAATTATTGGCTTAGCAAAAAAGTGCTAATAATTCATCATTTCTTGATTATTTCTGTGTATGATTGTAGGTAAAACAATCACCAATTGTTAGCAAAACATAAACTTTATATTAAAAAGTAATAATCAGGCAATTATTTTTTTTTTAAATCTTGTAATTTTTCACCATGACCATGTAATTCCATGCACAAACAGAAGATGACAAGAATATTAATGAAGAACGTGTATAATTCTGTTCCTCTTCAATCCTGACAAGCTTGAGCTGACTAATTGGTATTCTACAGGTGGGGGGCTAATGGAGGGCTACAAAAATAGCATCAATATTGATTTATTATATACTGATCTTTTTTAAATGCATCTGAAAGCTATTAGGGTAACAGACATATGCAAACTGTAGGAATATGGAATGATTGCTCAGGCTTTGGCTTAAGGCAGTATGTTAGAGCAAAACAAAGATATTTATTTACTGCCAAGGAAAGCTGAGAGCAGGACAAGAAAATCAGTGTTATATTGCTGCAGTTATATGACCTGATATCAGGAGTTTGAAAAATTGATCTTGTTCTCTAATTGGAAACTACTTTATGATATAGATTCTTATCCCTCACATACAATGGTATTTTATATTGTACTCTCAATCAAGGTGCGAATAATAGTAATTCTGATGCTCTAGTAAATGAGAATTATTTCTTAGGATTTATTTTTCATTCTATTGCTGTTTTACTCAGTGACATGGAATCACTTACAGCCAACCGTGAAACAATGTTTTCATATTGCAAACGCAAATGTGCATCCGGTAATTTGATGAAATGTAAGGTTATGCGGGAGAATATTTGCTTCTCAGGTGGCAGAATAATGTGTTTATTTGGAGAACATTCATTCATTGGGCTTTTTAAAAGTAGGTGACTGATTGGGTGCAACCAAGAACAAAGCCTGCTGTCTTCATCCTGATTCAGTTTACCATTAGAATAATCAAAGATGTTGGCTGATCAAAATAAGCTATAATAATCACTACCACCTTCCCCCTCCTACATCCACCATCATATTGGCTTGAAGCAGTGCTTTATAAACCCAGTTTAGAAATACTTTGTAGTCTTGTTTTCACCACCAGTCACTATTGTACAATACCATCTCCGAAGATGCATCACAGTTAATAGATAGACATCAAATTTTTCAGATGTTCAGTTTTCTATGGCCAACCCAGATCATGAGCACCATGCTGCAAGATGTTGATTCTCAAATTGGTTCAATGACAGCTGATGGGATGGGGTTGACATTTTCTGAGGTTGGGGATTCCTAGCCTGAAAACAGCATTTTATTTTAGTGTAATTACTGTTTGTATGCATTAATGAAAAGTTAGTATGCTCAAACGTTTCAAAAATTTCTAATAGATTTTAAGATCATTTTTTAACTTATACCACACAAGCTTTGAGGGAGCTTCAGATCAGAAAGAACACGCTTGAGTTTTTCTCCGAGATACAAGCTCTAGTTTTATACAACAGTAATTTGTCGGTAGGCTCGGGTGAAACATATTTACAGTGGCTTGCAAAAGTATTCATACCCCTTGAACTTTTCCACATTTTGTCACGTTACAACCACAAACGTAAATGTATTTTATTGGGATTTTATGTGATAGACCAACACAAAGTGGTGCATAATTGTGAAGTGGAAGGAAAATGATACATGGTTTTCAAATTTTTTTACAAATAAAAAACTGAAAAGTGTGGCGTGCTAAAGTATTCAGCCCCCCTGAGAATACTTTGTAGAACCATCTTTCGCTGCAATTACAGCTGCAAGTCTTTTGGGGTATGTCTCTACCAGCTTTGCACATCTAGAGACTGAAATTTTTGCCCATTCTTCTTTGCAAAATAGCTCAAGCTCAGTCAGATTGGATGGAGAGCGTCTGTGAACAGCAATTTTCAAGTCTTGCCAGAGATTCTCAATTGGATTTAGGTCTGGACTTTGACTGGGCCATTCTAACACATGAATATGCTTTGATCTAAACCATTCCATTGTTGCTCTGGCTGTATGTTTAGGGTCGTTGTCCTGCTGGAAGGTGAACCTCCGCCCCTGTCTCAAGTCTTTTGCAGACTCTAACAGGTTTTCTTCCAAGATTGCCCTGTATTTGGTTCCATCCCTCTTCCCATCAACTCTGACCAGCTTCCCTGTCCCTGCTGAAGAAAAACATCCCCACAGCATGATGCTGCCACCACCATGTTTCACAGTGGGGACGGTGTGTTCATGGTGATGTTCAGTGTTAGTTTTCCGCCACACATAGCGTTTTGCATTTAGGCCAAAAACTTCAATTTTGGTCTCATCTGACCAGAGCACCTTCCTCCACATGTTTGCTGTGTCCCCCACATGGCTTGTGGCAAACTGCAAACGGGACTTCTTATGGCTTTTTTTCAACAATGGCTTTCTTCTTGCCACTCTTCCATAAAGGCCCGATTGGTGGAGTGCATGACTTATAGTTGTCCTGTGGACAGATTCTCCCACCTGAGCTGTGGATCTCTGCAGCTCCTCCAGAGTTACCAAGTTGGCTGCTTCTCTGATCAATGCTCTCCTTGCCCGGCCTGTCAGTTTAGATGGACAGCCATGTCTTGGTAGGTTTGCAGTTGTGCCATACTCTTTCCATTTTCAGATGATGGATTGAACAGTGCTCCGTGAGATGTTTTTTTATAACCTAACCCTGCTTTAAACTTCTCGTTCTACCGCTATGGGTTTCTACCGCTATATTAATAGCAAAAGGATAACGAGGGATAAAATTGGTCCATTAGAGAGTCAGAGTGGACAACTATCTGCAGAGCCAAAAGAGATGGGGGAAATATTGAACAGTTTCTTTTCTTCGGTATTCACCAAGGAGAAGGATATTGAATTATGTGAGGTAAGGGAAACAAATAGAGTAGCTATGGAAACTATGAGATTCAAAGAAGAGGAAGTACTGACACTTTTGAGAAATATAAAAGTGGATAAGTCTCCAGATCCGGACAGGATATTCCCTAGGACATTGAGGGAAGTTAGTGTAGAAATAGCAGGGGCTATGGCAGAAATATTTCAAGTGTCATTAGAAACGGGAATAGTGCCGGGGGATTGGCGTACTGCGCATGTTGTTCCATTGTTTAAAAAGGGGTCTAAGAGTAAACCTAGCAATTATAGACCTGTTAGTTTGATGTCAGTGGTGGGCAAATTAATGGAAAGAATACTTAGAGATAATATATATAAGCATCTGGATAAACAGGGTCTGATTAGGAACAGTCAACATGGATTTGTGCCTGGAAGGTCATGTTTGACTAATCTTCTTGAATTTTTTGAAGATGTTACTCGGGAAATTGATGAGGGTAAAGCAGTGGATGTTGTGTATATGGACTTCAGTAAGGCCTTTGACAAGGTTCCTCATGGAAGGTTGGTTAAGAAGGTTCAATGGTTGGGTATTAATGGTGGAGTAGCAAGATGGATTCAACAGTGGCTGAATGGGAGATGCCAGAGAGTAATGGTGGATGGTTGTTTGTCAGGTTGGAGGCCAGTGACGAGTGGGGTGCCACAGGGATCTGTGTTGGGTCCACTGTTGTTTGTCATGTACATCAATGATCTGGATGATGGTGTGGTAAATTGGATTAGTAAGTATGCAGATGATACTAAGATAGGTGGGGTTGCGGGTAATGAAGTAGAGTTTCAAAGTCTACAGAGAGATTTATGCCAGTTGGAAGAGTGGGCTGAAAGATGGCAGATGGAGTTTAATGCTGTTAAGTGTGAGGTGCTACATCTTGGCAGGACAAATCAAAATAGGACATACATGGTAAATGGTAGGGAATTGAAGAATGTAGGTGAACAGAGGGATCTGGGAATAACTGTGCACAGTTCCCTGAAAGTGGAATCTCATGTAGATAGGGTGGTAAAGAAAGCTTTTGGTGTGCTGGCCTTTATAAATCAGAGCATTGAGTATAGAAGTTGGGATGTAATGTTAAAATTGTACAAGGCATTGGTGAGGCCAATTCTGGAGTATTGTGTACAATTTTGGTCGCCTAATTATAGGAAGGATGTCAACAAAATAGAGAGAGTACAGAGGAGATTTACTAGAATGTTGCCTGGGTTTCAGCAACTAAGTTACAGAGAAAGGTTGAACAAGTTAGGGCTTTATTCTTTGGAGCGCAGAAGGTTAAGGGGGGACTTGATAGAGGTTTATAAAATGATGAGAGGGATAGACAGAGTTGACGTGGAAAAGCTTTTCCCACTGAGAGTAGGGAAGATTCAAACAAGGGGACATGACTTGAGAATTAAGGGACTGAAGTTTAGGGGTAACATGAGGGGAAACTTCTTTACTCAGAGAGTGGTGGCTGTGTGGAATGAGCTTCCAGTGAAGGTGGTGGAGGCAGGTTTGTTTTTATCATTTAAAAATAAATTGGATAGTTATATGGACGGGAAGGGAATGGAAGGTTATGGTCTGAGCGCAGGTATATGGGACTAGGGGCGAATATGTGTTCGGCACAGACTAGAAGGGTCGAGATGGCCTGTTTCAGTGCTGTAATTGTTATATGGTTCTCCACAACTTTATCCCTGACCTGTCTGGTGTGTTCCTTGGGCTTCATGATGCTGTTTGTTCACTAATGTTCTCTAACAAACCTCTGAGGGCTTTACAGAACAGCTGTATTTATACTGAGATTAGATTACACACAAGTGGACTCTATTTACT
Source organism: Leucoraja erinaceus (assembly GCF_028641065.1). Classification (NCBI taxonomy): domain Eukaryota; kingdom Metazoa; phylum Chordata; class Chondrichthyes; order Rajiformes; family Rajidae; genus Leucoraja; species Leucoraja erinaceus. Next base: position 38,985,559 of record NC_073380.1, on the reverse strand, counting down.
AATTAGGTGACTTCTGAAGGCAATTGGTTGCACTGTATTTCATTTAGGGGTATCAGAGTAAAGGGGGCTGAATACTTTTGCACGCCACACTTTTCAGTTTTTTATTTGTAAAATAATTTGAAAACCATGTATCATTTTCCATCCACTTCGCAATTATGCACCACTTTATGTTGGTCTATCACATAAAATCCCAATAAAATACTTTTACGTTTGTGGTTGTAACTTGACAAAATGTGGAAAAGTTCAAGGGGTATGAATACTTTTGCAAGCCACTGTACATTATTTGTATTACTCAGCTTTTACCTCCCATTGTCTCCATTGAAAATGTAGTTTATACAGGATTTGTGTTTCAGATCCAAAATTTAGATAAAATGAAACACAAAACCCGCTTCATATTTTCTCTAAAAAGTGTAAGGTAGTGTACGTTAAGAACAACACAGTTAAGCACATCAGAACAAATATTTCCCCTCCCATCCATGACCTAGTGTCTCATTGGTCTGTTCTTCTAAATTAGACTGTTTCCAACCCGTTACTCTTCCCTCCCTTGTAAAGCTGGTCTCCACTATGAAACCTGCTACCTGCCCCCTGACCTTGTCCTCTCTGTCCTTCTGAAGGATGTCATTGTTATAGCCGGTCCCAGCATCCTCACCATCATCAACAGTTCTCTGGCCACTGGCACTGTTCCTACCTGCTTCAAGCACGCGGTGGTCCAGCCCCTCCTGAAAACACCTAACCTAGACCCCACCTTGCCTAGCAACTACAGACCTGTTTCCAAACTGCCTTTCCTTTCAAAAGTCCATAAAAAGGTAATTTTAAATCAACTTATGCCTTATCTTCACCAAAATTCCATCCTGGAAATTTTCCAATCATGTTTCAGGGCCCACCACAGCACAGTGTCTGCCTTTGTTGAAGATACATAACAAAATATTTCTCACCATTGACTCCGGCGACTGTGCAATCCTGATGCTTCTCGACCTCAGCACTGCATTCGATACAGTCGACCACACCATCCTAATTGACCATCTCCGGTACGGGGTTGGTATTGATGGCACTGCCATGAGCTAGTTCGTCTCCTATCTCAAAGATAGGAGTTTCTCTACAAACATAGGTAACTCTTTCTCCTCCCCAGCTAGCCTTTGCTGCGGGGTTCACAAGGCTCCATCCTGGGCCCCATTCTTTTCTCCCTGTACATGCTACCCTTAGGCCAAGTCATCCAAAGGCACGGCATTTCCTTCCACTGCTATGCAGACGATACACAACTCTATCTCCCCCTCAAACCCAACAAATGATTAAATCTACTCAGCCTTACCCACTGCCTCGAGGATATAAAGTGTTGGATGGCCCAGAACTTCCTCCAACTAAATGAGAGTAAGTCTGAGGTCATCCTACTCGACCCTCGAAATCCATCAAAACGATAGCAGGCAGCCTTGGTAGCCTTACCGCATTACTCAAACCTCACGTCAAAAACTTTGGTGTGATATTTGACTGCGTTGAAATTTGACAAACAAGTCAATGCCGTGGTAAAAGCTAGCTTCTTCCAGCTTTGAACGATAGCAAAAATAAAACCTTTCCTCCTATTTGACGACCTCGAAAAAAATCATCCACTCATTTATCTCCTCCTGTCTTGATTACTGCAACTCCCTTTACACTGGCATCAGCCAATCATCCCTGTCCCGCCTGCAATTGGTCCAAAACGCCGCAGCGAGACTCCTGACGGGCACCCGAAAAAGGGACCACATCACCCCGATTCTGGCCTCTCTCCACTGGCTCCCAGTGTGGTTCCGAATCAATTTCAAGCTCCTTCTTTTTGTTTACAAAGCCCTTAATGGACTCTCCCCCACCTACATTAAAAATCTGCTTTCCCACCATACCACTTCCAGGTCCCTCAGATCGGTCGAATTGGGGTTACTGACCATCCTGCGGTCCAGGCATAAGCTCAGGGGCGACCACGTTTTGTGGTTGCAGCACCTAGACTATGGAACAGCATCCTTCTTCCCATCAGAACTGCCCCCTACTCTACTCTCAAGCATTTCTTGAGGTCCTCTGAGGGCATGCTGTATGTATTTATGTATGTATTGTTGATCTATGTACCACTGTTTGTAGGAAGTTAGTACCTGCACTAATGTAAAGCACTTTGGTCAACGAGAGTTGTTTTTAAATGTGCTATAGAAATAAAATTGACTTGACTATAAGCTTTATTTTCATCAGTTGCACGGGTATATTTCTGTATACTTCTAACACATGGTCGTCTCAAGGTTCTCATTATCAACTCCTCTCCACTTTCAGCAGTTGTAGACCAGAGGTTCCAAGAAGTCAGTGGGAACATTGCCCCTATTTCATTGAATGGTCCAATGCCTTGTTGATATTCACACTGCAGCAAACTTTCAGCGGTAACTGCAAGAACTGAAACAAACCCTGCTGTAACCACATAAGATTTGATAGCCAAGATTGGAATCAGGACAAGGCAATTCCACCAAAATGGACTGGGCAGTCCCGTTTGTAGATTTTGGGAACAAGATAGAAGCAGGCAGTGCGGGGCTGGGGAATGATAAGGTTGGAAGCACTGGAGGGGAGATCGCCATAGGTGATGAGCTCGAAAACAGTCTGTGAGTTGTTGCTCTGGTGTTTATCTGTGGGGTCATGGCCAACGAGTAGGTTGAGGAAATGTCGGAGAGCTGGCGCCTGGCCTCAGCATGGTAGAGGTCAGCCCGACAAGACTACAACGGCACTCCCTTGTCAGCAGGTTTAATGACAATGCTGTGATTGGTGCTGAGTGAGCTGAAGGTTGTGCATTCGGAAGGGGTGAGATTGGAGTGGGTAAGGGGAGTGATGTCAAGACACTTGATGTTGCACCAGCAGTTGGAAATAAAAAGGACCAGAGTGGGTAGAAGACTGGTATGGGGACTTCACAAGGAGTAATGTTGGAATGGGAAAAGAAAAAGGCCCGGAAGAGAGGCAACCAGAGAAAAAGGTCCGGAGGCGAGGCAACAGAAGAGTGCAGAACTTGGCTCAGGACTTGGACGTGTAGGCATTGGGATGCAAAGGTAAAGTCTTTGCTGATGCCAGAAAACTCAACAAGGGTAAGGGCAAGGGTCAGACCTGGTGGGATTTGAACTTAAATCTTTAGATTGCCAATCCAGTCGTCTAGGTTTCAGATTTTAACCACCACCATTAAGATGAATCCCTGTGCTTTATCATTAATTATTTTCCAGACCTCCAATGCTTCTTTCAATGTGTTCATTTGGTGTGTTCCTTCATGAGTTTGCGAAGTCTCAGTGTCCACAAGAAGTTCCAAATTATTGATGCAAACAAATCTTTTTTAATTTTGGATTTATTCACCAATTCAGACAATGGCATTAAGGACAATCTTTTGTAAAGTTCCCAGCCCACAAAATTCCAACAGGACATACCAGCAAATAAGTACAAGTAGAACAGTTAGAAGTCCATTTGTCATAGCCTAGACATTTTAGACAAAGTCCCTATCCATCTTATCCACACTGGATTTTGGTTTGAAAATATTTTTTAAATAGTTTCAGTCCAAGAGAAAACAATTAACCCAAAAGTAAATAACCAAAACACATAGCCCATGTGAGCTCTTAACAGTTCAGTATCAATTGTGGTTTATTTTAAAGTCGTTATTAGCCCATTCTTTGAAATTAATATCTGCACTAAAGTAGGACAGATTTACCTTAACCTTGGCAAATATTTGTGAATTAGCTGTTGACAGTTACATGTCCTACAGGAACTGCAGGGCTTTTTCCATAGTAATGATTTTAATTAACAAAAATCATTACACACCTTAGTTTCAGACGTTGGCTCCCTTTCTTGTGACTATATTCTAAAAATGTTTTTATCTGCCACACAAAATTTCTTTGCTTCCAAATCCAGTCTAACATTCCTTTACATTTTCATATTCGTTCAATTGAAACATAATTTATTTTTGAAAATATTTCAAACCATGGTAAATTGCATCTGTTCGGAGAGGAACCACCTAGTTTCCATGGAAATTGACTTTTTTTTTTAATGCAATTCTGTACAAAAGCCATATTTTTCAGAAATAAATTAAGCATTGTACCAATTGTGACAGTTGGATGGTTCTATTGAATCTCATTATGCTACTTTGAAAACTATGAAGCATGCTTGCCACTGAAACCTATTTGCATTCTAGAATTATTTGTGTGTTACACAAGCCATGTATTTGGCTGAGATTAATCCATTTTCGTATTTTTTAAAATGTCGGCAAATTCCACATTATACAAAAAGGAAATAAGAGTACACCCCACATCCATCATTACAACTTTGCACAAATCTAACTGGAATATATATCATATAAAGATATCCCTGTGCAGTTTAAAACTTGGAAATGAATATAATCAAATAAAACCAATAATTATCCGATTCAGAATTGTCTCTTTGACTGGTATATTGGATCATAATTAACAATGCCTAAAAAAAGATGCATTTTTTCAAGTGTGCAAGTACCAATTGTTTTGGTGCTCCTGGCTTCATGTAGTTTTGACTACGACTTGGAAACAGTTGTTCCATTAGAACACTTATTCCTACTGTTTTATATGGATGCCAAATGCTTTAGAGAAAAATATACTTTAAAACTAATCAGAACGTCATACTTATACGAACAAACCATTGGTTATCAAATATGACCTTTATTTGATTTCTATGACAATTTTTGTTGCAGTAAAACACAAATAGCAAGTGACCTTTTGGGAGATTATAGACACTTGCATGTTGTAACTTGTTTCTTCTATATGTTCATACATTCACCAATATCACACTTAGTCAAGATAGAATGAATCTCAGGCTGAACAAAGCAAATAGTACCAGGACAAAGTAAAAACTGGAATGATTGCATTGTAGATAAGCTTTTTAAATGCTGCCTGCAATTACTGCATTGCTCAGTATAAACTAGCAGACAGCGCAACCTCAACGTAACACCAAGTTACTGTGACAATTACAGAATATAAATTGAGAAAAAAGTGCTAATGTTAAAATGATGGATGACTTGCATCTTATGTAGGCAAGTGAAAGGAAGATTAGGGTCTATCATGATCAGATGCTGGTGCAGCTTCTTAGAAAAAAAATTCTGGCTTTTCATTAGTTGATTGGAGGTAGCATCTTTTCAATGAACTCTTGGACATCAGACATTTCCTGATTGTAAAACAATAGACAAAATTATTTTAATGCAGTCAAAATTGGCTTTAATATATATTAAATAATTAAAATATGGACAAGTTCCCCACAGAAGCAAGGCAAACATCAAACAGAATGCATTTCAAGGGATTAAACCAAGTATAATATAGCCCCTTAGTACAGCAGGCTACTTATTAACCACAGACCCCAACTCTAAACATGATTATCAAAGTACAGGTGCACAACCTTTTATCCGAAAGCCTTGGGACCAGACACTTTTCGTAATTCAGAATTTGTCGGTCTTCGGAATGGAAATTTTTTAGCGTAGATTTTAATGGCTGGCTCAGTGGTAGAGTGCTCGGCTCATATCCGCAAGGTCGCGAGTTTGCGCCTTGATCCCGGCAGTTACTCGGTCGCGGGTTTGAGTCTTCAATGTCGTTTTTTCTTGCAGAATAAATGTCTGTATGAAATGCAGTGTGTTGAATGAATTCCTGAATTTGTAAATGTGCCCGCAGCATTGAATCACCTCTCGCACTCATGTCACCCTAGCGGGGCTACATGCCCTTAGGCGGCCTAGCTCGGGGATTCTTGAATCCCCGAGCTAGGTCGCGAGTTTGCGCCTCGATCCTGGCAGTTACTCGGTCGCGAGTTTGAGTCTTCAATGTAGTTTTTTCTTGCAGAATAAATGTTTGTATGAAATGCAGTGTAGGAGAGGTGTACTGACTGTGTGGGCAGAAATTTGGAAGTGATTGCCCACCAGTCTAAAAAGCCGCTGTGTCTCCCTGTCCCTGGGATAGCAGGGGGCGATCAAACAGCACAATACCCCCCTCCCCCTCCAACTCCAGAGGAATCCTCTCCCCGATGGGCCGCGACAAGTGGCAGTTTGCCCACAGCCCGAGCTGCGCCATCCCAAGAACAAGACGTACCTTGCACACCATCAGCTTCTGCCCCTACGTGTTCCTCTGGAGTTGGAGCGGGGCTGGGCTGGAGTTGCTGCTGGCTGTGGGTCTCTGGGATCTCCGTGCTTGCAGTGGGCCTGGGGGTCGCTGTGACGTTGGTCCTGACGTCTCCGGCCACCCCCCTGGACTGGAGCTGAGACTGGGAACTGTACCGCCCTTGCCCCCTCCCTCTGCAATTGCAAACAACCCCACTCTCCTGCAAGGGCGGTACAGTTCCCGGAGGATAGCAGGTGGCATGAGACGTCAGGACCAACAGGAACCCACTCCCCGATTGGCCACTACGACGCCCCGAGCTGCGCCCCGTCATCCGCAACCCAGGTTCCTCTGTATTTGGAGCGGGGCTGGGCTGGGCTGCTGTTGGCTGTGGGTCTCTGGGTTCTCCGTGCTTGCGGTGGGCCTGGTGGTCGACTTCTAATTGGTCCTGACGTCTCCGGTGACTGCACTGACCTGCTGCCATCACCGACGTGAAGACAGTACAAAGCCCCCGCGCCGGTGCAATGGAGAGGGGAGGGATGGGGGTCACACACATGGCCGGGAAGCAGAGGGGTGTAGGTGGAGTGAAACTGAAGGGAGCGACAATCTGTTGCTGCCTACACGCGGAGTTAAAAAGTTTCCACGCAAGACTCACGATACACTGTGTATCGTGAGCCTACCGTGGGAACTTTTTAACTCAGCGGGCAGGTAGCAGCATATTGTCAATTATTAACCCTCCCGCGCAAAATACCCTCACCTTCTCTTTTATGAATATTTAGTTCCCCTTTCTTCGAGGACCGACCGGAGGTTCCGCTGTCACCTCTGCGGGCCGCCCTCGGTGAACGTTTTCAAGGACCTTTCTTCAAGGACCGAAAAAAATGTCCGCTATTCGGAGGTTGTCGTTATTTGGATCTTCGGATAAAAGGTTGTGCACCTGTACTGTGTTACACCACACCAATGCAAGCCCAAATTCCATTTTGAAACCAAAATGTTCCCATGGAGACACAAGAAATTGCAGATGTCGGAATCTTGAGCAAAACATAGTGCTGGAGGAGGCAACATTTGTGGAAGGAATTGCCAAAATCTAGCGATGTTACAAAACCTACCTTCAGCGGCGCTGCAGATCTGCCACAGGCTGTGTGTGTGTGACTGTGGCGCCTTTGAGGAGGGGGGGGGGGGGGGGGGGGGGGGGGGGGGGGGGGGGGGGATTAAAATGCAGGTTTGTATCGCTTGTCGATACAATAATTTATTCATTTATTTTAAATCACTGGACAATTTAATAGCTGGATTAAAGTAAAAAGCGACTTCGAACGCCCTCAACGTGCCGGATCGTACCAGGAGAAAACAAAGGGTAAGTCGTCTATTTCACATATAATCTTGCTTCTTGGGGTGGCTTTAGTCTACTTTTACGACGCAAGAATGTTATTTAGTCCCCAAACGATTCAGTCATGTCTTTGCCTGCCGATATGGGGTTAAATTTCACGGCAACAGCATTCCAATCGGTCGCATTCCAGAAACACACACTCGCAAGATGATTAAAATTCTCTTTTTTTTGGACAATCATGTCATGAATCGTCTATATTTTATGTAATTGTATATCCATAATCAATATTTTTATACTAAATATCCACAACAGTTTTAGTCACATGTATTGTGCAAAAAATAATAATTTTGATTATATTGAGAGTGGATGTTTCTAGATTAATTTATGGGAAATAAACATTAAATTCCTTCCATTTGGCATATGTCAATAACAGTGAGATTTAAAAATCATGTTATGTTGTGATTTCTTGTATGAATGGGATTAGTTTGTTATCTGGATACTTAGGTTATTTTTTTTTTTTTTTAAATAGCCTTAAGAAATGGATAGATGTTTAGATCTAGTAATTGAATTTAGATGGATTAGATGATTTTAATTGATTTGATGAAACTGATGAATATGAATTTTTTGTTGGGTATTTACTATTTGTTTTAGCGTTTAACTTTATCATTTCTACCTTTTTTCTAAAACTGCAAATAATAACTTGTTTCTGTTAATGCTGTTCAGTTTTTTTTTCCTTTACATTTTAAACAGATTTCGCCAAAGAAGAAATGCAAAATTGTCAATACAAATGCCCAGCAAAAGAGACCAATTTAGCATTCGCAGAGATTATCCGAATTTGGACTACTACAAATGTGATGATCTACAGGACATTCTTAATGGGAAAGTAGTAGGCAGAAAGGCACGTCATGCATGGTTTGAAGAGCAAAAACTTGTAGTTTACAATGCCAAAATGGAAAGGTTGAGAAAAAACAAGGTGTACAGAGTTGCTTATTGATTACAATCTGAGGAGTATGATGATGCTACTGATTAGGATATGCCCATGTACCAGCTAGCAACTGATCTTCTCCATAAAGGCTTGGTCTATTGCTAGAAATTGTAATTTATTTACCTATCTGTGGCGGACTTACAGCATATAATACAATACTATTAAAGTTCTGATCTTGAGAATATCACAATTTTGAATTTTCAAGGCAGTCTGGGTGTTTATTAGTATTTCCGTCACAACGGTCAATTTTGTAATTAGCTACAATTAAGGCAACTAACTAATTATATGCATTAATTTCAGGTCATTCAGGTAAGATGTTTCATATTTGTTACAGAATGCTTCAATCTATAATAACTGAACATTTCATTCAGTTCTCTTAATTTTTAAGAAAGTTATGGGCTTTTGACCGTCTTCGATCACAGCTTTTGTGTTAAGTCAATGGAAAAGCAATATGGAACAAGTTGCTAATTTCCGAGTATGAAAATGGCCATAACCTTTTTAATGCAGAAGATATGAAAGTGAATTAGGTATCAAATTAAACTTATTTTTATGCTTTATCTGATGGGATAAATTGCAAACTTGATTTTTTAAATCTCAAAATTTTGTAACATTGTTACAAAATGATGTTTTGGGTCAGAATCTTTCTGACCGTCTTGGCCTTCTGACCCAATTCAAATCTTATGTAAAAGGCATATTGCTTTTACAGAAAGCTTCATAACCAAATAATAGATGTGATATTAAGTAAATAACAAAATGTATATATCCTTAATCCCCAAGGCTTATTTAACAGTTACTATATGTAAATGCCTACGTGTTTTTTTTCTTGGAAATGTCGAGTGCTGATCATGAATCTTTCTAGCTACTCATCATTGCATTTGAATGTGGGCATAATATATGGCACCTCAAAACTACATTTTCATTTCAAATCATATACCAGTAAATGTAATCAGCTTGGTGAAATTAAGGTCAAATGGGAGGACATAAAATTCATAAATATCACAGAATTCAAAAATAATTCTAATTTCTGCCTGAAATTATGCATTTTAAAGATCAATCTTGCCTTCTTAATAGCTTATCAGATCCATAATTTTTACAGACATTAAAATGTTGAGACGACCCTTTTACACATCCAACACAACCTACATTTTTCTAAATATATTCAACTTCAACATTAAGATTTTCAATTACTAACCTTGGCACAAGAACCATGTGCCATGCCTGGGTAGGACTTGAAAATGACATTTTCTGGATTGATGAGAGTTTTTAATTTTTCTGCAGTAAGATCTCCAAATGATAGAGGCACTAGGGGGTCTATCTCTCCATGACATTGAAGAACATGAATCTCCTTGTTTGGACTATCAGCAGCTGCCTTGGGAACAAAAAGACAATAAACTGTTCAATAAGAAAATGGAATAAAGTTGTGTGAAATTATGTAATTTTTGTAGAAATTAAAATTTGAGCAAGTTACTGTGCTGGTTTCCATTCCAAATTGTGCACTCTTAAGGGCCTGTCCTACTTAGGTCATCCATGGTTTGTTGCTGGGAGGGATGCGGATGCATTTAGTGTTAGTGAGATTGTCTACACAGCTTTTTATGTAAAAAAGTACAATGGAGGTGTAGGTGTCAATGTCCTCGTCCTCAAACAAGTCCCAGTCGGTTCAGTTAAAGCAGTCTGTAATTGCCCAGAAGCTCCCTCAGGCCACACTTGAAGGTCCCTAGCAGCTGGTTTGACCGTATTGATGAGTGCTCAATATGCTGGGGTTAAAAACAGGGAGATGTGGTCAGATTGGCCCAGATGGGGGAGAGGTGATGCTTTGTACCCATGTTTGATGTTGCTATAAACATGGTCCAGTATGTTTTTACCTCATGTGGGGCATTGCACATGTTGATAGGATTTAGGGAGGACAGTCTTTAGTCTTGCTTGGTTGAAATCCCCTGCTACTATAAAGACTCCATCAGGATGGACGCTCTGTTGTCTGCTAATGGAAGTAAGCAGATAGTCTATGGCTATCAAACTATGCAGTTCTCTCTCTCCCCCCCCCCCCCCCCCCCCCCCCATCTTTGCACATTCCCTCATACTTCCCGGGATAAATAAAGTTCTATCGTATCGTATCATTGTACTCCCATTGTTCAATTTAAACCCAAAGCTGCATTGTCATTAAAGCCTCAGGGTTATGATAATTAACATGCCAAGGTGCAATCAAAAGCCAAAATAAATACTGCAATTGAAGAGATTAAGTGAGGAGTATTCTCTCCTCTGGTAGTTCAAATCTTACTTCAGCACAAATTCGACATTCCAGATAAACTGAGGCTTTATCAACTTTTGCATCATCATAAAAGAGCTCACTCAAAAGGGGTCAAGCAGTAAGTCACCCTGATATCAGAGTTAAAATTCATTTATCTGAATAAATATTACAGATGACTTGGTTGCTTGGAAAGCAAATGCAATGTCAGCATTTATTTTGAGAGGGCTTGCATACAAAACAGGGATGTAATGCTTAGGCTCCTTCAGATGCTGGTCAGGCCGCATTTAGAAAATTGAGAACAAATTTGTGACCATACCCGAGGAAGGATGTGCTGGCTCTGGAGGGATCCAGAGGAGGTTTACAAGAATGATCCAGGGCTGCCAACTCTCATGCTTTGAGCGTGAGAATAACGCATTTGGGCAAATTCTCGCGCACTCACGCTGATCACAAATTTCTCATGCTCTGTCGTGAGAAATTCTGTGATCAATGAAAATTTCAAAACTCATATAAACTGCATGGGCCGTGGGTGTTGGAGAGCCGGGGCTGAGGGAGGGATGGAAGCAGCGGGCTGGGACAGATGCGGAGAGCCGTGGCTGGCGAGTGATTGCGGGGCTGGCGAGTGGCTCGCTGCAGCTCCGGCCATGGAGCAGTCCCCAGTGCAAGAGTCCCGGGCCGTCGGAAGCATCGGAAGCGTTGCGCCGCTGCTGTGAGAGTCTCTGTTCTGAAGGGACAGAGACTCTCAAAGGGAGGGGGAGAGAGAGAGGGAAATGAGTCAGAGAGACAGTGGGGGGAATGCGAGGGGGTGAGAGGGGAGGGGGGAGGGGGGGGGGGGAGAGAGGGGGGGGAGGGGGGGGGGGGGGGGGGAGAGAGGGGAGGGGGGGAGAGAGGGGGAGGGGGGGGGAGGGGAGAGAGGGGGAGGGGGGGGGGGGGAGGGGGGGGGGGGGAGAGAGGGGAGGGGGGGGGAGGAGAGGGGAGGGGGGGAGAGAGAGGGAGAGACGGAGAGAGAGGGGAGGGGGGGAGAGAGGGGAGGGGGAGAGAGGGGAGGGGTAGAGAGGGGGGTGGAGAGGGGAGGAGAGAAGGGGGAGAGAGAGGAGTGGTTAAAAAGAGGGGGAAGAGGGAGAGAGAGGGGAGAAAGAGGATGATAAACGGGGAAAGAAAGAGGGGGGAGGGGGCAACGTGGAAAGGAGATAGAGAGAGGGGAGAGGAGAGAAAGAGAGAGGGGAGAGAGAGAGGAGAGAGAGAGAGGGGGAGAGAGAGGGGAGAGAGAGGGGAGAATGAGAGAGAGAGAGTGAGAGGGGGAGAGAGAGGGGAGAGAGAGGGGAGAGAGAGCAAGGTGGAGAGAGCAAGGGGGAGAGTGAGTTGGGAGGGAGAAATGCTAAGATGTGATTATACACAAACAAACACACGCATCCACATACAAGAACAGACTTTTAATAGTTAAGTGGGCCAAGTGGGACCTGTTGGGTCCCGTCCCCTCAATGCGCGTTTGCGGGCAGAGGCAGCCTGCGGCGTCACACACACACACACTAACCAACCCCTCACACACGAACCACCCCCATTGATATTATATTAATATTATTAATTCACTTCTTTTACCCCATCCCCGCCCTATCCACGCGCATAGCCCCCAACTCGCAGGTGCGGCTAGAGGGAGGAGGGGTAGAGAGAGAGAGAGAGAGAGAGAGAGAGAGAGAGAGGGTCACAGAGGCATAGAGAGGGGCACAGAAAGGGACACAGAGGCAGGATAGCTTGCTGCCTTTTGGAGCTGGTGTTTCCGGGTGTCCGCTGCCTTTTGGAGCTGGGGTTTCCAATTTTCGGCGTCTTTTGAGTGGGCAGCCCTGAACGACGCGACTCACAGCCCGTGAACACAACGTGCAGCCATCGTGACATCATCACGTCATCAGCCAAAGCCAGCGATTTCATTTTCTAAGTTATTTGAGATTTTTGAGCATATTGATTAATAACTTGAGAAATAATGCATGAATCTTTCAGATAAGGTGATTTTTGACTTCACGGGATAAATCTCGACAGGAATATGTAAAAGATTTATCGTTAGAGAGTCTTTTTTTCGAGAAGTGAAAACAAACAAATAAATAAATACACACACACACACAGTTTTATAGTTATAAATAAGGATATGGGTATAGATATGGATATATAGATACTGAATCTGTGCGTTTACCATCTTGGTTTTAAGATGGCACCTATTTTTGTGTAACAAATACTATGATTTGTACTTATTCTATGATTGTCTTCAATAATGGATCAGTGACCACAATTGCGATGCCACATGAATTTTCCACATTACATATCACCAATATAGGGCAGACATGAATATAACAGTTGCCAAACCAAATCAATGCATTGCATGAATGGTGTTACCTCTTCAAAATCTGGTCATTGGAGTTTTCACAATGGAATTGCTTTTTCTTAAAATAAAATATCCACTATTACACCATGTTTAAGCTTTACCGATTTCTCCTTTTTTAATTGTATATATAAGATCTTTGTCATTCATTTCATAATGAACAAAAGGAAAATAATTGCTAGTACCTGCGGAAAAGATTTCCGAAGTGGAAGCCAACAGCTAAGGCCAATCACACCTCCAAGCCTCTGATGTGTTGTCAGTGCTGTGTACAATGACAGAGCACCTCCCTATAGAATAAATCAAATCAATAATTTACCCATTGTTAAACATTATAACAAATTACTCATTCTCGCATTCACTGGCTGAAGTTTCAATTTTATTTAAAAGGCTCTGTGTATAATTCAATGATCCAACTGTAACAAACGATTAATAGTTGTAAAGAATAAAAATAGGAAATGCTGCTAACATTCAGCAAAGAATGGGCGACTTGTCTAAGGTTGAAGAATACAAGATCAAATCCAGAAGGTGACGATAAGCCCATGTGGCGTTGTTGCTCAAGTTCGCCTTGGGTCTCACAATACCACAAGAGGTCACAGTCAGTTTTACTGTTTTTCCGATGTGCATCAGAACTGGCCATTGATCTACGATAATGTCTCAATTTCCCCTCCCCCATTAGTAAGCCTGGCCTGCCGGGCTTGTTCTACAGCACTGCTACAGGTGCACAACCTTTTATCCGGTGTTCCAGAAACCGAAAAGCTCTGAAAACCGGCCATTTTTTCCAGATGTCGTCTGCGCACCAAAGCTCGCGTTTGGCGCCAAACTTGACCCAAAACGACCCACGGTCAACCCAGGTCTGTACTACTGTAGCGGCTGCCTCCTCCCTGGAGACCGGGAGACGCTTAAACATCTGTAAATCATTGCTTAAATGTTAGTCAGTTAGTTTGGAGGGCTTTTATGTGAAGGGGGGTGAAGGGGTAAACTTTAATTCTTAGTCCCCTACCTGGTCGGAGAGGCGGGGAGCGGTCAATGCCTTGCCGGGTCGCTGTGCAGTAAGCTCCGCAGCGCTGTGGCCGCCAGCGGGCGGCGCCGGTTGTAGCTCCGACCCCGGCAACTCCACCCCTGGCTGCGACGCGCTACAAATCCAGCGCGGCCCGCGGCCCCGCGGCCCGGGACGCCCCAGCTCCGCACCAGCGGGGTGCGGGCAATGCCTTACCGGGTCGCCGTGCGGCAAGCACCGGAGCGCTGTGGCCGCCGACACACAACATCGCGGGGCGTCGCTGGATTTGGAGCCGCGCAGCCAGGGGGAGAGTTGCCGGGGTCGGAGCTCGAACCGGCGCCGCCCGCGGCCAGACGGAGCCCCCAGCTCCGCGGCTCCAAATCCAGCGACGCTCCGCGATGTTGGAAGAAGGCGGCCACAGCGCTCCGGAGCTTGCCGCACGGCGACCCGGTAAGGCATTGCCCGCACCCCGCTGGTGCGGAGCTGGGGCGTCCGGCCGCGGGCCGCGCTGGATTTGGAGCGCCTCGCAGCCAGGGGTAGAGTTGCCGGGGTCGGAGCTACAACCGGTGCTGCCCGCGGCCGGACGGAGCCCCCAGCTCCGCGAGGTTGGGAGTCGCCGACCAGGTAGGTAGGGGACTAAGAATTAAAGTTTCCCCCTTCACCCCTACACCACCACCACCACATAAAATCCCTCCAAACTAACTGACTAACATTTATGCAATGATTCTCCGGGGAGGAGGCAGCTGCTCCAGACTTTTCAAGCCGCCCGCGCTACCTACCTAATCTACGCTAAAAATCTTCCATTCTGAAATCCGAAAATGTCCGAAATCCGACAAGTGTCTGGTCCCAAGGCTTTCGGATAAAAGGTTGTGCACCTGTATTATCGTCTTATAACGAAACAAAATGTGCTTTTAACTGTCAATTAACCCATCTAATCTCATCCTATCAGAGATGGTTCTACCCATCTCCCCTCCTTCCACCTCGCCCATCCCCCCAAAAGTTTTTGTTCGGACACAAGATCTTAAATGCAAAATGTTAACTGTTTTTGTTTTCTTTCCACATTTGCTGCCTGACTTGTTGAGTGTTTCCAGCACTGTTATTTAACTTTAGGTTTTTCAGCATCTTTTTCTTTTTTATTTTATATGGATTTATTGACATTTAATCTATTCAATTAGTTTAATCAGTCTCTCTCTGTAAAGCACTTTGGTTCAAAGTGATTTTGTTTAAAAGTGCTATATAAATAAATATTATTATTATTATTATTATCAGCCGTTTTTGTTTAATACGTTGAAATACAAAATATTTCTAACTTTCATTAGGAATTCGATAGTATAGTCTATGACTCAAGCAAACCCCAGGCATTATGTTAGAATAAACAATATAATAAAATTAATTTACCAATATTATCAGAATAAGTACAAGAACCGATTGCTGTATGTTTCCTAATCTTACGTTGTCTAACAATATATTTAATATGCTGATCATACTGTTTATAATGAATATAATTCAGAAAAATTGAAAAACTGCAAAAATAATGGACTAAAAGAATATGTCAACAAAATTCAAACACTTAAGACAGACCACAGGGTCACGCGAGCAAGTTCTGACAGATGTATTAGCTGGTATATCTGCAATAAATGACTGCAGGGGGTCACTGATCAATGCATAGCAAAATAATTGCAATTACTGCATTTAAAGTTATGGAACAATTCCAGTTTAAAAATGAAGGCTCACTATACATTTCAGTGGTTGTTTTCTACATTGCTTTCTAAAAGAGGTTATCCAAAACATTGTTTCATATTTAGTGACATCCAATCTCTATCTTAAAAGAGTCAAAATGAAAATTGACCTGATGTTTTGTGAACATATCTTACCTGAGAAAATCCCCCCAAAATAATTCGATTAGATGGTATCCCATTTTTAACTTCCACATTTATCATTTCTTTAACTGCAAAACAAAAACAAAATATACATGTTTCATTATTTCATTCAATGTATCAAAAATATGAAGGAATCTGCTTTGTTGCAGTTGCACCTGTTAAATTTAAATTAGAATCATAAAGTGCCAACACCCTACCTAAACAATGACCTGGATTGTGATAACCTTGTAAAATCTGCAAATCATGTAAAACTTTGCTTCTCCATTACATTCCAAAATCCCATACCACTAATACAGTCTGAAGATGGGTCGCAACCCTAAAAGTCACTCATTCCTTCTCTCCAGAGATGCTGCCTATACCGACCGTTGAGTTACTCCAGCATTTTGTGTCTACCACTAATACATGGTTATCTTTCCAACTTTTCCTGCCCAGGCACTAAAATGTCAGTTTTCTAAAATCACAGATGGATTTCCATTACTCCGACCAGGTGGCTTTATTTCCTCTTAGCCTCGCGTTGTTCATCGATATCACACTACTCCTGGGCCATTGTCTGCCACTACACTTGCATGCCTTAATTCCTTGAAACTGAAAAGCACAGAAGAATCTAGATGCTGGAAATCTGAAATAATACCAACCTGATGTCTTGACTGTTTTCCTTCTGTAGATGCTGTCTAACTTGCTTAGTACCTCCAACATTACATTTTAACTTATTTCTTATGCTCTCTGATCCTAGCCACGGTTACCTCCACCAATACATGTTTTCCCTACGATACTGCAATTACTTTCAAGTGTTCCAAGTATTCAGTCATGGACACTGTCCATTCTTGCTGGAGATACCCTCAGCAGACCAGATATACTCTGATAGCCAACTACATTTCCATCATCTGTCTGTATTCCTCCACTGGTTCTTATCAGATTGAGTAGCATCCACTCAGGCAGAAGAAATCAAAGACAAATCTTTTGACTTTTGAAACTGCACACAAAGTAAAACTGAGGGGGCTTTGAAGCAGCTGCAACAAAAATACAAGACTCAAATAGCAAAGACATGCAAGAGAATGCAGTGAGCATAAGTGACTTACTGCTACTATTGAAATAACTACATAATGAGATTCAAATTTTTAAGTTCATTCCTTGGGGTGCAAAGAATTAACAGTTAGATGAGAACAAAAGTGGATATGGCTAGTCTTGGGCCAAGAGTCTTAGCTAAAAGGCCAAGGAAATGGCAGCTTGGATGAACTTTGAGATCCGCACTCTCCTGAAGACCAGACACCGGGCATTGATGTCTGATGATACAGTGGTGTGCAAGAAGTCCAGATACGACCTTGGTAAGGCCATCAAAAAGGCCAAAAGGGACTTCTGCTCCAAGCTGGAGGATGAGACAGATGTTTGACAGCTGTGGGGGGGCCTGAATGCAATCATCTCCTACAAGGCGAAACCAGGAGGCAGCTCGAATGTCAGCGTAGCATCACTTCATGATGAGCTCAATGCGTTTTACGCACACTTTGACAGGGAGAATACTGATGTGCCTTCTCGAGCCCCCATTCGCTGTGATGGTATTTCAGTCACAGTCACAGAGGCAGATGTCAGAAAATCCTTCAGAGGGGTGAACCCTCGAAAAGCACCTGGACCTGATGGTATACCCAGTTCGCTTACCGCCACAACAGATCAACGGTGGGTGCGATTTTGCTGGCTCTCCACTCCGCTCTGGACAACTTGGACACCAAAAACTCGTATGACAGGCTGTTATTCATTGATTACAGCTCGGCATTTAAAACAATCATCCCCTCCAAGCTGGTTACCAAACTCGCAAAACTGGGTCTCTGCGCATCTCTCTGCAATTGGATCCTCGACTTCCTCATTCACAGACCACAGACTGTTCGAATTGGTGGAAAGGTGTCAGCCTCGATAACAATCAGCACGGGAGCATCTCAAGGCTGCGTGCTCAGCCCCCTGCTGTACTCACTCTACACTCATGACTGCATAGCTGGTCATAGTGCGAACTCCATCACCAAGTTCGCTGACGACACCTCTGTTGTGGGACATATCACTGATGGAGACGAGTCGGAGTATAGAAGAGAGATCGACCGACTGACCAAATGGTGCCAGCACAATAACCTGGCCCTCAACATCAGAAAAACCAAGGAACTGATTGTGGACTTTGGAAGAGGTAGGATGGGGACCCACAGTCCCGTTTATATCCATGGGTCGATGGTGGAAAGGGTCAAGAGCTTCAAAGTCCTGGGCGTGCACATCTCTGAAGATCTCTCCTGGTCCAAGAACACTGATGCAATCATAAAGAAAGCACATAAGCGCCTCTACTTCCTGAGAAGATTACGGAGAGTCGGTATGTCAAGGAAGACTCTAACTTCTACAGGCGCACAGTAGAGAGCATGCTGACCGGTTGCATCGTGGCTTGGTTCGGCAACCTGAGCGATCAGGAGCGGAAAAGACTACAAAAAGTAGTAAACACTGCCCAGTCCATCATCGGCTCTGACCTCCCTACCAACGAGGGGTTCTATCGCAGTCGTTGCCTCAAAAAGGCTGGCAGCATCAAGGACCCACACCATCCTGGCCACACACTCATCTCCCCGCTACCTTCAGGTAGAAGGTACAGGAGCCTGAAGACTGCAACGTCCTGGTTCAAAAACACCTTCTTCCCCACAGTCATTGGGCTATTGAACTCAACTCAAAACAAAACTCTGAACATCAATAGCCCATTATCTGTTTATTTGCACTTTATCCGTTTTATTTATTCATGTGTGTATATATTTATACAATGGTATATGGACACACTGATCTGTTCTGTATTCATGCCTTCTATATTCTGTTGTGCTGAAGCAAAGCAAGAATTTCATTGTCCTATCTGGGACACATGACAATAAACTCAATTGAATCTTGAGGTTCATAAATGTCACCGTCATTCTAAAAACTAAAAGTTGGCTACAGGAGGAGGAGAGAGGAACCTGCTCCTCTCTACATCAAAGGAGACATGGTGGAGAGAGTCACTGACTAAGTTCCTGGGAATATATATCTCCCAGGACCTCAAATGGACAATGAACACCGTCACTCTCGTGAAGAAGTCACAGCAGCAGCTGTATTTCCTGAGGTCTCTGCGGAGAGCAAACGTTTCACAGCCGCTGCTGCTGTCCTTCTACCGGTGCACCGTGGAAAGTGTCCTCTCCTATGGCATCCTGGTGTGGTTTGCTTGCTGCACTGTGGCTGAGAGGGGGGCGATGCAGAGAGTTATTAAAACTGCACAGAGCATCACGAACGCTCAACTGCCCTCCCTGGATGACATATACAAGGTCCAATGCTTGCGTCGGGCCACAAACATCAAGCACGACACATCCCACCCTGCCAACCACCTTTTCACTCTGCTACCCTCTGGGAGGCGATACAGGTCTCTGAAGGCTCGCACCGACCGGTAGACTAAAACATAGTTTCTACCCATGCGCGATAAAATAACTTAACTCTAACAGAGAACACTGGGGGAAGCACAATATAATTTGGGGTGCAAAATAATGTGCAATATTCTTTTAAAATAATTTTAATACCTATTTATTATTTTCTTTACTGATCTTGTGTATATGTGAGTCAATGGCTGTTGTGTTTTGTTCTTTTTAAATCTTTTATCCTTGTCTTCTATGTACACACCGAAGGAGATGCAATGGAATTTTGTTGTACAGTTGTTGTGCAATGACAATAAGCGTATTCTATTCTATTCTATTAAATATACCCAAGCATTAAGCCAAGCAGACTGATGAATTTAGCATAAAAATGAGGCAGAAAGCATTAATTACAATTTGTCGTATCGGATTTTGGGTTTATCAATAATAACTCTCCTGGAGTTTATATTATTGGTGAAGTTTACACCTATTAGTATGTATGCTAACCCCAAAGTTATAAATAGTGTCAAGAAAAAACATTCAAGACAGATATTTCAATTCAAGGCTCTAAGACAAATGCTGTTATTAATGCTTTCATACCCAGGGCAGCGATATGGAATGTTGGAACTTTATAGTTCAAGAGAAGCTCATTTAGCATATTTGTTAATTTCAGAAAGTAAATCCTATTCACTTGTGCACAAATAGTCCTGAAAATGGAACAAATACTTTACACAAACATAAATGGTCCTTGTGAAAATCAATTATTTTTCCACAGAAGAATTCATGTATAAAAGAAAACATGAGAGGTAGGGCAGTAGAGCAAGGGAAGATGATTTGGTTATTAGATGGCAGAAACTCTACGTGACGATAATTATTTAGCAACAAAGTAAATTATGGTAATAATTAGGCAATGCTAATTAGGCATTCCTCTCTCACCACTATCAGCGGCCTTCCTGATGCCTCCCTCATCTTCATGAGAATCCACAGTTAGTCCAAAGATATCAAACCTATGGAAAGAAAACATTTAATAGATGAAAAACTGGATTTTGCTTAAGGTATCAGTTTTAGAATACTGCTCAGAAAGTAAAGAATGTTCACAAGAAAACATTGAGTATAAGAGCTGGGGCATCATGTATAAAATATTGGTTTGAGTGCAGAGAGTTTTGTGTACAGTATAGTCACACTAGAGGAAGTATGACAGCAATAAAGAGAAGGCGCAGAAGAAATCTACTTGAACCTTGCCTGGATGGTTGTAAGTATAAAGATTGGATAGGTTGGGTTTAATCTCACTACAGCCTTGGAGGCTGAGGGTTGACCTTATGAAGGTTCAGAAAATTATGGTTATAGATAGAATTGACAGTCAAAATCAAAGATACTAGACCAAGAGCAAGATGGTCCACTCGACAAAAAAGCCGTAGTAGGTCATGGGTAATTTTTTGTGCCATCTTGGAAACCGGCTTTGCAATTATCGTCATGCTCTGGTATCGTCGCCTGCAAGTACAGAGTACGCAGCGCTACGTTAATCACGCCAGCGCCGCACATTAATGTTATATTTAGGCACATTAATGGGGGGGGCCCCCATTGTAATCATTTTTGTTTATACACGTCTGCAGCCGTGATTAAGCAATTCGAGTCAGCATGCACCATAGCAACAGCATTCCTAGCTCCATGTATTTACCGCGTTATCTCTGAGGAAGTCATTTCTCCTAAATTTGGACTATGCAATTAATTTAATTCATTGTGCAAACTTTTTTGAATGGGATTGCAGTGAAAAATGCATGCACTCTTGGAGCGAAAATGTGGGAAGTTTCCCCGATCTGTCCTTGGGTGCTTGCATTCACTCATTAACTTTTATTCACGTATTAAAAAGTAATTAAGAGGCAGGTAATTTGTTTAGACATTGCACACATTAAGTAACGAAATGGACAATTGTGAAAATGAACACTGAATAAGTTCTTATCTACTTCTCATTTAAGATTGAGAATATATAATGTAGATATTTAATTTTGTGATTCAAACAATAAATGGAAAAATGCAATTTAAATTTTAAAACTTCCTCACGCATAATTTAGACATTTAACTGATTTAATGGGACTTCAAAAAAATCAAGATCATGATATATGTTAATTTCAAAACTAAACTATGGTAGCAATACACATTATTCATGTCTAAAGCTAGCACATCTGTATCAGTGTATACAATGTATACACTACATTTTATTACACTAATATAGAATGAAAAGAATAAAAGTCTGAAGAAGGGTTTTGGCTATTTCCTTCGCTCCATAGATGCTGCTGCACCCGCTGAGTTTCTCCAGCATTTTTGTCTACCAAAAAAATATCTTGGCATGTGTTCACAATATTAGGATTTCATAGAGGGAGAGAGAGAGAGATTGAAAGAAAAGGGTTGCTCTACAAATAAAGGAAATCACAAGAATGAAACTAGAGAAATATATATATGTGTATGTGTGCGTGTGCGTGTGCATGTGTGTGTGTGTATTTATATGCGTATATATCACCAATATATGTGTGTTTTTTACAATACTAGGTACAAAAAGTGTGATATCATACATAAAACTGAGGTTCACAAATAATTTTTTTCAACATAGAAACATAGAAAATAGCTGCAGGAGGAGGCCATTCGGCGATTTGAGCCAGCACCGCCATTCATTGTGATCATGGATGATCGTCCCCTATCATAACCCGTGCCCCAACATGATTCAGGTGAAACAAAAATCCTCACAGCGGCAGTACATGACAGGGAGATAGTTCAAAAAGTTTGAATTTTTTTTATTAATGAACAAAATTCCTTGTTTAACAAGTGTTCCTATGCTTTTTTACACTTTGCTTGGTGTCCACCACAGCAACCGTTACATGAAATTTAGAAAGTTATTTTTCTCTAAAGCATGATAGCTGATTTCTTCACTTTTGCTGTTTTTCAACATACAAATGAACTTTCTTGTTATAAACATGGAGTCTGTGACCAAACGAGCAATATTCCTGTTATCTACTGAAACGTGTGTTACAGGCGTTACACAGGGTGGACACCAAAATGAAAGTAGCTCCTGTTTCTTCCAGTATTTCTTTCTCATGTTTTGAACAAACTTTATGGAAATAATTGTCGATGCATAAAAAGACTGCAGGTACATAAATTGCAGCTACTGCAAAATGTTGGTGCTACGCGTGTGATGGTGGACACAAAAAATATTCATTAATTTTGGATTGCAGCAGCTTTTACAGAATCTTGATATTAAGGTTACTTTCTTCTCATAATTTAATTATCTATTGTGTTCTTCAAACTAGAACATTTTCAATCTCCTTGGGAAGTTCTTTGGTCTTAATTTACCACCATGGTGTAACGAGCGCACCCCCAGAAATGAGGACAGCACAGAAAAACAACTCCAGGACTGTTTGGAGTCTGTAGACTGGGCAATGTTCAAGGACTCGGCAACTTGAGCGAATACGCCACAGTCGTTCAGGCTCCTTGCCGCTGGATGCCCTTGGAGGTTTTGGCGAGAAATGAGCCATTAATGCCTCCTTACAATCCTCGTACGTTTTCTCTGTGAGCATTGCTGGCAGCAGTAACGTACGTAAGGTATGATAACCCTCTCTTCCTAAGGCTAATTTGAACCAATGCTCTCTTCTTCTCCTCTGCAGCGATATCATTAGAAATGAACAAAGCCTTCAAGACTTCAGTCCATTTCTCAAAATTGCACCCAGAATCTAACTGGGGCCACTTTCCTACAATTGAAGTAGCCATGTTAAACTGTTGCTATTCAGGTACACTACGTTCTGTTCTCTCACACAGTGTTCTCTGCACTGGACTTATTTCTTTTACATTCTAAGAGATTATCCAGCTCACTGACTATTACTTAATCTTATAATAATACAGGTGCACAACCTTTTATCCGACAATCCAAATAACGAAAACCTCCGAATAGCGACATTTTTTCGGTCCTTGAAGAAAGGTCCTTGAAAACGTTCACCGAGGGCGGCCCGCAGAGGTGACAGCGGAACCTCCGGTCGGTCCTCGAAGAAAGGGGAACTAAATCCCCATTCATAAAAGAGAAGGTGAGGGTATATTGCGCGGGAGGGTTAATAATTGACAATATGCTGCTACCTGCCAGCTGAGTTAAATAGTTACCACGGTATACTCACGATACACAGTGTATCGTGAGTCTTGCGTGGGAACGTTTTAACTCAGCGTGCAGGCAGCAGTAGATTGTCGCTCCCTTCAGTTTCACCCCACCTACACCCCTCTGCTTCCCGGCCATGTGTGTGACCCCTTCCCTCCCCTCTCCAGCTCCCCGCTCATTGCACCGGCGCAGGGGCTTTGCACTGTCTTCACGTCGCGATGCTAGCAGCACAGTGCCAGTCACTGGAGACGTCAGGACCAACGGAACACCGACCTCCAGGCCCACTGCAAGCACGGAGATCCCAGAGACCCACAGCCAGCAGCAGCCCAGCCCCGTTCCAACTCCAGAGGAAAACTGCAAACTGGCCGGAGACGTCAGGACCACCAGAAGGCGCTCCCCGAGCTGCGCCCCCTCATCAGGACACCGACCCCCAGGCCCACTGCAAGCACGGAGATCCCAGATCAGCAACTCCAGCCCAGCCCCGTTCCAACTCCAGAGGAACACGCTCCCCGTATGGGCAGAAGCTGATGGTATGCAAGAGGTACGTCGGGCTGTGGGCGAACTGCCACTTGTCGCCATAGCGGCCCATCGGGGAGCGGATTCCTCTGGAGTTGGAGGGGGAGAGGGGTATTGTGCTGTTTGATCGCCCCCTACTATTCCAGGGACAGGGAGACAGGACGTTCACCGAGGGCGGCCCGCAGAGGTAACAGCGGAACCTCCGGTCGGTACTCGAAGAAAGGGGAACTAAATCCCCATCCATAAAAGAGAAGGTGAGGGTATATTGCGCGGGAGGGTTAATAATTGACAATCTGCTGCTGCCTGCCCGCTGTGTTAAAAAGTTCCCACGGTAGACACGATACACAGTGTATCGTGAGTCTTGCGTGGGAACTTTTTCACTCAGCGTGCAGGCAGCAGCAGATTGTCGCTCCCTTCAGTTTCACCCCACCTACACCCCTCTGCTTCCCGGCCATGTGTGTGACCCCATCCCTCCCCTCTCCAGCTCCCCGCTCATTGCACCGGCGCGGGGGCTTTGTACTGTCTTCACGTCGGCGAAGGCAGCATACAGTGCAGTCACCGGAGACGTCAGGACCAATTGGACGTCGACCACCAGGCCCGCCGCAAGCACGGAGAACCCAGAGACCCACAGCAGCCCAGCCCAGCCCCGCTCCAACTACAGAGGAACCTGGGTTGCGGATGACGGGGCGCAGCTCGGGGCGTCGTAGGGGCCCATCGGGGAGCGGGTTCCTGTTGGTCCTGACGTCTCCGGCCACCTGCTATCCTCCGGGAACTGTACCGCCCTTGCAGGAGAGTGGGGTTGTTTGCAGTTGCAGAGGGAGGGGGCAAGGGCGGTACAGTTCCCAGTCTCAGCTCCAGTCCAGGGGGGTGGCCGGAGACGTCAGGACCAACGGGACAGCGACCCCCAGGCCCACTGCAAGCACGGAGATCCCAGAGACCCACAGCCAGCAGCAACTCCAGCCCAGCCCCGCTCCAACTCCAGAGGATCACGTAGGGGCAGAAGCTGATGGTGTGCAAGGTGTTCTTGGGGTGGCGCAGCTCGGGCTGTGGGCAAATTGCCACTTGTCGCCGTAGCGGCCCATCGGGGAGCGGATTCCTCTGGTGTTGGAGGGGGAGGGGGGTATTGTGCTGTTTGATCGCCCCCTGCTATCCCAGGGACAGGGAGACACAGCGGCTTTTTAGACTGGTGGGCAATCACTTCCAAAGTTCTGCCCACACAGTCAGTACACCTCTCCTACACTGCATTTCATACAAACATTTATTCTGCAAGAAAAAACTACATTGAAGACTCAAACTCGCGACCGAGGAACTGCCGGGTTCAAGGCGCAAACTCGTGACCTTGCGGATATGAGCCGAGCACTCTACCACTAAGCCAGCCATTAAAATCTACGCTAAAAAATTTCCATTCCGAAGACCGACAAATTCTGAATTACGAAAAGTGTCTGGTCCCAAGGCTTTCGGATAAAAGGTTGTGCACCTGTAGTATAAATCTCACATAAACTCTCATATAAAATATAGTATAATCTTATAGTTCCCTTGGTGAGGCCCTTTTCTATTCCTATTCCTTCTATGCACACAGATTTACTTAAATTATTGATAACAGTGACCCATACATTGAATCCAAACAGTCCCGCTTTTACTGTGAAGGAAGAGTGAACAATGCATTACATTCAACAGTGCCACTTTTACTTTGAAAGATTTCACTGGTCCAGCTTGTCGGCCTATGGACTCCGGTGCCTTCTCGACCTCTTGAGCTGTCCCCCCGGTACTTTTGCTGCTGGCCTCACCAGACCTCCACTTTTGCTGCTTTTGCTGGCTCCCCCGGGCTTCACCGTTACTTTTGCTGCCGCTGGCTCGCTGCCAAGT
The DNA here is from genome assembly GCF_028641065.1 of Leucoraja erinaceus. NCBI lineage: Eukaryota > Metazoa > Chordata > Chondrichthyes > Rajiformes > Rajidae > Leucoraja > Leucoraja erinaceus. The sequence continues at coordinate 38,959,777 of NC_073380.1, read as the reverse complement.
CGACTCCCGCTGCTCTGCTGACTTGCCTGCCTGCTGGTTCCACAGCCCTCCCGGCTGCTACTGGACCCGCTGCTCGGATCGTCGCTGTCTCCGTGGACACCCTACCGAAGGCTCGTCGCTGCTAGTTACCGCTGCTAGTCCCCGCTGTTCCAAGCGTCAGGACTGTGCCCCTCCATCGGGGTTGGCTAAGTGCTGTGTCCCGCATCTCTTGCACGGACCCGCTTCTCCCTCGGTCGGCTTTCTCTCGCGACCGGGCTGACTCTGCTCCCGATCGGGCTGAAGTGCTTGAGTGCTGTCCTGCTTCTCTCGTGCAGACCCACTCTTTACTCGGGGCCGGACTTCCTCTCACGTCCGGGCTTTCCCCGCTCTCGGTCATCCCCTGCGACCGGGCTTTCCCCCTCGGCCGGTCCGCTTCTCTTACGCGGCCGGACCCTCTTTTCTGCTCATGGTCGGGCTGACTCTAATCCCGACCGGACCTTCTTTACTTTCTTCCCCCACCGGGCTGACTGTTCCCGGTTGGGCTGAAGACTCAAACTCTGTCGGTGGCTCTCTAGACCTGTCCGTGGCCTACACGGTACTAGGCCCTCACCTGACGTCTGTGGCTGCTACTGGGGCTGGCCGTGGGCTACACGGTCCTCTTCCGTCGGTGCTTCTCTGGACCCGTCTGTGGCCTTCACGGTACTAGGCCCTCACCTGACATCTGGGGCTGGACGTAGGCTACACGTTCCTCTTTCATCGGTGGCTCTCTGGACATGTCCGTGGCCTTCACGGTACTAGGCCCCCACCCGACATCTGTGGCTGCTCCTGGGGCTGGCCGTTGGCTTCACGGCACGACCCCTCACGCGACGTTTGAGGTTCAAACGACGGACGTTTAACTGCCCCTGCTTGTTTGCCTTCGCTCTTCCCTGAGCTATTGCTTCCCGTTCCTACCTTTTTCCTTTTCTTTTTTTTTCCTTTTGACGCCAATTCAAATCCATTTGGCGCCAAATCTTTAGGCTTCGTGTTGTTCCACTTTGTTTCCAAATACACTTCTTTCTTTTTTTTAATCTTGCTTTTGATTCTTCTTGCTGGCCTTGTTCTTATCTTCGTTCTTTTATCCTCATCGCCAATTGTTATGTATTCGGGATTAGCACATAAAGGCTCGGACACGGGAGTAATCTTACAAGATTCTTTACTACAGGACGCCACCTTGAGTCTCCCACACATGCGTACTTGCACAACATATGACAAGACACTCATTACATATGCTAATTACATATGCTAATTATCACATACCTAACAGTCTTCTCCATTCACCAGCTCCAGGAGAAGTGCAGAGAACAGCGGATGCCCCTGTATGTTGCTTTCATTGACCTCACCAAGGAGTTCAACCTCGTCAGCAGGGATGGCCTATTTAAGGCTCTGCCAAAGATCGGCTGCCACCAAAACTGCAGAGCATTATAGAATCTTTCCACATCAACACGAAGGGGACAGTGTAGTTCAATGGCAGCTTCTCGGAGCCCTTCAACATCCACAGTGGCATCAAACAAGGCTGCGTCCTCGCTCCAACACTCTTTGGGATTTTCTTCGCTCTGCTCCTGAAACATGCTTTAGGCACTACAACAGAAGGGATCTACCTGCGCACTAGATCAGATAGCAGGCTCTTCAACCTCACCCGCCTCGGAGCAAGGACAAAAGTACGTGAAGCTCTCATCAGAGACATGTTGTTTGCCGACAACGCTGCAGTTGTGTCCCACACCCAGCAGGAACTACAGTCACTGATGGACCACTTCTATCGGGCATGCAGGACTTTAGGCTGACCATCAGCCTGAAGAAGACAAACGTCCTGGGGCAGGATAGAGGCGCCGCCTGTCATCACCATCGACGACTACGAACTCGATGCCGTCCATCAGTTCAAATACCTCGGCTCCACCATCACCGACAACCTCTCCTTGGACACAGAGATTGATAAGAAGATCGGGAAGGCAGCTACAACTCTCGCTCGCCTCACAACTCGAGTGTGGATCAACCCAAAGCTGACACTGAAGACAAAGATAGCAGTCTATAATGCCTGTGTCAACAGCACGCTGCTGTACAGCAGCAAGACATGGACTACATATGCCAGACAGGAGAGAAGACTCAACATCTTCCACCTTAGAGACATTCACCATATCCTGGGCACACCCTGGCAAGACAGAGTGACCAACGCTGAGATCCTGTCTCACGCTGGCCTTCCTCGTATGTAAACTGTACTCAGGCAGTGCAGACTGTGGTGGCTGGGCCATGTCCACCACATGGAGGATGGCCGTATTCCAAAAGACATTCTCTATGAAGAGCTGACATCTGGGAGGATTCCCTCGGTCGCCTGCAGCTACGTTACAAGGATGTCTGCAAGAGAGATATGAATGCGTTCGACATCGATGAGGAGTCCTGGGAGAGCCTTGCAGCTGACCACACGAGGTGGAGAGGCACCCTGAACCAACATCTCAAAACGGGGGAAGAGAAACTGCGGCAGACAAGTGGGCACGCAGAAAGGAGCGCAGCAACTTTAACAAACCAGAGACCGCATAAAAATGTGACGTTAGCCACAGATATGGTCACTCCCGTATTGGTCTCTTCAGCCACAAGCGACGCTGCTCTAGCCGAGGTTTGGAGCAAGCAGCCAACAACTGGGATGCATCGCCCATGGTCAGTCATGACCGATGGGGGGGGGGGGTCTACAACAAAAATGTTATATTTGTGCATGGTGTGTGTTAGCGCAATACAAGGGAAAATGCAGAAAAGAGGAGGATGGGGAGGAAGGATGGGAGGGAAATGGGCAGAAAGAGATAGATTAAGCAGGGAGGAAAACATATCAAAAGAAAATTAACAAAATTATGAATTTGGTAGATGAGCTACCTCACACACCCACTGTCCTCCTGCAACACTTATTACACTGCGAGAGGCATAACATAAGTCAGGTGCCCAAACTGGCTGATGTTCCGCTCCATTGCGTACTACATGTCAGTCCATTGGATTTTGCAGGAGTGGTCTATCTTAGCCTTCTATGATATTTGGTCAAAAATCAGATGCTGGAAAATCAAAGGTAGACAAAAATGCTGGAGAAACTCAGCGGGTGAGGCAGCATTATGGAGCGAAGGAAATGGGCAACGTTTCGGGCCGAAACCCTTCTTCGAAAATGGGCAACGTTTCGGGCCGAAACTCTTCTTCAGACTGAAGAAGGGTTTTGGCCTGAAACGTTGCCCATTTCCTTCGCTCCATAGATTCTGCCTCACACGCTGAGTTTCTCCAGCATTTTTGTCTACCGTAAAATTAGAGGTTTGTGAGAGGGGAGAAATGTAAAGGATATCTGAAGGGTTAGTTCTTCACACCAAGGGCAATTATTTTTGGAACGAGCTGCCGAAGGAGGCTATTATTGATATTGGTCTATTATTGTCATTTATACAGATATACAGCAAAAAAATGTAGTTTTCACACTAAGGTAAATCATCCATACATGATTACAATCAATAGACAATAGACAATAGATGCAGGAGTAGGCCATTCGGCCCTTCGAGCCAGCACCGCCATTCAATGTGATCATGGCTGATGATCCCCAATCAGTACACAGTTCATGCCTTCTCCCCATATCCCCTGACTCCGCTATTTTGAAGAGCCCTATCTAGCTCTCTCTTGAAAGGATCCAGAGAACCTGCCTCCACCGCCCTCTGAGGCAGAGAATTCCACAGACTCACCACTCTCTGTGAGAAAAAGTGTTTCCTCGTCTCTGTTCTAAATGGCTTACTCCTTATTCTTCAACTGTGGCCCCTGGTTCTGGACTTCCCCAACATCGGGAACATGTTTCCTTCCTCTAGCGTGTCCAAGCCCTTAACAATCTTATATGTTTCAATGAGATAACCATATAACCATATAACAATTGCAGCACGGAAACAGGCCATCTCGACCCTTCTAGTCAGTGCCGAACACATAATCTCCCCTAGTCCCATATACCTGCGCTCAGACCATAACCCTCCATTCCCTTCCATATAACTATCCAATTTATTTTTAAATGATAAAAACGAACCTGCCTCCACCACCTTCACTGGAAGCTCATTCCACACAGCTACCACTCTCTGAGTAAAATTCCCTCTCATCCTTCTAAACTCCAGAGTCTACAAGCCCAGCTGCTCCATTCTCTCAGCATATGACAGTCCCGCCATCCCAGGAATTAACCTTGTAAACCACCACTGCACTCCCTCAATAGCAAGAATGTCCTTCCTCAAATTAGGGGACCAAAATTGCACACAATACTCCAAGTGTGGTCTCACTAGGGCTCTGTACAACTGCAGAAGGACCTCTTAGCTCCTATATTCGATTCCTCTTGTTATAAAGGCCAACATGTCATTCGCTTTCTTCACTGCCTGCTGTACCTGCTTGCTTACTTTCATAGACTGATGTACAAGGACCCCCAGATCCCGTTGTACTTCCCCTTTTCCCAACTTGACGCCAATTAGATAGTAATCTGCCTTCATGTATTTGCTACCAAAGTGTCATCCAAATATTCCAGGGATGAATGAAGGTCCAAGGAGATGGCACCTACCCTGGACCTGTTGTGGCAGGAGACAAATTTCAGTGAATGAAGGTTGTAGGGAAGGAGTTGATCCTATGACCAATCTTTCAAAGCACTTTGTAATAATGGACGGCAGATCCACCATGAGATAGTCATTAACTTACACTACCTTGCTTTCCTTTGGCAAACAAATACTAGTGGATATCTTAAAGCAGGTGGGATCCTCACAATAGAATAAGGAAAGGTTAGAGATATTTACGAATACTTCTGACAAATGGTTTGTGCAGGTTGAGGACGTGGCTGAGGACTCCATTTGGGTCAGTTGCACTTTCAAGAAAACCAACCTGATGTCTATGATGGTGACCAGTGGCTTAGGTATATCCGAGACATCATGGCTGGCAAAGACAACATGGTCTGAAAGGGCATATTTCTGTGTACATTTCTGTGATTAACATTACTCATGCACTCAAAAGATCGTGTCCCTCCCTCCCGATTTTCTGTATTACAATACTGATTATGAATAATATTAATCACTCTCACTTACCAGGATGACATAGTCATATTGAAGTTCATTGTGACAGGAGCAGTAGGCCTACAAAAAAAAGCATGTCAGTTAGGTTATCAAAGATCAGTAACATAACCCCTAAAATAAATTTGAAATGGCAAAACCTTTTCTGGAACAACTCAAATGCAAGCCATAGTACATATTCAAAGATAAAATTTCTCAATGAGGTACAATGTTCCATTGTTGTCAAAAATCCAAGATTATCACTTCCAGCTTTATTGCAGAAGAGAAGCGGCACTCCAGAAACAAGTTATGATTCAAATACAAAACAAAATGAGGAGGTGCTGGATGTCCTAAGATGCATGAACTTCTTGAGGAAAAGCTAATATAGATTAATTCAAGTAAGTGTGAGCTATTGCATTTTGGGAAGTAAAACCAGGACAGAAATCTTCACAGGGAACATTAGCACCTGGAGAGTAGGAGAATCTAGGGGTACAATTACATAATTTCCTGAAAATGGCATCTCAGATAGTGCTGAAGGCAGCCGATTTGTAATTTAAAAAATCACATGTGGTTAAAATGCACTGTCAGATTTTAATAAAGGCCATTTCACACATTTTGGTTTCACCATGTAGAAATTAAAACAGTGTTTATACATAGTCCCCCCCCCATTTCAGGGCACTGTTTGGGACACAGCAATGTCATGTAAATGAAAGTAGTCAGATTTAGTATTTTGTTGTATATCCTTTGCCTGCAATGACTGCTTGAAGTCTGCGATTCATGGACAGCACCAGTTGCTTGGTGTCTTCTCTGGTGATGCTCTGCCAGGCCTGTATTACAGTCATCTTTAGCTTATTTTGGGGGCTAGTCCCCTTCAGATTTCCCTTCAGCATATAAAAGGCATGCTCAATTGGGATCAGATCGGGTGATAGACTTGGCCACTCAAGAATTGACCTGTTTTTTGCTTTGAAAAACTCCTTTGTTGCTTTAGCAGCATTTGCGATCAATGACTTGCCGTAGAATGAACCGCCGGCCAATGAGTTTTGAGGCCTTGTTTGAACATGAGCAGATAGGATGTGTCTATACACTTCAAAATTAATTATGCTACAACCATCAGCAGTTGTATCATCAATGAAGATAAGTGAGCTAGTAACTTCAGCAACCATACATGCCCAGGCCATAACACCCCCACCACCATGTTTAACAGATGGTGGCATGCTTTGGATCTTGAGCAGTTCCTCCTCCCCTCCATACTTTGCTCTTGCCATCACTCTGATATAAGTTAATCTTCGTCTCATCTGTCCACAACACCTTTTTACAGAAATGTGGTTGCTCTTTTAAGTACTTCTTGGCAAACTAACCTGGCCATCCTATTTTTGCGGCTAACCAGTGGTTTGCATCCTGCAGTGTAGCCTCTGTTCATGAAGTCTTCTGTGGTCAATGGTCATTGACAAATTCACACCTGACTCCTGGAGAGCGTTTCTGATCTGTTGGACAGGTGTTGGGAATTTTTCTTTATTATAGAGAGAATTCTTCTGTTATCAGCTATGGAGGTCTTCGTTAGCCTGCCAATCCCTTCGCGATTAGCGAGCTCACCAGTGCTCTCTTTTTTCTTAATGATGTTCCAAACAATTGATTTTGGTAAGCCTAAGGTTTGGCTGGATGTCTGGAGGAAAGACTAGGTGCCGAGAACTCTCTTATACCTGCATTAAGGAGGCAATTTAACACACATGAGCGATTACAAACACCTGTGAAGCCATGTGTCCCAAACATCATGGTTCCCTGAAATGGGGAGACTATGTATAACACAGCTGTAATCTCTACGTGGTGAAACCAAAATGTATAAAAATGGCCTTTATTAAAATCTGACAATGTGCACTTTAACCACATGTGATTTTTTTTCTATTACAAATCTCAAATTGGGAAGTACAGAGGCAAATAAATAAATGATGGGTCTTTGTCCCAAACATTATGGAGGGCACTGTACATGGATAGGAAAGCTTTGGGCCAAATGCAGGCAAATGGTTGTAGTTTAATTGGGGCACCTTGGCTGGCATCGACAAATTGTACTGGTGAATGTATAAAATGTTATGAAAGTGATAGCAAATATGATTATATTTGAATACAATGATCAGAGATTTTAACAAAGGAAGAGAACACCTTATTAGACTTTTACAGAATGTGGACTATGCTGGCAAACTCGATCAACAAGTGCTTGAGAGAATAATGATGAGCCGCCGATTTTTTACACTGCTGAAATATGTTGAAATAATTTAACATTAAAGAAAACAACAGAAGGATTCTGACACGTGGACAATGGGTGATATGTTTTCCTAGTTCAAATTGAGAGCATTGAAGAATGGGAAATGTAGGTGCAAGTGATCTCCTGCTTGCTGCTTTTGATCGAGGATTTTGGAGGAACAAGCAAAGGAGGAGGCATGGCAAACCACTGCAGTGCATGGTTGTGGATGATTGAGGGCAGACAACAATTACATTGTCATGAGACCAGTGTCACATAAAGGCCAAAACAACACATTTCCTTTCCTTGAAATCAATCGGTGGGTTTTGACAGAAGCAGAATAAATTCATGGACATCACTATAGTTAGAAGTATTTCCTTTAATTTCAAATTTTATTTGATCATATTAGTGGGATTTGAATCCATGGCGCTTGATAATCAGATCATGTTCCCGGATTATTAAGCCTGTATTGAACTGCTGGGTATGTTAGCTCTGAGTGATTCGAATCCTATCTCTGATAGATTTGGAAAAGGGAGACTCTGGGAAAAACAGACACAGAAAATAAATGTGAAAGCAGCAGGATTTTCATGTTGCAAATGTGGAAGTTAGTTGGTAAACTTGGCATTATGAATCACAGTCTGAGTGATAGTTAATGAGCTGCAGGAAAGGATGGTGACCACAAAAACAAATCTACGAGTACATTTGGGGAGACACAATATCTTAAACAATGACCTGCAATTGCATCACTAATGAGCTTAGCTTTAATTAAAGCATTTTTTTTTAGATTTGAACTGATTTTTTAATAGAAATAGCTAAATTATGTATCATATTTTTTCAAACATTGGAGGCTGTAGGTTGGTCTATTAAGTCTATGCCAGCGTTTCAGAACATCCACACCATTCCCTTGCCTCATCTATATCCCTGCAGTCTATTCTCTCTCGCATGCTCACAGCTCCTCCTGATTTTCCTGTCACCCACATACTCAAGAGTTATTTACAGGAGTCAATTAATTTCCCTGCATGATTTTTTAACATACTAAGAAACCAGAACATCTGAAGGTAACCATACAAGCACAGAGTAACAAGCAAGCTTCACATAGGCAGTACCTGGAATCTGGATCACTGGGATTACGAGGCAGCAGCAATAACTGCTGTGCCACTTCCAATAAGCAAAACTACCACAAGACGCAAATTGTCATCCTTCCCTAGCATTTCAAAGGAGTTATCGTTCCTAGTCACTTTCCCTTGGGAAAACCAAGGTGAAATATGATTGGCTCACAAAATGTTACTTTGTTGGCGCCCTTATGTGGCGACTTTTTGTATACCTTGGGTATGCAAAACAAAGAATAAGTCTGACGAAGGGTCTCGACCCGAAACGTCGCCTATTCTTTCGCTCCATAGATACTGCCTCACCCGCTGAGTTTCTCGAGCATTTTTGTCTACCTTAAAGAATTTCATTGTGTCACATGTGACAATAAAGTATTCATTCATTCATAATAAATGATTTATTATAATTTGCTGTCAATGTTTAACCAAGTAAAAATTGGTCCATGTAAACCTTTTCATTTAAGTACTTACGCATTTGGACAAATGTATTTCACATGTGGTATCTTGATAGTTGACAGTCCCTCAGCCCAACCATGTCTGTCAAAGGCAAACATGTAAAGAACTATAAAATGTTGAATAAATAGAGTCCCATTAAAACAGATTGTTGATACACTGCAGATCCTCCAAGGTATAAATTAGGTTTTGGACAAATATCTTCTGAATCTGAAGCTTGACGTATGTGTTTGGGCTACAATGGAAAATAACACAATTCCCCCAATTCTAAACTGCAAGGACAGTTCTGTAACTACAGAATGCTAGAGCTGTTTGACCAAAATAAATTATATACATTGATAATATAAAATAGATTTCACAATGTTATTTCTTGTTCCATTGTTTCAAAAGTGAATAAATTGAAATAACAGTATAAACTATTGTGAGTGTATGGGAGTGCCGCTTTTAGTGGAAGGTTAGGGTGTTAAAGTGGAAGCAGGTGGTCAGAATAACAATAATATGGATGGCTGCCCAAGAACAATCGTCACAATATACATTACATTATTGCTAATAGTTCAACAACATGAGCAGTATATTGTGGTGTAGAACATAAGGGATGATTTGTCCATACCACACTCACGATCTTTATAGTCCCACTTTTCCCATGTGGCCGCACACCAAGGCTACTGCTCAGTCTGCAGGCTGGCAATAAAACTCTAGGATCGTAAAACCCAACTTAACTTGGATTACTTGTAGCAGCAGTTTTATAGACATTAGGTGCAGGAGTAGGCCCTTCAAGTCTGCACCACCTGTGATCCTGGCTGATCATCCTCATTCAGTAACCCGACTTTGCCTTCTCCCCATATCCCTTGACTCCACTATCTTTAAGACCTCTAACTCTCTCTTGAAAGCATCCAGAGAATTGGCCTCCACTGCCTTCTGAGGCAGAGAATTCCAGATTCACAATTCTCTGGGTGAAAAAGCTTTTCCTCATCTCCATTCTAAATGGCTTACCCCTTTTTCTTAAACTGTGGCCCCTCGTTCTGCACTCCCTCAACATCGAGAACATGTTTCCTGCCTACAGCATGTCCAATCCCTTAATAATCTTATGTGTTTCAATAAGATCCCTTCTCATCTTTCTAAATTCCACTGTATACAAGGCCAGTCACCCCATTCTTTCAACATATGACAGTCCAGCCATCCCGGGAATTAACCTCGTGTACTTACGCTGCACTCCCTCAATAGCAAGAATATCCTTCCTCAAAACAGTACACAATATTCCAGGTGTGGTCTCACCAGGGCCCTCTACAACTGCAAAAGGACCTCTTTGCTCCGATACTCAACTCCTCTTGTTACAAAGGCCAACATGCCATTAGTTTTCTTCACTGCCTGCTGTACCTGCATGCTTACTTTCAGTGACTGATGCACAAGGACACCCAGATCTCATTGTACTTCCCCTTTTCCTATCTTGACACCATTCAGATAAAAATCTGCCTTCTGGTTCTTGCCACCAAAATGGATAACCTCACATTTATCCAGATTAAACTGCATCTGCCCACTCACCCAACCTGTCCAAGTCACCCAGCATTCGCATAGCATCCTCTTCAAACTTCACACTGCCACCGAGCTTTGTGTCATCTGCTAATTTGCTAGTGGTATTTTAAATCCCTTCATCTAAATCATTAATGTATATTGTAAATAGTTGCGGTCCTAGCACCAAGCCTTGAGGTACCGCACTAGTCACTACCTGCCATTCTGAAAGGGACTCGTTAATCCCTACTCTTTGTTTCCCGTCTGCCAACCCATTTTCTATCCATGTCAGTACCCTACCCCAATACCATGTGCTTTAATTTTGCCCACTAATCTCCTTTCTGGGAGCTTATCAAAGGCTTTCTGAAAGTCCAGGTACACTGCATCCACCGGCTCTCCATTGTCCATGTTCCTAGTCCTCAAAAAATTCCAGAGGATTAGTCAAGCATGATTTCCCCACCAGGGGCACCGCACAATTGGCAGCCCCAACAGTCTGTGTGTTTTATCGTCTTTTTTTTAGCGTGTGTTAAAAGTCCGTGTAAATGTTCTCAGTCTGTTTTATGTGAGGGGAGAGGGAGGGGTCGGGGGAAACTTTTTTTTCAGTTTCTTACCTTGCCAGAGATGCAATTAACTTTCAGATTGCGTTCTCTGGTCACTCTGCAGCCTACCATCGATCGAGCTGGAGGCCTCCTCGGACTGACTTTGGGCCTCACCGCGGGGTGTGGAGTTACATCGGAGCCGATCCCTTGCCTGGGATCGCTCCAACCGTGGCCTGCAGACTTACCATCAAGAGCTCTCAGTCTCGGGAGAGGCTCGTCGGGAAGCTCCAACTGCACAGAGGCTCGACCAGCCCCGACACGGGGTCCGATCATCCGGCGAGATGGAATTTACATCCCCGATGCAGGAGCTGAGCACCTCGATGCAGAGGGTCCAAACACTCCCAACCGCGGGAGAGCTAAGGTAAGAGATTTAAACTTTTTTTTCACCTTCCATCACAATCAGGAATGTGGAGAAGGCACTGTTGTTGGTGTTTATGTTCAAATGTATTTGGTGTGTTCCGTTGTTTTCTATTTGTATGACTGACTTGGCAAATGAAATTTCTCGTATGTTGCAAAACATACTTGGCTAAACGTATTATTGTGATTGATTGTGAAATCCATGCTGACTTGGACCAATCCTGTTACTGCTATCCAAATGTGCCACAATTTCATTTTTTATAATTGACTCCAGCATCTTCCCCACCGATGTCAGGCTAACTGGTCTATAATTCCGTTTTCTCTCTCCCTCCTTTCTTAAAAAGTGGGATAACATTAGCTCCCCTCCAATCCACAGGAACTGATCCTGAATCTGCAGAACATTGGAAAATGTTCACCAATGTGTCCATGATTTCTAGAGCCACCTCCTTAAGTACCCTGGGATGCAGACCATCAGGCCCTGGGGATTTATCAGCCTTCAGTCCCATCAATCTACCCAACACCATTTCCTGCCTAATGTGAATTTCCTTCAGTTCCTCCATCACCTTAGGTCCTCTGGCCACTAGTACATCTTCTCACTCGTATTCGGTAAAATTTTGCTTATTCAAAGCATGTACAGTGAATTACATTTATTGTTCACAATAACAGGAATAGACAGAAAACACTTAACTAGGAAACACATCGATAAATAACACCCCTGTCAGAAAAGTAATTGGGTTCAGAATGTGAAGGGATCATCAGGCTGATCTTACATCATAACTCAATTCCAAAGATACTGACAGACCTGCTGAGTACTTCCTGCATCCTTAGTTTAGTTTAGAGATACAGCATGGAAACAGTTCCTTCTGCCCACTGAGTCCACACCGACCATGGATCACCCGTACACGAGTTCTATCCTACAGATGGAATTAACCCACAAACCCACACATGTTTGGAATGTTGGAGGAAACCGAAACACCCAGCGAAAACCCACACGGTCACAGGGAGACTGTACAAACTCCGTGCAGACAGCATCGTAGTCAAGATCGAACCCGGGTCTCTGGAACTTTAAGGCAGCAACTCTACTGCTGCACCACTGTGCTGCCAAAACATTCTGTTTCAATTTCAGATTTCCAGGATTTTGACTATTAAAAAACCATTGTATATCAAATATTTCATTTACATCATGCTACTTGAACATACTCTTCAATGTATAAATGGTTCGTGTTGAATTAACTTCATTAAAAAGGATTTCCAACTACCACATCATGTACATTTTCAATAATTAGCTACCATGTGCTTTTGTCTGTTTTTTAAATCCAATTGTATTGTTAATTTTGTAACCAAAAGTGAATTGTCATATGTTTGTGTACAATTCTGAAAATGAGGAATAATTCAATAATGTTCATATTACATCTGGGCAATCCTTCTGCTTGTAGTCTTCCTAACTAATCCAAACACATGCCTATCGCATACATGCCTAGAGAGTGATCTCTACGTTACGTCTTGATAGTGGGGAAGGAATACAACTGACCCCCAACATTTAGCTTAGACACAAACATGGACCCTTTTTAAACGCGTGGCCACTGAAAAAAAAGTACTGAAATCCGAGTTGATTTTAGCCGAGGAAAACAAAGCCATCCAATTTAAACATGACCTTATTGATCTTAATTCCACACAGATTGCCCAACTGAGAAACAGGGCACTATTGACTAAAATTTAAGTTTCATAGTAATTTGTCCATTGCACCTGAACATATATTTTTTTAATCTCCTCTTACCCAGTGTCTCCCAGTCCATGGAGAAAGATAACCTGCAAATAAAAATAAGAAAACTGTAAAAGATTTATATTAAACAAGCTTTAATTGTAAAAAAATCAGTTTGTGTCTACATTGAAATGCAAATTCCCTAATAAAAATTGTCACAAATTCTCCTTGCATGGCAAATATTCATACAATTGACACAGACCTTTATTTGAACGTTGCAGCTCAAATTCACAGCTCCAAACAAACTTTAGGATCACTTAATTGTTATTTGATAATATAATTTCCAGTCATATTTATTACCTTGTGACAATATGGGATTTGTATACTGAGTAGCTCACTAGTCTAAAATTAGTTCTGTATATGTATGAGTTTGTTTCAGTGTCAGAATGCAGTCTGACTGATATTTCATTTTCAGAGTACAGACATTTATCATATATAGCACCTCAAATATAATGGCAAAATGCTATTTAGGTACTGCTAATTAAATATGTACCTAGGCAACCAAGATGTTAAATAATCAAATAAACATCTGGTCAATAATTATGGTCAAAAACTTGGTAACATAAAATGAACCAGTAAATGCATCGATAAATATCACTCCTAGATGTGAGTCACAACCGCAATTGAGTGGACACATCAAGGATGTTTGGAGAACAAAGTTGCAAAGATGTAAACATGAAGGGGGCAGTAATTCGAGTCTAGAGCCGAGGAACAGGAATGTGACAATCTTTGTTCCGTTTGAGATGAACATAAATTTAAATGATAATTGTAGGTTGAGGCAAATAGAGAATCAAGTGAAAAGCAAAGTGCTGGAGGAACTCAGCAGGGCAAGCAAGGTTTTACATCGGAACACTTCCTCAGACTGATTGTAGTAGAGGGAAGAAAGCAGGAAAAGAGAGTTCATCAAGTGATTTGGTAAATTATTGGATCATTAAATAATTGAATGAATGACAGAACAAAAGTGTTTAATCATGTGCTACATCGTTTAAGAGGTAAAAGCCCTGTCCCACGGTACGAGTTCATTCCAAGAGCACTCCCGAATTTAAAAAAATCAAACTCGTGGTAAGCACGGAGAATGAACGTAGCGAGAATGTATCTTGACAATTAAATGTATCTTGTAGCGGGTCCGTCGGAGCTCGGGGACTTCACTTAGCGGCTCGTAACACTAACTGCAGGTACTCGGGAAGATTTGTTAACGGCAGGTAAGCACGGGAAGACTCGTGAAGATTTTTCAACATGTTGAAAAATGTCCACGATAGCCCCGAGTACCGATGAGTGGGCATTACCGTAAATCTCCGAGTTCGAATCAGGGCAAACTCGGGAGAGCTCTTGAAATGAACTCGTACCTTGGGACAGGGCTATACATTTTTCTTCCTCCACGTATTTCTTAGAAATCTTTCCATTGTGCTCTTTCAAGTAATTAATTCCTGACCACAAATCACCTCCAATTATTTTCAAAATTTAAACCCATCTCCTTTGGTTATTGAACTTTCTGCTGCAAGAAACACATCTTCTCCAAAGAAAATTATGTAGAAACAAGGAGCTGCAGATGCTGGTTTATTAAAAAAAAGTGGTGGAATAACTCAGCAGGTCAGGCAGAACCTCCAGAGAAAACTAATGTTATGGTTTGGGGCCTATCTGAAGAATAAGTAACAGGGGAAAAGATGTAGTTGAGATTGCTCAGGAAAACAGCATAGATTTAGTCATAGAGTAATACCAGGGCTCGAAATTAACGGTTGCCAATGGCCACCTAAAGTCCCGCCGGGCAACCCTAAAAGCCGTGTCATTTTGCCTGGCTTGGCCCCCCTCTCTATCTCTCTCTCACTCTCCATCTCCACCGTATTATTGTGATTGATTGTGTCCGGGCCGCCGGGTCTCCGCTCTCCGGCCGCTCATCATCCGCTGGCACGGCCGGCCGCCTTGCACATGTGCACTGCCACGGCCAGCACATCCTCGGCTGCCCTGCACATGCGCACCACTGCCACGGCCTGCACATCCTCCCCCTGCACATGTGCACAATCCGGCCAGCACATCATCGGCCGCTCTGCACATGTGCACTGCCACGGCCAGCACATCCTCGGCTGCCCTGCTCATGCGCACTGCCAGCACGGCCAGTCCTATCTGGGACACATGACGATAAAATTCTCTTGACTTGTACTTAAGCAAAAAAGGGTTCTTGGGAAAAAAGAACTACCTTAAATTTAGTTGCGTCTGGTTTGGGTAACTATGGTAGGGTGAAGACTATTCCATGTTTTAATTGTGCGGGGGAACTGCATGGAGCAGCCAGCATCTCTGGATAGAAGAAATTGGGTGACGTTTAGGTTAGAGACCCTTCTTTAGACTCCCTCTGGTTTTAGTGTTTTTAATTTAATTTAAAGATACAACGCGGAAACAGGCCATTCGGCCCGGTTCCACGCCGACCACCCGTACACAATATATATGTGTGTGTGTGTGTGTGTGTTTTGGGGGGAGGGGGGTGGTTAGTGTGTGTGTGTGATGCGGCAGGCTGCTCCCCTGAATTCCATAGAGCTACCGACAGCTTTCGTGCATGAGACGCACACGCTTCATTTCCAGAACATTCTGAATGCGTGACGCACGGTAGTTAGCGTGTGTGCAGGGGGGTAGTTAGCGTGTGTGACGCCGCAACCACACTTTGGGGGAACAGACCCAACGGGTCTGCACTTGGTCTAGTACTTATTAAAAGTCTGGATGTTTTCCCTCTTGCTTTTCAAACTTGAACTTTTTCTGTGATTCACATCTCCTCGAAGACCCGACGCAGTAACGGAGAAATATTACATATTCCAGTAGAGATTTACCTCATGATTTCACAAATCCCCTCATCTGAAAATTTGGTACATTGTTTCCCGAGTTTTTTACTAACTGCTGGCCAGCTGATGACGTCATGCTCTTTGCTCATGCCCCACCTGGCACATGGCCCAGGCCCCCTCCCCCCGGCTCTGGATTAAAGCTGTTGCTGTCCTCGCGGCCTGCGTAGCGAATGAAGTCACGCCCCACCCCCTCCCTCCCGCTGCTAACCGCTCCTATCCTGCTCCTCCCCCTCCCCGCTGCTACCCACTCCATGGGCTCTCTCTGCTTTTCGCAGACCACTCACTCGCCCGGCTCCTCTCCACCTCTCACCTCTCCCCCCCCCCGCCGCTTCTCATCCCCTCCCCTCTCTCTCCCCCTCTACTATCTCTCGCCCCCTCCCCCCACCTCTACCCCCCCTCTACCCCCACCCTCTGCACCCCTTCCCACCACCCCACCCCTTCCCACTACCCCACCTCTTCTCCCCCCCCTTCTTTCCCTCCCCCCCCCCCCTTCTTCCCTCTCCCTCCCCTCCTCTCTCCCCCCCTCCCGTGTGTATGGGGGTGGTTAGTGTATGAGTGTGATGCCACAGGCCCCTCCCCGCCGCAACCGCACGTTGAGGGAACGGGACCCAACGGGTCCCCCTTGGTCTAGTTTTCATTAAAGTTGCAAATTAGTACGGTAAACTAATGTTATTGCAAGTCGGTAAACTATACTGCATTCTTCGTAGTGTGCAGTGGTTACCGAAGAGCAAATGAACTCCTGAGCTATTGAGTGTGGGACAAGATTTCAGCTGGATCACCTTCCTATCGCTATGATCCATTTCCATTCTGAGCCTATAATGAAAGATTATCCTAAAGGATAGACTAGGATAATCTTTCATCCTGTCTCCCCTGAATATTTGTAGCCTTTTTATTGTGCCATTGATCTATTCCTGCTCTTTTGATTTCGAGTATCAAATGAATAGTTGGTTCTCTATATCAGGTTTATGTAACTGGCTCATATAAACCTGAGCCAGTTATATTCTCTCTATTGTCTGCAAAGGTTTTGTTTTCGAAGTATGACATTGCTCCGAGTGCAATATGTTGTTGGACAAAGGTTCTAAGATTTACACCTTGGAAGCAGCAAATGTGTTTTCGCACCAGGAGGTGTATGATTTTGTGGGAACATACAAGTGGTGATATATTATGTGTCTGTTGTCATCGGTAGTAGAGCTTGATGGTTAATGTAGTCTACGCAAGTTATCACAACATATTTTATAGATGGTATAAAGCATTAAGTGGGCCAAACTCAACAAAACAGCAGTGAAGGTAGGTGCCCACTTGATAACCCCAATGATATACTGGCATCTACACAATTAATTTTGTGCTTGTTGACACGTAGATAGTTTACTATTACATATGGAGTTCGTTATTGTCCTTTAGCATGAGTGTGTGTTAGCAGTTTAGCACATTTTCTGGTATTAGGGTAGCACGTACTTTGTGTTTTAATGTTAATCACGTTCCTATCTGCTGTATTCCAGCTACTTCCAGGCACTTCACTTTTACAGGGCTCTCACTTAACTTTTTTTCTCTGTTTCCAGCCGGGCAACCTAGGCAGCTTTTTAGGTTGCCAAATGACAGTTTAGGTGGTCATTTAAGACGGCTTACATGACGTGTGATAATGTGCTCAGACGAAGTGCGTAATTACCAGTCGGAATTATACTCAATGAAGCATTCACATATTATTTCTGCTTCAAATAAAGTCACAAACTAAACATATTCACCAATCAAGACATGATCTGTACCACAATCACATGCAGCAAATTTATAATACAGTATCTCAACTCTTTTTACACGTTGCAATGAATGCAATTTCTATTATTTCTTTCCACTTCAAAACAAAAATGTGCTTGGATTTTCAGCGTATGATCAACCTTGGTGAGACCAAGCTCAGGCCTGGCGATCGTTTCGCACAACACCTCCACTCAGTTTGCAATAACCAACCTGATCTCCCGGTGACTTGGCACTTCAACCCCGCCTCCCATTCCGAATCCGACCTTTCTGTCCTGGGCCTCCTCCATGGCCAGAGTGAGGCCCAGCGCAAATTGGAAGAACAGCACCTCACATTTTGCTTGGGTAGTTTACACCCCAGCAGTATGAACATTAGCTTCTCCAATTTCAAGTAGTTCTTGCTTTCACCCTCCTTCCCCTGCCATTCCCAGCTCTCCCCACAGCCTACTGTATCCGCCTCTTCCTTTCTTTTTCCTGCCCCCTCCCTCTAAGTCTACCAGCTGTGCCACTATTTTGTTTTCCAACACACAAAAAATGATACGTTGATCACGTTGTTACTAAAAAAAAGAAACTATCCATTTTCAGTCTCAAATCTCTAAAGTTATGCTATGTCCCCCTTTACCGCTACTGTATATTTTAATTCAGTTCAAGACTATGGGGTAGTACATTGGCCATAAAGTTGCTCCCTAAAAGTGCCAGAGACCCGGAATTGATCCTGAATATGGGTGCTGTCTGTATGGTTTGCTCTTTTCCCTTTGATCGCATGGGTTTTCTCCGGGTGGTCTTGCTTCCTTCCACATTCCAAAGGTGTGCAGGAACCTTTTTCAGACCCAACCCAAAACGTAATATTTTCCTTTTGTCCGGAGATTCTGTCTGACCTGTTGAGTTACCCCAGCTTTTTGCGTCTATCTTCAGTATAAATCAGCATCTGCAGTTCCTCCCTACATACACGATACTATACGATAGAACTTTATTAATCCCAGGATGCAAATTGTGTGTGTGTGGGTATATATTATACGCTCTCACACACACACTATATATATACTAGACCAAGTGCAGACCCCCAGTCTGTTCCCCCAATGTGCGGTTGTGGGGGGGGGGTGGCGGCATGCAGCGTCACACACACTAACTACCCCCGCCCCCCCCCAGACACATGAACTTTTTTTCTCCCCCAAAAAAGACTTCAGTTCTGATCCTTACAAAATACAATTATACTCTGTGGTGATCCTGCCTGCTGCATTAACATAGCAAATCCATGGTAAACACTGTTTGCCAAAATAGAGTTATTTCCTTTCCGTTTCCCAAACACATCAATATTTCTATAAAACTAATCTTTCATGTAGGAACTGCAGATGATGGTTTGCACCGAAGATAGACAGAAAATGCCGAGGTAACTCAGCGGGACAGGCAGACATGGATAGAAGGAATGGGTAACAAAGAAACTAGTAATACCAGACATGATACTAGAAGCAACTGGGTTTCTCAAAAAATCAAGAAACATTGCTAAATATTGTCAAGAGGAATGCAGCCAACACATAGTAGCAAATTGCCACTAATTCCATGAATTCTAGTGTGGGAGAAACCAACTGTGCAGCCCTTATATTCTGAAAATCTAATTAGACAGTTTTAATCTGAATAAAATAGATTGAATTTTGTTTAAGAGAAAGAAAACAGTATAACATCCAAGGTTTCAAACTGAAGTATATATTGTTTAAAAATACAAATACAAGGAAAACCCAACAAATGATACTTAAAAAATTATTAAGAATTAAAATAATGTATTACAGGATTAAAGGAATACAAAAATGACAAAAATGTCTAAATCTATTTCCAAAGAGTAGAAAGAGGATTGTGGACTAACAACTAGTGCAGGATAAAAACAAAATAATGGGAGACTTGAGGAAAATAATTGAATGTACTGAGAAAATAAAGGAAATATGTTAAGAAATTGCAAATATTTAGCCATATTTTTTCCAAGCTCACCAACTCAGGAAATGTTCCAATGTGTGAGATCACATAACTTGTAAACCCAGACATGTACAGCAAGTCTCTTGTGAAAATTAATTCACATAAATTCAATTAAACAAAACAGAAATTAGTAATCCAAGCCACCAGATTGTCCCCAAAATCTAGTTCACTAATGTTCTTAGGGGGGAGAAAGAGAGGGCAAATTAGCCTTCTTTACAGAGCCTAGGCTAAATCCAACTCGGTTTGGCTGCTGCTATTTCTCAAGAGAACTAGCAAACTACTAAACTGAATCATCTTCACACTAAACAAGAACAAATTGAGATGTGCAATAAATGTCAAGCTTGACAATGCCCACGTCATGAAAATAAATTTACATAGATTAGCAAGTAGCAAATGACACTTTACTTACACGAGAACGTTGCGCTAAGACGATGTCTTGATCTAATGTCAAGCGCAAATAAATTAAAGACAGTTATCATTCTGATCCTGTATTAATATATCCCAATCAAAGACATCACTTATTACTAAAGATAGCTTGTGCTAAATATGGCATCATTACTATGGTGGATAAGAGAGAACTGTGAAGGTTAAATTTATGCTTGCCATGAAAGTAGGCATCTGCATGAAATGCATAAAAACAGAAACAAACATTATGAATTACATATTCCAGTCTGAAGAAGGGTCCCGACCCACTCTGGTGAAAAGCCATCAACTAAAAGTTTAGAACGGAGATAAGGAAACACTTTTTCACACAGCTGTGAGTCTGTGGATTAAGCGAGTTCAGTATTCCGAAAAACGCAAGGAATCATGGGATTTGTTAAAGGTCGTAAGCTATAACGGTAAATAGATCTCAGCGCTATAGATGAAGTGAGTACTACTTGTGGTCCGATTTTTTCAGTGGGAGATCGGGTGGGGTGGGAACGGGCGCGGTGAGACCCGCAAGCGTTGCCGGATCATCATCACCCCCCCCCCCCCCCCCCCAACTCGAGACGTCCGGACCGACAGGATACCTGCCCCCAGGCACAGACAGAATACCGGACTCGCTGTAGAGAGCTAGATAGGGTTCTTGAAGATAGTGGAGTCAGGGGATTTGGGGAGAAGGCAGGAACAGGGTACTGATTGTGGATGATCAGCCATGATCATATTGAATGGCAGTGCTGGCTTGAAGGGCCGAATGGACTACTCTTGCACCTATTGTCTATTAACCGTTTCCCTTTTCACACATGCTGTCTGTTGAAGATTAAAGCAGTGAATAAAAATGAAAATCAATAAATTGTGAAATGAAACGGCTAGTAACACACAGCAATAACTCTGGAATGAGAAACAGAATTAATAAGTCATGTCAAATGTTTTTGTCATATTCCTAACAATGCCTTTGATCTAAAATGATGAGCCATAACTTGGCCATTATCAATCTCATCGTTAAATTCAGCTCCAAAACCTT
This sequence comes from Leucoraja erinaceus, assembly GCF_028641065.1. Taxonomy (NCBI): domain Eukaryota; kingdom Metazoa; phylum Chordata; class Chondrichthyes; order Rajiformes; family Rajidae; genus Leucoraja; species Leucoraja erinaceus. The sequence continues at coordinate 38,938,730 of NC_073380.1, read as the reverse complement.
GAATGTAAACACCTGGGTTGATATTCCTGTGCAAATATGCTGTACAAATATTTCCAGATGAGACTTTAAGGCAAAACCTAATTCGGATATTAAAAAAATCCCAAGGCAGTATTCTAAAGAACAGCTGACAAATCTATCCTTGGTTTCCTGACCAGTTTTCAAGCCATCAACGACAAGTATAATCCTGGTCATTATCAGCATGCTGCAATCTGGCCACAAAGTGAAACCCAGATTTATTTAAACATTTTTTATTTTGTTAAATGCTGTTAGCTGGTTATGAACTTCAATTCTGATGATTGGTGCTCTATTCATTTAATATCATCTATCATCCCAAGAGACATACACATGGACCCACTGAGTCAACGCTGACTATCAAGCACCAATTTACATTAATATTTATATTTTCTCTGTTCCCTACATTTCCGTACAGATTTTGATTACTCACTTACTTACTTGGAATAATTTATCGTGATCAATTAACCCATCAATCCATGTCTTTAGGATATGGGATCATCTGGATGAAACTCACCCAGTCACAGGGCAAATACATAAACTCTACACAGACACCATCAGGAACTAGGAGGTCAACATTTAACACAGCTCACTGGTGAGAGCAGCTCTACTAGTTGTACCATTGGAACCCAAGAATGGAAATCTTTCAATTTCCCTTATTGTTAATGGTTCTGATCCTTAATGCAGCTATAAAAACCCAATTAGTCCACTACTCTCTTTCCCCAGACACCTTCAAACAACTCAGCCACCTTTCATCTTCCAATTGGTCACATGTTGCTAAATACTTTATTGATTTTTTTTTTACAGGTGTATGGTGGAGAGCATACCGACTCGTTGTCTCATGGCATGGTTTGGTGATCCAAATGTCAAGGACAAAGGAAACCGCAATGATGGTCATTGCCTGGTCCAACACAGGTTCTGATCTCCCCGCCATCGAAGGGATCAACAAGAAGTGTTGCCTCAAAAAGGCATCTAATATCATTTATCACAACACTACACCAGCAAATGTCTTCTCACTGCTAGCATTGGGAAGAAGGCACAGATGTCTGAGAACCATTACTTCCAGGTTCAAGCATTAACCAACCCCCCCACCCTACATCAGTCTGAAGAAGGGTTTTGGCCAGAAACGTTGCCCATTTCCTTCGCTCCATAGATGCTGCTGAACCCGCTGAGTTTCTCCAGCACTTTTGTCTACCTTCGATTTTCCAGCATCTGCAGTTTCTTCTTAAACACTTCCAGGTTCAAGAACAGCTTTTTTACATCAATCAGTTCTTGAAAAAAATCTACGCAATCCTACCTCACCACTAAACCACAGTGGGTTTTATACCACCACAGTTGCTCTATGCATGCACTTGTGTTTACTATCATGGTTTACTTGGGATACACTCCTGGAACTGTGCATCTTTATTTACTCCAAAACTTGCATTTCAACGTCATATAGAGAGGTTGCACGGCAGTCGAGATCACGATCCGTGACACATAATGCTGCCATGCAACGCCTTCTGGAGTACAAGAGGTATACATGAGGTAAGCACTTACTATGGCTGCCAGTACAGCGGGCCGGTGTTTGATGGCTGAAACCCGGTGGCAGGGCTACAGACAGCCGGGCACTGGGGGGGGGGGGAAATCACCCCGTGGGGAGGTCGGGAGGGGGGTGAATCACCCAGTGCATGGGTCGGGGGTGAATCTCCTCGTGTGCGGGTCAGGGTCCGGGGGGGGCGGTGAATCACCCCGTGTGGTGGTGGGGGTTCGGTGCCGGTGCAGCGTGGTCAGTGACTCTGGGTGGGCGAAGGGACCAGACTATCCCCAACTCTGCTGCAGCTTACGGGGACGTTGACGGGCTTACGGCCCCGTGTGTCCGCTGCCTGGAGCTGAGGCCCCGCTCCACCCGGCCCCGTGTGCTGACCCACAGCTCGTCACAGTGGGAGACGGGGCGGAGGGCGGCCGTGGCCGGTCAACGCTGACCCCGACGGTAGAGTGGGGGCGGTCCCTAGGGATCCGCTCCTTCGGCCGTTTACACCTTGGTGCTCAGGTTTAGAGCGCTCAGTCACCCTCCAGCCCCGGGCGGTCGTGGGCCGGGACTTGCCCTCAATCCGCCGGCATGCTGCTCTTTCGTAAGTCAGTGAGCAGCAGCAGTGATTTTGGCAGTTTTTCTCTCACAGTTACCCCTATTTCCACCGCGCAAATATTGACCATTTTGGCGGTTTTAACAGGTAAGAACGTCTGTGTTTCATGTGTTACTAGTGTAGGCCGGAAGCTGCCTTGTATTCCAGAAGGATTGAGCGACTTCCATGCGTCACGCCCTTTGACCTTATGTGCAACCTCTCTATAAGTACATACCAGAGTCAGATATCCATCATAGCATTAATCATCCATTTACCTTTGAGTTGAAGGTATGGGATTCAAGTCCCATAAGTGCAAAATTCTACAGTAGAGGTACAATACAAAAGCAAGGGAATCCTTAGGGGCAAGAAGTTCTTGTCTGTCGGGTTAGGTGAAAATGTTCTCGTGACAATATTCTGAGCATCAGAGGAGTTGGCCCCAGTGTTCAACAATATTTATCTCTCATTCGATGTTACAAAAATAAATTATCGGATCGTTATTCATGCGACTGCGGAAGTTGACTATGTGCAAACTGGCTGCCTTTTGTTACAACATGGTTCCTGTATTACAACATTATCAACACTTCAAAAAGTACTTAATTAACTGTAAAACGCATTGGGACCCTGCTAAGCGTTATATAAATAGATATTGTCCTCATTTCATGGTAAATACGTGGAAGCAACAGCAACCTTCCTCTCCACTTCCCTTTAATCCCGAGCAACTCGTTTCTTCGCGACGTGAATTAATCAGTATCTCCGATTCAGTGCACTGCACGGTGAACCGAATAATAATAATAATAATAATAATAATCAATGAAGCTGCGCCCGTCCTTTGTCCATCGCCCTTCAGTGAGACTCACCGCAGCCGTTGCTTTCTTGGTAGCGGGGATAATGATAGGAACCGGCGATGACATATTGTTACCGCACATACACAACAAAAATATCAGTCGTCCAGCTAAGCCCCAGGCCAACTCCACGATAGGGAAGGACTCGCCCTCAGTGTCACCGCAAAGCCCTGTTCCTGGGCCGCTAAAGCCAGAGATACTTTGGTTAAAGCTCCAGCTCCAGCTCCACCCGCAGCGCAGCGCAGCGCAGCACCGCCAGCCGACAGCTCCCGACGGAAGTCCCGCCTCCACCGCACACCCATTCGACGTCCCCGCAGCCGGACGTGGCCGACGCCAGCTGTGGTTGGTTGGGAATGACGTCAATCATTTGGGGGGACAATCCTCGGCGCACTGAGCAGGCGCGGCGCCCATCTCAGGGACATGCGCAGTTGATGATTGTGCTGAGACTTTTGGTGCATTTCTCTGTCCCGATGAGGGGGGAGGAATAATAATGAACGCGAATAAATGTCTTTCTCAATTTATTTAAAACTAATTATCTGCTGACACTACAGTAGTCGGTTGCTGTGACCGTGTTAGAAAAGCTCCAGGAAAAAATAAAATAAATAAAAGGGCAACATAGTGGCGTCGCTGCTTGCAGCGCCAGAGACACGGGTTCGAGCCTGACTCCGGGTGCTCGCTGTACTTTGCTTTTATGTAACTGTCATGGTTTACTTAGGATACAATAATTTATCGTATATATATATATATATATATATATATGTGTATGGAGTTTGTACGTCTCCCTGTGATCCGCGTGGATTTTCTCTGGGATCTCCGGTTTCCTCCCACACTCCAAAAACGTGCAGGTTTGTAGGTTATAATTGGCTTCAGTGTAATTGTAAATTGTCCCTAGTGTGTGCAGGACAGTGGGGCTCACTGATCGGCGCGGAGTCGGTGCGCCCAAGAGCCCGTTTCCCGGCTGCATTTCTAATCGGGACTAAAATCAATAAAATAAAGGACAAATGGGTCAATTGGCGGGAGCCGTCGCCCGCCGTAAAGTGGCGCCGCGCTTTGCGGCAGCGCTTTGCAACAGCGGTAAAGTGTGTCGCGGCCGGGCCGGGCCGGGCCGTTGCTAGGGAGGGATGTCGTGGAGCGGGGTCCGTTCCGGCCTCGACTTACTGCGGCGGCTGCCGCGGGTCTCACTCGCCAATCTCCGGCCCAACCCCGGTGCCAAGAAAAAGGTGAGAGAGCTGGCGAGGGTTAGGCCGGGCGGGTTAGGCCGGGCTGGGCTTTAGAGACTGTAAGTATCAGTGTCCTCCATCTGCCCTCGGATCGGCTGCAATCACTAAGCGTTTCCAGGTCCTGTTACAAGTAGAGTAGCTGCTGCCTCACGGCGCTAGTGATCCTGGTTCAATGTTGACCTCAGGTGCTGCCTATGTGGACTTTGCACGATGTCCACTGGTTCTAGATAACACAGCAAGAGGAAATATAAACTGCACCTACCCTGCATGCTTCATGAATCTTAAAAGGAAGACGCGAAGTTGATGTCTGTCCTGAACTTGAGTATAGGCACAGTCTTCAGTATCTTTCCTGATGTGAAAACCCTGGTATCTCAAAAAATCAATCTGCCCTCTCTATGCTGCGCTGCAGACCTGGTTCAGACCTCTGCTCTCCTTTGCTTCTTATTACTGCGGCAGAAACCTGGGAAGATGGACATGGGACACTGGCTCCTGCCTGCCCTACTCCTGCACAGAGAACCTGGCTATCGAGAATCTGGAGGGTTGCATCCTGGTTGGTATCAGAAGGCCATTGCCAGATTTCTCTCTGGCAATACGTTCAGCTGTTTGGGACCACATTTGAACTTGTTATCTTTTAGATGTATCTGGGAGAAAGAACATTAAAGCTAAATGTAGACGGGGGACTGGCTTCTATCGACTCCAGCAGGAGACCCATCAGAGTGCATGAGTCTAACAACATATGGAATAGGAGCAGTCAATGATCTCCATGTACCGTGCTATATGTGCATCTCAGCACCCAACACCAACTTTCACAACTTGCCTCTTCATATGGAGTCATGGGTGATTATTTGTTGTGACAGTACCAAAGCAGAAGTTCATGAGGAACAGGTAAAAATAAAAATATTGCAGCCGCAACACGGGCACATAGACTCAGACTAACACACAAAAACAAATCATATAATCATCTCCCATTGCTCAACTCTTTCTCTGCTGCATCGATGACTGAATCATTGCAGTGCCTCCTGCGCCATTGCAGAACTTGTTGATTTCATTAACTTCCACCCTCTCCTCAAATTCACCTGGACTACCTCTTTGACACCTGTCTCCCCTTTCTTGATCATTCTGTCTTCATTACAGGGGACAGACAATAGGTCCCACACCCTCCTTTCATCAGGTAGTGCCTCATGTAGATGCTTTCAATGGAGGTGAAGACTATGCCTATTATTCCCGGACTGAGTCCATTGCACTCTGCTGCCTGTTTAAGAAGGAACTGCAGATGCTGGAAAATCGAAGGTACGCAAAAATGCTGGAGAAACTCAGCGGGTGCAGCAGCATCTATGGAGCGAAGGAAGTAGGCAACGTTTTAGGCCGAAACCCTTCTTCAGACTGGGCGGGGAGAAGAAAGGAAAAAGGAGGAGGAGGAGGCTGAGGGAGAGCTAGGAAGGGGAGGAGACAGCAAGGGCTAACATAATTGGGAGAATTCAATGTTCATGCCACCAGGATGCAGACTACCCAAGCGGAATATGAGGTGCTGTTCCTCCAAGATACGGAGGTGTTCGATGAAACGATGGCCAAGCCTACGTTTGGTCTCACCGATGTAGATCAGCTGGCATCTAGAGCAGCGGATGCAATAGATGAGGTTGGCCGAGATGCAGGTGAACCTCTGTCGCACCTGGAACGACTGCTTGGGTGCTTGAATGGAGTCGAGGGGGGAGGTAAAGCGACAAGTGTAGCATCTCTTGCGGTTGCAAAGGAAAGTGCCTGGGGAGGGGGTGGTGCGGGAGGGAAGGGAAGAATTGACAAGAGAGTTACGGAGGGAGTTGTCTTTGTGGAAGGCAGACGGGGGAGTTGGGAAGATGTGGCGAGTGGTGGGGTCACGTTGGAGGAGGCGAAACTGACGGAGGACTATTTGTTGTATGTGACGGCTAGTGGGGTGAAAGGTGAGGACCAGGGGGACTCTGCCCTTGTTGCGAGTGGGGGATGGGGAGAGAGAGCAGTGTTACGGGGTATGGAAGAGACCCTGGTGCGAGCCTCATCTATAGTGGGGGAGGGGAACCCCCGTCCCCTGAAGAATGAGGACATTTCCGATGCCCTGGTGTGGAACGCCTCATCCTGGAAGCAGATACGGCATAGACGGAGGAATTGGGAGTAGGGGATGGAGTCCTTACAGGAAGCAGGGTGGGAAGTCTAGATAGCCATGGGAGTCAGTGGGTTTATAGTGGATGTCGGTCAGAAGTCTATCACCTGTGAGATCAAGGAATGGTAGGGAAGTGTCGGAATTGGTCCAGGTGTATTTGAGTGCCGGATGGAAGTTAGTGGTGAAGCGGATGAAGTCAGTCAGTTGTGTGTGGGTGCAGGAGGTAGCACCAAAGCAATCGTCGATGTAGCGGAGTTAGTGGTCGGGGATGGGGCCCAGGTACGCCTCGAAAAAGGATTGTTCGACGTACCCGACAAAGAGGCAGGCATAGCTAGGGCCCATGCGCGTGCCCATAGCTATGCCTTGTATTTGGAGGAAATGCGAGGAGTCAAACGAGAAGTCATTGAGGGTAAGGATCACCTCCGCTAGGTGGAGGAGGTGTATCAGTGGACAGGTATAGGTTGCTTCTCCGGTTGAGGAAGAACCGGGCTTTGAGACCATCCAGGTGGGGGATGGAGGTGTAGAGTGACTGGACGCCCATGGTGAAGATGAGAGGATGGGGGCCTAGAGAATGTGATGCGCGGAGACGACGGAGAGTGTCTGAGGTGTCTTGAACATAGGTAGGGAGCTATTTAACCAAGAGGGATAGTATGGAGTCAAGGTATGTGGAAATGAGTTCTACAATGGGCCTACCGGGGGACAGTCAGGTTTGTGGATTTTGGGGAGAAGGTAAAATCGGGACGTGCGGGGCTGGGGAACGATGAGGTTGGAGGCTCGGAGGGGCATGGCGTCGGAGTTGATGAAGTCGGTGATGGTGCTAGAGATAGTGGCCTGGTGCTCGTCTGTGGGGTCATGGTCCAGGGGTAAGTAGGAGGAGGTGTCCGAGAGTTGGCGCGTGGCCTCAGCTTTGTAGAGATCGGCGCGCCAGACTACCACGGCACCTCCCTTGTCGGCGGGTTTGATAACCCAGTCTGGGTTGTTGCGGAGTGAGTCGATGGCAGTACGTTTCGGGGGGGGGGGGAGATTGGAGTGAGGCAGGGGAGTGGAGAAGTTCAGGCGGTTGATGTCGCGACAGCAGTTTTGGATAAAACACTGCAGCCTCCTGTGTGTTAGAATTGCCATATTAGGTCATGATGCAACCAGTTGGGGTACTCTCAACAGTACATTCGTAAATGTTTGTCGGAGTATCCAGAGACATACTGAATCCCTTTAAATTTGCTAGGCCTACACCAGGTCATCCAAGATGTTAATGCCCAGGAATTTGAAGCTGCTATCTCTCTCCAACACCGACCTATTGATGAAAACTGGGGCCTACTCTCCCATCTTCTCTTTTCTGAAGTCAACGATCAGTTTCTTGGACTAATTGACATTGAATGAGAGGTTGTTGTTGCGCCACCACTCAACCAGATATTCTGTCTCCTGTACCTGAATCAGAGACTCAACTAACTGCAATGTGTCTTCGCTGAATTTATAGATTGCATTGGAGCATTGCTTAGTCACATAGTCATGGGAGTATAGAGAGTAACGACAGGGTCTAAACGTGCAGACTTGCGGTGTTTTCCACGCTTGTTATGGATAAGTTAGTGTTGGATTGAAAATGGTCTTTTTGATAGAACTGAAAGCATCGGTTTTAGTCTTTCTAATACTTCAACAAAATATATTTCTGCTTGGCAATTATTAGCTCCATATTGGTGAATTTAAAGACCATGGAATATCAGAGGTGGTACTGAGGTAAAACTGGGCATTGTCAACGTGTATGTAAACCACATAAATACTGTGAAGCACATTGAGATATTTTTTACTTTGTTATAGATACAATATAAATTAAAGTTGTTGAAGTTGTGTTTCAGTTATTCTGCAAGTAACATCAAACATGTTACTTTCAAAGCTTCTAGAATTGCTCTAGCCAAATTAAGATTATTATTTCCTTGTAATTTTATGAATAAGGGCAAAGTAACATTGTGAGTTCCCAAAAGGATTTTGCTGCTACTTCTTGTTGGGGGAGATAAAAACAAACATGTGGATGATAATCTACAAGAAGGAAAATCTGACCTATTGGTAAATAATGCTTACATTCCAGGAAAAGAGACGTGGCCGGGGCATACATGGAGGGAAAAAAAGTGGCCGAGGGCACAAAGGCCAGACACAACGTGGAAACCGCCCACGATTGGGATTTGAAGGTGGTCAAACTCCATTTTATATTGTTATTCCAAAATATGGATACAACAAGGGACACAGGTTAGTGAATATATACTTCTATAGACTGTAATTATGGTTGTTTTCATTCAAAGTTTTAACCTTCTTCAAAATGCCACATCATCCAAAATTGTACATTTGTGTATATATAAGTACACATTTGTATGCACTAATGTATTTATTTGTTCATACATCTTACATATATAAACAGACTAATATGGACTTTTTATGTAGTGCATTTTGTAATACCCAAGCACGCCAAGCTATGGAATGGAATGGAATGCTATTTATTGTCATTCAAACCTAGGTTTGAACAAAATTTCATTTCTACAGTTTTTTTACATTACAAAAATCCCAAGACCAACACTTAACACAGTTTACATAAACATCCATCACAGTGAATCTCCAACACCTCCTCACTGTGATGGAAGGCAATGTCTTTATCTCTTCCCTTTGTTCTTCTCCCGCGGTCCAGCACTGCAGCATCGAGGCGAACTTGGGCTCCGATGTTAAAGCCCCCGGCGGGCGATGGTAAATCCTGTGGCCGTTTAAGCCACGCCGGGCGATGTTAGGCCCCAGCTCCATGTCCTTTAAACCCCGCGGTTCCAGCGGGAGAAGTTGCCGTTGCAGAGCTCGGAAAAGCGGTCTCCCACCAGGGACCTGCGAGCTCCGATGTTACTGTCCACCTGGCTTGCGGCTGGAGCCTCCGAACTCCAAAGTCGGGTCGCAGCCGTGCGCCACCACAGCTCTTCCCGCTCCGAAGACGGCCAGCTCCGCGATGTCAGTTCCGCAGGCTCCGTGACTGGAGCCCTCAGGCTAGTCCCGGCCGGAGGCCACCGCCGTCTCCTCAATGTTAGGCCCAACGACATCTGAGACCCGACAGGAAATAGTCGTGTCCCCACACAGGGAAGAGATTAAACGGTTTCCCCCCAGCCCCCCCCACCACCCCCCCACATATACACAGCTAAAAAGAAATAATAAAAACTAGCTCAAGACATACATTTAACAAGAAAAAAATTAATAAAAGACAGACGACTGTAGACGAGCCGCTGCCGTTAGGCGCCGCCACTTACTATTTACAACAAATTAACTATTTCTGAACAGTAAAATATTTGAGAGGTTCTCTATCCATATGGATAAGTAGATGGGATCTTGGTTTGGCTGAATAGTGTTGGACTGAAAGCCAGTGCTGATGTTATTGATCAATCATTTGAAGCTGGATCCTTCACACAGAGGAGAGAGTGCTATCAATTATGCAACAGCTAAATGTATGCAGACCTTGATGTACATACAATCTGATTGTACATACACGCAAGTTCAGCTGTGAATTTGCACAGATTTACATGCATGTATACATACAATTGATACAAATATTTGCATGCATAACTGTTTATGAATGTGTAAAAGCATGTTGAAAACAAAAGCAAAATACTGCATATATATGAGCATATTTTAAACACCTGCCCGTAACTACATATCTGTTATCTTTGCAAATGCATATATAGGTAATTGAGAACATTTGCGTGTACCTTTGTGAAGATATTAGGCATAAGTGCAGGTGTTTATTTGTGGGTGTATGTACCTGACTGCAGGTACAAAATAATGTTGGCTATAGACAATAGGTGCAGGAGTAGGCCATTCGGCCCTTCGAGCCAGCACCGCCGTTCAGTGTGACCATGGCTGATCATCCCCAATCAGTACCCCGTTCCTGCCTTCTCCCCATATCCCCTGACTGCTATTTTGAAGAGCCCTATCTAGCTCTCTATGAAAACATCCAGAAAACCTACCTTCACCGCCCTCTGAGGCAGAGAATTCCACAGACTCGCCACTCTCTGAGAAAAAGTGTTTCCTCGTCTCGGTTCTAACTGGCTTACTCCTTATTCTTAAACTGTGGCCCTTGATTCTGGACTCCCCCAACATCAGGAATATGTTTCCTGCCTCTAGCGTGTCCAAACCCTTAACAATCTTATATGTTTCAATGAGATTCCCTATGCTTCTAAACTTCAGAGTGTACAAGCCCAGCTGCTCCATTCTCTCAGCACATGACAGTCCCGCTATCCAGGGAATTAACCTTGTAAACATATGCTGCACTCCCTCAATAGCAAGAATGTCCTTCTTCAAATTAGGGGACCAAAACTGCACACAATACTCCAGGTGCGGTCGCACTAAGGCTCTGTACAACTGCAGATGGACCTCTTTGCTCCTATATTCGATTCCTCTTGTTATAAAGGCCAACATGCCATTCGCTTTCTTCACTGTCTGCTATACCTGCGTGCTACTTTCATAGACTGATGTACAAGGACCCCCAGATCCCGTTGTACTTCCCCTTTTCCCAACTTGACGCCATTTAGATAGTAATCTGCCTTCCTGTTTTTCTTACCAAAAATGGATAACCTCACATTTATCCGCATTAAACTTCATCTGCCATGCATCTGCCCACTCCCCTAACCTGTCCAAGTCACCCTGCATTCTCATAGCATCCTCCTCACAGTTCACACTGCCACCCAGCTTTGTGTCATCTGCAAATTTGCTAATGTTACTTTGAATCCTTTCATCCAAATCATTGATATATATTGTAAATAGCTGTGGTCCCGTTAATCCCTACTCTTTGTTCCCTGTCTGCCAACCACTTCTCTATCCATGTCAGCACTCTACCCCCAGTACCATGTGCCCTAATTTTGCCCTCTAATCTCCTACTTGGGACCATTCTGCAAGTCCAGGTACACTACATCCACTGGCTCTCCCTTGTCCATTTTCCTAGTTACATGTTCAAAAAATTCCAGAAGATTAGTCCAGCATGATTTCCCCTTCGTAAATCCATGCTGACTCGGACCGATCCTGTTACTGCTATCCAAATGTTTGGCTATCTCATCTTTTATAATTGACTCCAGCAACTTCCCCACCACCGATGTCTGGTCTATAATTCCCTGTTTTCTCTCTCCCGCTATGGCACAGTTGGACCATTTTTAGTATCTTCAGTCATAGGTGTGTGGGTTAAAGTTTACCCTTGATTTTGAAGGCAAGTAGTCATCACCTCATGCCATTATTTAATCTTTGCAGCTCATTGATCATCCACATCCTTATTTCCAGTGTATCATTCATTAATCTGCATGTGATTTGTGTTACAATGACCTTATAAGAGTTGCTATTTGGATGAACATTTACCATACATTTATATTTATGTGCATATGTATTTCTATGTAATTGTACATGTATAATAGCTATGACAGTGAAAGACAAAACTTTGCTCCCTTGAGGAAGAAGCATGTGGCTTAAAAGACATGATGAGCATATTAAGCAGAATTTTATATATTTGTGCTAAGGGAATTGTTAAAATTTATTTTCTCAGTTATCGGCGGCAATACCAGCCATTAAGTTTGAATCGACTTCAGTATTTGATAGATCTGGGTAGAGTGGATCCATGTGAACCTATTGACCTGACCCAGTTGGTGAATGCAAGAGGAATTACCATCCAGCCATTGAAACGAGACTATGGAATCCAGCTAGTCGAGGAGGTAATTGAAACCAAGTAGTGATCTTTGTTGACTATGGAGAGTAACAGCGCAACCATTTATTACACTGTGGAAGCCTATTTTAATATGTAATTAGTAGGAGATAAATCTGCCACCTAATGAATCCTTACCAGCTACAGTAGCTAGAATTTCAAAAATTAAGTTTCATTAATAGATGTTTGTATTAGGAATTCTTAAAATTTTGTATTAATTGCAAATTGCTATTCCAACGATATATTTCTTAGAGAATGCACTTAACCATTAATTACAAGGCGTTAATCCAAAAGCAAATACAAATGCTAAGAAATCTGAAATATCATCAGAAGAGGATGGAAATAATTATATCCAGCAATATCTGTGGCTGAGAAAAATAATAGAATTGCATTTCAAGCTAAATATCGTTCATAGGATGTCTTTGAATATGAATGTTTCTCCTATGATGGCATACCCGGTCGTGTTCTAAAACCTGTGCGGACCAACTGGCTGGAGTTTTTATGGACATTTTCAACCTCTCACTTCTGAGGTCTGAGGTCCCCACCTGCTTTAAAAGGGCATCAATTATACCAGTGCCCAAAAAGAGTAAGGTGACGTGCCTCAATGACTATCGACCAGTGGCACTAACGCCGGTGGTGATGAAGTGCTTTGAGAGGTTGATCATGGAGCAAATCAACTCCTACCTCGACAAAAACCTGGACCCACTGCAGTTCGCTTACCGCCACAGCAGATCAACGGTGGATGCGATCTCGCTGGCCCTCCACTCCGCTCTGGACCACTTGGACAACAAAAACGCATATCTCAGGCTGTTATTCATCGATTACAGCTCGGCATTTAACACAATCATCCCCTCCAAGCTGGTTATCAAACTCGCAGAACTGGGTCTCTGCGCATCCCTCTGCAATTGGATCCTTGACTTCCTCATTCACAGACCACAGTCTGTTCGTATTGGTGGAAAGGTGTCAGCCTCGATAACAATCAGCACGGGAGCACCTCAAGGCTGCATGCTCAGCCCCCTGCTGTACTCACTCTATACTCATGACTGCGTAGCCAGTCACAGTGCGAACTCCATCATCAAGTTCGCTGACGACACCACTGTTGTGGGGCGTATCACTGATGGGGATGAGTCAGAGTATAGAAGAGAGATCGAGCAACTGTCCATATGGTGCCAGCGCAATAACCTGGTCCTCAACACCAGCAAAACCAAGGAACTGATTGTGGACTGTGGAAGGAGTAGGAGGGGGACCCACAGCCCCATTTATATCAACGGGTCGATGGTTGAAAGGGTCAAGAGCTTCAAATTCCTGGGCGTGCACATCTCTGAAGATCTTTCCTGGTCCGAGAACACTAATGCAATTATCAAGAAAGCTCATCAGCGCCTCTACATCCTGAGAAGATTACGGAGAGTCGGTTTGTCAAGGAAGACTCTCTAACTTCTACAGGTGCACAGTAGAGAGAATGCTGACCGGTTGCATCGTGGCTTGGATCGGCAATTTGAGCGCCCTGGAGAGGAAAAGACTACAAAAAGCAGTAAACACTGCCCAGTCCATCATCGGCTCTGACCTTCCTTCCATCGAGGGGATGTATCGCAGTCGCTGCCTCAAAAAGGCTGGCAGTATCATCAAAGACCCACACCATCCTGGCCACACACTCATCTCCCTGCTACCTTCAGGTAGAAGGTACAGGAGCCTGAAGACTGCAACAACCAGGTTCAGGAATAGCTACTTCCCCACTGCCATCAGGCTATTAAACCTGGCCCGGACAAAATTCTGATTATTAATAACCCATTTTCTGTTAGTTGCTCTTTATCAGTTTATTTATTCATGTGTGTATATATTTATATTATGGTATATGGACACACTTATCTGTTTTGTAGTAAATGCCTACTATGTTCTGTTGTGCTGAAGCAAAGCAAGAATTTCATTGTCCTATACAGGAACACATGGCAATAAACTCACTTGAACTTGAATGTTAGGGAACACATTTCTAACCTACTCTAAGCCTTCCCGACAAGCGATGGACAGAGCTCCACTTTTCCACACACCCCCCTCTCCATTTCCTGCCCCACTTTTCCAACTGTTTCCCTGTTCAACTACACTTCCAACCTACCTCTTTTTTTTCCCTCTGTTCTCACTCCCTTGCAGTCCTACCCCTTTTTTCAATATCTTCTACCCTTCTGTCTTTCATGTACTACTTTCCTCTGTTCTCAGCTCCTCGATTTCTCGATTTCCCCATTCCCCCTTTCCCATCATCCATTCCTTTACTCTTCTATGTTGTATTTGCACGTGGATACTCCTTAATCCAGAGTGTATTAGACAAAATGGATACTGAACAATATGATACTAACAAAGAGCAGGGCAAATTAAAGAATTGTGTGGAAGGCAGGGTCTGAATGTTTTTCAAAACAATCAGTAATGGTTGAAAGGCAAATAGTCAGTAAAAGGTGAAAGAGGTATGGCAGTCAGGAGAATAGGGGTCTATGGGTTTGCAGATATAGAAGAGTGTTTACTTTTCTTAAGCCAGAAATAAAATTATTAGAGTTTTACATTTGAGCATGTGGGGAGAGTAGTAATGAATGGGAAAATGGAATAAAAAGAGATAGCAAAATTGTAGAAGCGCAAAAGTGTAATATAGAAAGGAAATGGGAAGATGGTTTGGGGGACATTGGAATCTTGTGGAGGAGATAACAATTTGGATGGGAATGTCAACAACAGATTTTATGCAAAGAGATTGAGGCTAGTTAGATGCACAAATTTACAGTTGGTCTCACAGTTTTGGTTTACTTATCAGAAGCTTTATTTTTCTTTTGTTTCACCTAACCTCTGGAAATAAAAGAAAAAAAATGGTAGCTGCAGTTCATTTGAACAGTTATTTTTCAGGCTGCCATTAGATGGAAGCAAATGCACACACTTTGAGCTTGTAAGACAAACCTTCCAGGAGAGGTGTTCACGTATGGATGTTGGTGTAGTCTGGGGAATATTCGTTCATTCTGATGGGTAGTTTTTTTATATAATATACCATAAGATATAATTCCCGATTCAATAATTGATTGCTTTTGTGAAAATTCTTGACTGTTGTAATTAATTGTAATGTTTTTAATTTCTAGGGTGCTGATAACTTTGCAGCAAAAATAAACATCGAAGTCCAGTGGGCATCAGAGCTTGCAATAGCTGCAATTGAAAGGAATGGTGGAACTATAATTACTGGATTCTATGATCCACGAAGTTTAGGTAAGTACTGTTTTTAAACCAGTTGTGGTTAAATCAATCGGAACTTCTTACTGTATGTTTTCAAGAGAAATTTAAAATCTTTTTTTTCTATGTTGTTGATTCTTCGGTTAGAAATTTTATCTTGTCTGACTTTGACGTGTTAAGTGGGCCTTTTATGTGTGAAATTCTGTAGCATTTTAAGCTCGGTGTGCCACTGGTATAGGTTAACAAAAAGAAGGTGCACACATAAGACTGTCCTTAGGCTACCTCGGCGTATTATTGGGCTGGTTGTCTGTTTGAGTAAAATTAAGTTATCCAGATGACAAATATATGTTAAGAAAACCAAATGTTTATGCTTCTGATCACCCCCACTCAAGATTATCTTGCTTTTCAGTTGCCATCATCATCCGTTTCTCTTCCATTTTATGCATTTGACCTGATATGTCTGAACCATAGCAGAATGGAATTCTAAAGGGTTATCCCACTGCCGTCGTCATATCAGGGTTGCCTGAAGATTTTGAACATTTCAAAATCCAGCGGCGACAAAAAATGGTGCGACACTTAAAAAAAGATTGTGTGTCAATACGTCATCACGCAGCTTCACGCCACGTAACCGTCGCATCACGGCTCATCACGTGACCTGATAGATCAGTCAATGATGCCGGCAAGTGGGACAGGTCCTTAACTTCATTAACAGTAAATTCAGTCAATCAAGTTCAAAGGAAAATGGCATTTGGTATTGTTTCAGTTTAATTTATTGTCATGTGCACCAAAGTTAAGTGAAAAGCTTTTGTGCTATCCAGTCAGCGCAAAGACAATACATGATTGCAATCGAGCCACTACAGTGTATAGATTCATGAAACGGTTAAGGCTAACATATAATGGGCCGACTGGGCTTGTATTAGCTGGAATTTAGAAGGATGAGAGGGTATCTTATAGAAGCATATAAAATTCTTCGAGGGTAGGACAGGGTAGATGCAGGAAAATTGTTCCCAATGTTGGGGGAGTCCAGAATCAAGGGTCACAGTTTAAGAATAAGGGGTAGGCCATTTAATAATAATAATAATACATTTTATTTGTGGGCCCCTTTCAAAAGTCTCAAGGACACTTTACTGAGATTAACAAGAATAATAAAACATATAATCGGAATAAAATAAATAATAAAGACTGAGATGAGGAAAAACTTTTTCACCCAGAGAGTTGTGAATCTGTGGAATTCTCTGCCACAGAAGGCAGTGGAAGCCAATTCACTGGATGTTTTCAAGAGAGAATTAGATTTAGCTCTTAGAGCTAAGGGAATCAAGGGATATGGGGGGGGGAAAGTCGGAATGGGGTACTGATTATGGATGAGCAGCCATGATCATATTGAATGGCGGTGCTGGCTCGAAGGGTCGAATGGCTTACTCCTGCACCTATTTTCTATGTTTCTATGAACCTTCAGTTAAAATTATGTGCTTATATCAATGATTGTGCTAGAAATAACTAGAAATGTAAACTTACATACCGTGGATTGAAATAACTGAGCTGAAATCCATAGTTTTGACTAAATTAAACAATGTATCAACATTTACTGATTTTGTTTCTGCATTTAAACAGATGTTTTGTGCAAACCAGTTCCTTTTTTCCTAAGAGGACAACCCATTCCAAAACGTATGCTCCCACCTGAAGAACTAGTTCCTTACTATATGGATGCTCAAAATCGTGGCTATTTAGCAGATCCAGCAAAGGTTCAAAAGGAACGATTAATACTTGCCAGGAAATATGGATACATTTTGCCGGATATAAGCAAGGATGTGATGTATAGCATGTTAACAATGCGCAAGGATCCCTTGCAAATTTTCTTTGGTCTTGCTCCTGGCTGGGTGGTGAACCTCCCTGAAAAGAAAATTTTAAAACCAAGCGATGAAGAGCTATGTCGTTACTATAGGGATGAACTGTGAGTAATGAGGTAATTGTAACTAGAAATATCAGTGCTGATTTCTCATCTGTGTATACTTGAAAATTGTATTAAAAATGATTTGTTATCTATTTGTTTCTGGTTATGCACTTGTTACATATACATTTAGTCAACTATGCTTTTGTTCCTGAGGAAATTTAGCTTACAAAAAGCTACATTTTCTTATAGTTTACTTCATTTACTCTTTCCTTATAAATTTAGTAAATCTGTCTGTAAAATTTTTTCAGTCTTTTTGGCCTTTTTTTCCCCCACTGTGGTGTATACTTAATTTTCCCTCAGTAATTTTGCCTATTTTTCCCCCCCCCAAAATATCAACATTGGTATATCTGTTCTATAATTTTGCAAAAGGTCTTCTCTCCTCTTCCGACCTCTCCCTGCGGCAACAGGTACTTCTTTGCTGGCCTCATCTCCTCTTCCTCTTCCAGAGAATAGTTCTCTATCCAACTGGACCCTTTAATTGGTGGCACTCTGACATGATTCTATGTATATTGCAAATGCCAAAAATCGGTAAAACTGTTAAAAAAAAATGTTACAAGCAAAGTCATGACAGTATATTCCCAGAATCATTTATTAAAATAAATCCTATGCAGTTCTCTTTGGGAGCAGAATGAAAAGTTCCCACATGCTATAGTGGAACAGCTGGAAAGGTGAAGGAAAATCAGAGAATGGGGTGACATGGTAAACTGTGGAGGCACAGGCCAAGAAAAAGTTTGTCCTGCTGCAAATAGCCCATAATATTTTGAGATGAGGATTGAACAAGTTAGGTAGAGTTTACAGCACATTCTCTTTGCATTGTATATAAATGCCTTTTCCTGAGAGTGATGCATTTTCCTGAGAATTGAAAACGTGAGTTTGATAGATGCTTTGTGCGTGACGTCTATATCAGAGGGAGAATGATCTTGTAATTGCCAGTCTTGGGTTATGGGTGTTAGGAGGTCTAATCCCACCAGCATCCTCCCCATCCCTCGTCATTGTTACATTACTCAAGCATGTTTTATGAATATCCATGCTAATTCAAGAACACTCATCCTATCCTGGCTCACATGACCAAACCTGGGATTTTGCTATGCTTGATCCTTATAGCAACTAGGAAATGAAGTATCTTGGGCTGGAATTGTTGAACAGTAAAGTTATTTTTATATTAATAGCTCTGAGATGGATAACTTTGGTGGCAAGGGCAAAAACCTATGGATACTGATCACTGGTAAGGTTTGTTATGGGTAGGTGATGATACCCATCACTGGTAAGGTTATTGAGAACAATCTCAGCAACTGATGTTTCTTGTAAATATAATTCAGAGTAGTGCTCCACCCATCTTGCCATCTGCTGGTCATGGTTGGCCATAGTCTCCCCTGTGGTGGATTTCAAAAGTGTTGTCCTTCTCACCGTGGGACCTACTGCTCTCTTGATGCCATCATACATGCCCCATATGTCCCTGCAGTCAGCAGAGTGCTGGATGTTTGCACACAGTTTCAGTCAGCAGTCACTTGCACACTTCCTGGCAGCACACTGTGCAGTGCACCGCGACACTCTGAGAGCAGATAGGGTCTGCTCACATGGATTGCTCTTGTAAGAAAGTAGGGGACTCCACTTGGCTTTGATAACTGGCAACATCTCCTGTAGACTTCAGGGCTCGAAATTAGCGGTTGCCCGGTTGCCAATGGCAACCCACAGACCCGCGGGGCAACCTAAAAGCCATGACATTTTGCCCGGCTTGGCAACCAGACGGGACATCTCTCGCTTAATTCTGAGCAGGCCCCCTCTGTATCTTTCTCTCTCTCTGTCACTCTCCGTCTCCCCCCGCTGTCCATGTCTCGGGTCTCCGCCCGCTCCTCATCTGCCTGCACGGCCGACTGCCTTACACATGCACACAACCACGGCCAGCACCAAAGATCCTAAAGCGAGGTTCTTTGGCCAGCACATCATCGGCCGTGGTTGTGCGCATGTGCCGCCCTGCATATACACACTGCCACTGCAACTGGTCGGCTTCGGCCACTTTTTCCCTCCCTTTGCATGGTGGGAGATCTGGCTGCCATAGCTGTCCACTCGCCGCAACCGCTGAAAATCAACACAGACTCACTTGCTGGAGCTGGAGTAACTCCATGGAGGAACTCTTGCTGCTTGGTTTCCTGGTCCTCCAAAAATATTCGAAATGGAATTTAAACACCACCACCAAACTTTGAAAAATAACAGCCTACTGCATTTTATCTGTTTATTTATTGTGTGTGTGTGTGTATATATATATATATATATATATATATATATATATATATATATATATATATATATATATATATATATATATATATAATGGTACCAGACCAAGTGCAGACCCGTTGGGTCTGCTCCCCCAATGGTGTGATCCCCCAACCCAATATTCCACAATGCACCCGTCTCCTCCAATGGAACTGAAGCCGTTCTCAAAAGTAAGATTCCAGCACTGTCCTGCCTCTTTAAAAAAAAATCCATTGACACCTCCCCTGCCTGCTGCAGCAGTGAAAAGTTCAGTGTTCCTATCTTGCAACTTTGTTTCGAAGTGTGTTGGAAGCTGATAGGAAGGAGCAGCCGTCAACGAATCAAAAGGCAGGAAGGGATCCGTACTGCAGGCGGACGGATTTGAGTTTTATATATATAATAGATAGATATATATACACACTAGACCAAGTGCAGACCCGTTGGGTCTGTTCCCCAACGTGCGGTTGTGGGGGGGGAGGCGGCATGCAGCGGCACACACACTAACTTCCCCCCCGCACTCACGCTAATTACCCCCCTTGATATTATATTAATATTATTAATTTGCTCCTTTTACCCCATAACCACCCTATCTACTGACGCATAGTCCCCAACTTGCAGTCACATCTAGAGAGGGGGGCAGGGGGTGGGTAGAGAGTGAGGGCAGAGAGAGAAGGGGCAGAGACACACAGAGAGGGGCAAGAGGGAGAGGGGGTGACGATGAGGAGAAGAGGGAGGGTGGGTGAGAGGGGAAAGGTGGGGGTGGAGGGGAGGAGAGAGAGAGGGTGAGAGTGAGGGAGAGAGAGGGGGGGGGGGGGTGGTGCGAGGAGGGGGAGAGGTGGGGAGCCGGGAAGATGGGGGTAGGGGTGTGTGGAGGGGAGGGGGGTTTAGGGGAGGGACGGTGGGGGAGGAGTGGGAGTAAAAGAGGAGAAAGAGAGGAAGGGGAGAGGAGAGGGGAGTGAGGGGGGTGTGCTGAGAGGGGGGTGAGGGTGAGGGGAGGGGGAGAGGTGGGGAGCAGGGAGGGGGTGGAGGGAAGGGGGTAGGGGTGTGTGGAGGGGGAGGGGGGTTAGGGGAGGGACGGTGGGGGAGGGGAGGAGGGGGAGAAAAAGGGGGGGGGGGAGAGAGGAGGGGGAGGGGGGGAGAGTAGATCAGTGCATGTTCCTTTAACATAGTGACCTCACCACTACTAACCCTCCTCATTGTCTCTTGTATAATTGTAGTGTCCCCACCTCCAGCTCGCTCTCTAGCTCCAGTGATAACCACGGACAGCTAGTGCATAGTATGTATGTAGTGCTTATAATAAACTATTAGTAAAAGACTTTGTGTAGCAATCAAGGCTTTTTACATGGTGTCACAGCGGTAGACTCGCGTCTCCTGTTTATCGGTTTTCTTTTTATTCTTTGTTTTCTCCCAGTTGCTTCCCTATCCCTCTGTTTTCATCATGTCCAACTCCTGTCGTCGCCCCGACACATTAGTTTTTGACACGGACATTGCCCACCGCTGGACTGTGTTCCAGAGCGACTATGAACATTATATTGCTATTGCTCATCCTGATGTCACTCCTGCTGTGCAGGCTCACCTGCTGCTCAACCTCGCTGGCCCGGAGGCCATGGATCACTATGCCTCATTCGAGTTCGGCCCTGGTAAAGACCGTCGGGACCCGGTATGTCTCATGGCTAAATTCACTGCCCTCTGCGATATCCCTACCAATAACATTATTGAGCGCTTTAAATTCTTCCAGAGGCAGCAGATTCCCAGGGAGCATATTGACGCTTTTATTGCCTCTTTGCGTCATATGGCTCGGCGCTGTCGCCTTGAAACGATCACCACGGACGAATTGATCAGGGACGTCCTGGTCAACTGTCTCCTGAACGCTAAGCTGCGTGACGAGCTCCTAATGAAACCTGACTTAACGTTAAGGGATGCTATGCATGCCGTTCGCATGGCCTCTGCTGTTGGCTCTTCGTCTCAACCGGTGTCCCAGGACATTAATTTTACCGGTGCTGCTGGCCGCCAGCGGAACGCTGGTCCGCCACACCGGGGCACCGCTGCTATGCCCGCTAAGGTCACCCCTCGTCGTTGCCCAAATTGTAATTTCTCTTCCCACCAATTCAACATTTGCCCCGCGCAGGGTAAGACTTGTAATTCCTGTGGAAAGCTGAACCACTTTTCGGCGGCTTGTCGATCCCGTGGGAAGCCGGTCCCTGCTCCAAGGAGGAATTTAAACAACCTTGCAGACTCTGATAGCGCGCTTGGTTCCCAGTACCAGTCGGATGAACTCCCAGACTCTGATACGAGCTCCTCCCATGGTGATTCAACGGTGTTTTCACTTTTGGATGCACCTGCTATGATAACGGATCCCTCTGTGCATGTTACTGTGAATGGCCATTCCTTTTCTGCGAAGGTCGACATGGTGCCTTTGCCAACGTTATGTCTTGTCAGCCTCTTCAAGCAGATAAGATCTGGTGAGAGAGTTACTCCTGCCGACACCCGCCTTCATGCCCATGGGGGAGGTGTTCTGGTTCCTGTGGGGAAGGCCACGCTTATCTGCACAGTCCTTGAGACCTCTCGGCCCCTCACTTTCCACCTGCTGGATTCTGATAACGTCACCCTGTTGGGCGCCCGTGCATGCCAGGACCTTGGTTTGGTTTCTTTCCACCGCGGCATTCACCTGGTGCAGGCCCCCATGGACCCCCTGGGCGAGTACCCCGACTGTTTTGATGACATTTTGGGGAAATTGCCCTGTGACTATAAAATCGTTGTCGACCCGAGTGTCGACCCGGTGATTCGACCGGCCCACCGTGTCTCCTTTGCAATGAAGGGCCGCGTGGAGTCTACTCTGTGTGACATGGTGACCATATGCATCCTCAAGGAGGTGAGCGCTCCCACCCGGTGGGTCTCCACCATGGTCGTCGCTGCCAAGAAGGACAAGAGCGAGATCCGGATCTGCATTAACCCGAAGGACCTGAACCTTGCCATCAAGCGCCCGCACTACCCCATGCGGACGGTGGAGGACGTCGCTGCACAGGTCGGTCCTGCCACTGTCTTCTCGGTCTTAGACGCTAAGAGCTCCTTTTGGCAGATCCCTCTGGATGAACGTTCCTCATTCCTGACCACCTACAGCACACCCTTCGGCAGGTTCCGTTTCCTCCGCATGCCGTTTGGGATCAACTCGGCTAGTGAGGTTTTCCAGCGCACCATGGAACAGCTGTTTGCTGGGTTGCCGTGCGCCATCATCGTGGATGACATCCTGGTGTACGGGAGGGACGTCGCTGAGCACGACCTGCACCTCCGCAAAGTCCTGGACAGGGCTCGTGAGATCAATCTCAAGCTCAACCCAAAGAAGTGTCGGTTCCGGGTCCCGGAAGTCACTTACGTTGGTCACGTTTTCACGGCGGGGGGTTTAAAGCCAGACCTCCAGAAAACGGCAGCGGTCACCGAGATGCCCGCTCCTACTGACATACCCGGCCTGCAGCGCTTCCGAGGCATGGTCAACTACCTGGGG
The DNA here is from genome assembly GCF_028641065.1 of Leucoraja erinaceus. NCBI lineage: Eukaryota > Metazoa > Chordata > Chondrichthyes > Rajiformes > Rajidae > Leucoraja > Leucoraja erinaceus. Next base: position 38,915,812 of record NC_073380.1, on the reverse strand, counting down.
AAGTTTATACCTGACCTCAGCGAACTGAGTGCTCCCCTGAGGGAGCTGATCAAGAAGGACACTGCATGGGTCTGGCTCCCGCATCACCAGTCGGCGTTCATGGCTCTGAAGTCCAAGCTCGCACACACACCGACTCTCAAGTTCTTCGATTTGAACAGACCAATTGTCCTCACTTGTGATGCCTCTAAGTTCGGTCTCGGTGCCGCCTGTCTGCAGCTTTATGACGGCCTGCAGCTGCCTGTCTCCTACGCTTCTCGCACCATGACCCCTGCCGAGCAGCGTTACACTCAGATCGAGAAGGAGCTCCTTGCCGTGGTGTTCGCCTGCTCCAAGTTCAAGGACTACATTCTGGGCAACACTTTCACCATTGAGACTGACCACCAGCCGCTGGTCACTATCTTGAACAAGCCTATCCATATCGCCTCTTCCCGTTTGCAGCAGATGATGCTGCAGCTCCAGCGTTTTATGTTCCAGATTGTGTACAGCAAGGGCAAAGATATGTTTGTGGCCGACACATTATCCCGTGCGCCGCTCCCTTCCGTTGCCCGTCACCCCTACGAATCATCTGACGTGATGGTACTGAACGTTAACATTGTTCCTTCCCAGCAGATGCAGTCCCTGGTCAAACACACTGCTGATGATCCTGCCCTGCAACAACTTGCGGACGTTATCCGCCGTGGTTGGCCTGACCGACGCTCTTCCCTGCCGGCTGGTGCCGTACCCTACTTCCTGGTTCGGGATGAACTGGTGCTGCACGACGGCGTGGTGGTGAAGGGTCACAAGGTCGTGGTGCCGGCCGCTCTGCGGGATCACTACTTTCAATCTGCCCATAACGGCCACCCCGGGGTGGAGGCCACTTTGTCCCAGGCCCAAAGCCAGTTTTACTGGCCGGGTATGGCTCAAGACATCCGGGACAGGGTCTCCATCTGCGCTGCCTGCAACAGTCTCCTGCCTCATCAGCAGCGCCAGCCTCTCCTGCAGCAGCCGGCCCCCGAGTTGCCGTGGATGTCTGTTGCCACTGACATTTTCGAATGGCGTGGCAAACACTTCCTGGTCCTGGTGGACTCGTACTCCAGTTGGTTCGAGGTGGATCAGCTGCCTTCCATCACCTCTGCCGCCATCATCGGGAAGCTTCGCCGCCACTTTTCTACCTTTGGATCCCCGGTGACCCTCCAATCGGACAACGGCAGCCAGTTCTCCAGCGCCGAGTTCCGTGCCTTCGCTGCCCGTTGGAACTTTCGCCACATCACTAGCAGCCCTGAATATCCGCAGAGCAACGGCCTTTGTGGAACGCGCTGTCCGCAGCGCCAAGGAGCTGCTGGAACACTCCCGCCTTTCCCATTCTGACTTCTACCTTACCCTCCTCCACCTCCTTCAGCCGCCTATCCCTTCCACTTTGCCGGACGCTCCTCCAGCCCCTGTCACTCCTCGCATGCCACGGAAACTGCCCACCCAGCTCTCTGTGCCCCACACTCACAAGCCTCTTTCCCCTGCCTCGCCTGCCAGTGTGCCCGTTTCGCCTCGCTGTTCTCCTCCATCTCCGGTGCGTTTCTCGCCCAGCTCTCCCACCTCTGTCCCTGCTGCTCCTGCGGTTGAGGGGGAATGCGGGTTGCGCACCCGCTCTGGGCGGTTGGTCAAGCCGCCTGTCCGTTACGGGGAGCTCGCTTAGCTGTATTATGACACGATTAACTATTCCCGATGCGGTTTGTAATCCTAGCGTATGAGCCGTGGTCGCTCTGTGTATTACCATGCTTTTGTTTCCAAGAGGAGGGATGTAGATCAGTGCATGTTCCTTTAACATAGTGACCTCGCCACTACTAACCACTCCCCATTGTCTCTTGTATAATTGTAGTATCCCCACCTCCAGCTCGCTCTCTAGCTCCAGTGATGACCACGGACAGCTAGTGCATAGTATTAGTAAAAGACTTTGTGTAGCAATCAAGGCTTTTTACAGGGGGGAGAGAGGCGAGGGGGGGGGAGAGGGGAGAGGGGGGGGAGAGAGAGAGGGGGGGGAGGAGAGAGAGAGGAGAGGGGGGGAGAGCGGGAGGGGGGGAGAGAGAGAGAGCGGGGGGGGAGAGAGAGAGGGGGGGGGAGAGAGAGAGAGGAGAGGGGGGGAGGTAGGCGGCGCGGGCTCTGAGCGGCCTCTGCAGTGGGGGAGAGAGATGTTGGGGGGGGGGGGGGATGGGAGGGGAGGGGGGGGAGAATCTCTCCCTGAGGAGGGGGGGGTGTCGTGAGGAGAGGAGCGGCCTCAAACGGGAGGGGACTCTGGTGCCGAGGCCGGGGAGAGAGGAGGAGGGGGTGGAGGGGGGGGGGGGGGCTGCTGCTGAGGAGGGGGGGATAGAGGCTGCTAGAGGGAGAGGGGGGGGGCGAGAGAGAGCTCCTGGAGCGGGGGCTTTTTATTTCAACCCAAACCCAAACCCCCAAACAACACTCCCCAAAACAACGTGTCTGACGAATAAAGACACCCGGCGTGGCAATAACAAAGTGGTCCGCGGGACAATCGCCATCGCCAGCCGGGGGCTTTGCAGGCAGTGCTTTTTCACTTTAACCATATTTTCATTTTCAAACCACATTAAGGGTACTTACTCACAGTTGTGTGCACATGTGTTCAGTGTTATTCACAGCTCAGAGAAATGTGACCGTCTGCCTTCCTCCAGCTTGCAGACTAATTGAGGCACACCACTTCCTGGTTTTATTGTCCATCCCCCCTGCCGCCAGCGGGGGCAGCAGAGGGAATGGGGAATTTTGTAAAATCATTAATATCTCTGTCATTTTTCATCGACTGGAAAAATCCTCGGCACACATGCGGCGGAGGGGGGCTGTGAGCGAGGTGGCCAAAAATGACGGCCGTAGGTGGCAGCGTTCTCTCGGAAATCGCAGCACAGATCGCCAAAACCGGTGAAGAACAGACTTTTAGTAATATAGATACTAGACCAAGTGCAGACCCGTTGGGTCTGCTCCCCCAACGCAGCTGTTCCCTACCCGTAGCCCCCACGGGCGACGTGGTCCTCCAACTCAAGCCGTTCCCGAACATAAGATTCCAGCACTCAGCTGTTTTTAAATGGCGTCTTTGAGGCGACAAAATGAGTGAGTGGGGGGAGTGGGGGAAGAAGGATTTTATTAAAAATGTGTACATAAACATGACGAAATTTAATCAGGAGTGGATACTTGGAATGAAAAGTGAAATCTCTATCGAAATGGAAAAAATCTCGGCGTTTCTGCTTCTGGTGTTGGCGTAGCAACGAATCAAAGCCTGACACCCACAAGTCAGGCAGAAACACACACACACAGTTTTAATATTATAATATAGATAGATATATAATATATATAATATATATGGTCCATGGTATATAGACACAGTGAACTTTTATCTTCTGTTCTGTGTTATGTTTACATATTCTGTTGTGCTGCAGCAAGCAAGAACTTCATTGTCCTATCTGGGACACATGACAATAAAACTCTCTTGACTCTTGACTTGGACTTAAACAAAAAGCGGTTCTTGGGAAAAAAGAGAGCTACCTTAAATTTAATTGCTTCTGTTTGGGTACTTATAGTAGGATGAAGACTATTCCATGCTTTAATTGTGCAGCGGAACTCCATGGAGCAGCCAGCATCTCTGGATTGAAGAAATTGGGTGACGTTTCGGGTAGAGACACTTCTTTAGATTTCCTCTTGTTTTAGTGTTTTAGTTTAATTTAAAGAGACAGCGTGGAAATAGGCCCTTAGGCCCACCAAGTCCACGCTAATCACTGATCACCCGTACACTAGTTCTTTACGGTGGGCCTCCCTCTGGCCATTGGAGGAGGCCCAGGACAGAAAAGTCTGATTCGGAATGGGAGGGGAAGTTGAAGTGCTGAGCCACCGGGAGATCAGGTTGGTTATTGCAATGGCAGCTTTGTAGATAGTGTCTCTGATGGAATGCCATCTTACAGTGGCATTTTCTGGGAGATAACACAGGGACTCCACAAGGGTGCTGTCAAACACTCCATTACATTTGCTGTTGGCAGTGTTGGTACAAGATGACCCTTGGGTTTAGCTTATGCAGTTGTAGTCGCACTTTGCTGTACACAACGGCATGGTCAGTTTGACAGTCATCACTGTGATAGCTTCTCACTGCTAGTACATTGCCCAACACTAATTGCCTTGTGATGATGAGATCCAGTTGTTGCCAATTATGGGATATGAGGTGCTACAATGACACTGTGGTTTGAAAGAAGGTATTGGTGATACAGAGGCCATGGTGAGAACACAGCCCCTGTCCATTTTCATTAATTCTCCTAGTACCATGGTGACTGATGCATGAGGGCCAAGACAGGTGGTCTGCTCCATCCTTAGCATTGAAATCTCCCCGAAGGAACAGGGGCTCAGTTGGTGGAACACTACAATCACTGTCGAGTTCATCATAGAATTTGTCATTAGCCTCTTTGGCCACACTCGAAGTGGGGGCATAAATGCCGATTATGTTAACCGGCCTGTTGCCTTTCCAGGACCTGGGAGACCTCACTGTTGCGCAGAATCATGGTCTTTCGAGACTGAGAGCTGCCAATGGGATACCTTTAGTGGCAAGGGCAAAAAACTATGGATACTGATATTAAGATGCCGCCTGCCTGTGGCGACATTTTGCCAGCAGCTCAACAGAAGAGAATTAATTATAGCTTCACTCAACTCGCCTAGATCAGAGAAACGTCAGAAATCAGCGCCGTATCGGACAAGCTACTGTACCTGAAAACGGGAAGACCTCCGGAGCCGATGGGCAGGATCTCCCAGCAGCAACAGAGCTGGAGATGCCGACTGTAAGGGTACCCCCGATCGCAACGGAGCTGGTGCTGCTGTCTGCAAGGGAATCCCCGTTCCAATGCAGGTTTGCAGAAACAGCAGATACAGTAAGTACAGTACCTTGAAACAATGGAGAGGCCTTTCCCAGCCATCCTACTGGCCACTGTACAGTTTTACGCACGCTTTGATGGGGAAAACACTGATGTGCCTTCCGTAGCCTCCATTTGCCGTGATGGTATTTCAATCGCAGTCACAGAGGCCGAAGTCAGAAGATCCTACAGGGGGGTGAACCCTCGGAAAGCGCCTGGACCTGATTGTATACCCAGTCGTGTCCTAAAAACCTGTGCGGACCAACTGGCTGGAGCTTTTACGGATGTTTTCAACCTCTCACTTATGAGGTCTGAGGTTCCCACCTGCTTTAAAAGGGCATCAATAATACCGGTGCCCAAGAAGAACAAGGTGACGTGCCTCAATGACTATCGACCAGTGGCACTAATGCCTGTGGTGTTGAAGTGCTTTGAGATGCTGATCATGGCGCATATTAACTCCTACCTCGACAAGAACCTGGACCCACTGCAGTTCGCTTACTGCCACAACAGATCAACGGTGGATGCGATCTCAATGGCTCTCCACTCCGCTCTGGACCACTTGGTCAACAAAAACTCATATGTCGGGCTGTTATTCATTGACTACAGCTCAGCATTTAACACCATCATCCCCTCCAAGCTGGTTACCAAGCTCTCAGATCTGGGCCTCTGCGCATCCCTCTGCAATTGGATCCTCCACTTCCTCATCCATAGACCACAGTCTGTCGGTATTGGTGGAAATGTCTCACCCTCGATTACAATCAGCACAGGAGCATCTCAAGGCTGCGTGCTCAACCCCCCGTTTACTCACTCTATACTCATAATTGCGTAGCCGGACATAGTGCGAACTCCATCATCAAGTTCGCCGACTACACCACTGTTGTGGGACGAATCTCTGTCAGAGTATAGAAGAGAGATCGACCGATTGACCAGATGGTGCCAGCACAATAACCTGGCTCTCAACACCAGCAAAATCAAGGAACTGATTGTGGACTTTGGAAGGAATAGGATAGGGACCCACAATCCCGTCTATATCAGCAGGACGATGGTGGAAAGGGTCAAGAACTTCAAATTCCTGGACGTGCATATTTCCGAAGATCTTTCCTGGTCCCAGCCCACTGATGTAATTATAAGGAAAGCACATCAGCGCCTCTACTTCCTGAGAAGGTTACGGAGAGTCGGTATGTCAAAGAGGACTCTCTCGAACTTCTACAGGTGCACAGTAGAGAGCATGCTGACTGGTTGCGTGGTGGCTTGGTTCGGCAACTTGAGCGTCCAGGAGCGGAAAAGAATGCAGAAAGTTGTGACCACTGCCCAGTCCATCATCGGATCTGACCTCCCCACCATCGAAGGGATGGTACAGGTGCCTGAAATCTGGTACATCCAGGTTCAGGAACAGCTTTATATATATATAAAATATATGGTCTATGCCAGTGGTTCTCAACCTTTTTTCAGCCAAGTACCCCCTAACCAGCGCAAAGCATTTTTGGTTGAAAAAAAAAGACTTAAAACAGAGCACTGTGCCATCAGTGTCTGATTTATTAAACTTTGGAACTGATAAACACATACAAAATTCAAACATTTGAAAAAAAACTATTTTGAACATTTTAAATGTTAATAATCCATGACTAAATTTATTGCAAATATTTCTCATCACTAAAATGTAGTGATTCAAACTATAATGTGAAAACAGTGACCATATAACCATTTAAAACTATAAAATGAACCATTTAAAACTCCATACATGTGCAAAACTCTGCTCATTTGTATTGGTCTCTCTTGAACTATTTGGAAATAAAAAGATATAACTAAAAAAAAGAAAGAAATAATTAACTTAATTATAAATAAAGATTTGTGCACATAAAAATAATTATCAACATAAAGTGTCCTCTTTTGGGATCATAGTAAAGATCTGTGCTCAAAAAGAAATCATTAACTTAATTTTAAATAAAAGCAGAAATTGCTAAAAATAAAAAATAAAAATACTTATCAACTTAAAATATCTTTTTAAGAATCAAAAAGCAGACTGACATCTTAACATTACAAACTGTCAACACTGAATATTGCATTGTTGCACTGAACTGAGTGTTTTTGCACACAGTGAGACATTTTAGTGAGACACTTGGGCTTGTGCTTCACTGAGGATCTTTTTCATTCTTGGTGGCAGGGAGGTAACTGCTGTGATCAAGCTCTTCTCCAGGCACAGTCTGTTTCTCTGCTTTGTTTTGATCACAGTCATTGCAGAGAAGGAGGCCTCACATAAATATGTGGAGGCAAAGGGTAGTAGCTGCTCCAAAGCTTTCTGTCCCAGGTCAGGCTGCTCCTGCTTCACACACACCCAAAACTGTGTAAGTGTGAACATGGCAAACTTCATCTGGAGGCCACGATCAGATGACACTTCCAAGAGTTTTTCCTGATGGGTGACAGGGAGTTTGCTTTGGACAAGAGAAATCTCACCCAATCCAGCTGTGCAGATTTCTCCTCCATGTCAAGAAAGTAGGAATGAAAATCCTGTATCAACTTGGTCAAGTGTCCCACTATGACCAACTTGACTGGAGCTCTGTCCAAATCCTCACTAGAGAGAAAATCATCCAGCTGAGGAAAGCAGGTGAAATCCTCCTGTGCACAGGCCCTTCTCCACAGCCCTGCTTTCTTCAGGAAGCCACCCACCTTGTCATACAGGTTTAAAATGCTGGTGTCCTTGCCCTACAGAGACATATTCAGTTTGTTCAGTTTGCTGAATATATCTGCCAGATAGCACAGCTTTGCAAGCCAGTCTGTGTCCTGGAACAAGGTGGCATGGGGAGATAACCATATAACCATATAACAATTACAGCACGGAAACAGGCCATCTCGACCCTTCTAGTCCGTGCCGAACACATAATCTCCCCTAGTCCCATATACCTGCGCTCAGACCATAACCCTCCATTCCCTTCCCATCCATATAACTATCCAATTTATTTTTAAATGATAAAAACGAACCTGCCTCCACCACCTTCACTGGAAGCTCATTTCACACAGCTACCACTCTCTGAGTAAAGAAGTTCCCCCTCATGTTACCCCTAAACCTCAGTCCCTTAATTCTCATGTCATGTCCCCTTGTTTGAATCTTCCCTACTCTCAGTGGGAAAAGCTTTTCCACGTCAACTCTGTCTATCCCTCTCATCATTTTAAAAACCTCTATCGTCCCCCTTTAACCTTCTGCGCTCCAAAGAATAAAGCCCTAACTTGTTAACCCTTTCTCTGTAACTTAGTTGCGGAAACCCAGGCAACTTACTAGTAAATCTCCTCTGTACTCTCTTTATTTTGTTGACTTCCTTCTTATAATTAGGCGACAAAAATTGTACACCATACTCCAGAATTGGCCTCACCAATGCCTTGTACAATTTTAACATTACATCCCAACTTCTATACTCAAATCTGTGTCAAATCTCAGATCTGTGCTCAATCAGAAAGGCGTGTACTTCGGATCTTAATTCCAACAGCCGGTTGAGTATTCTCCCTCGAGAGAGAGAGCCAGCGCACTTCTGTGTGCAGCAGCAGTTGTGTGTGTTCAGCTCCCATATTTTCGCAGAGGCGGTGAAACAGGCGTGCATTAAGTGGCCTTGACTTAATGAAGTTGATCACTTTGATGCTGCTGTTCAAAACGTCATGTAACACAGGGCTCATTTTCTTGTACGCCAATGCCTCCCTGTGTATGACACAGTGAGTCCACATCACGTCGGGGTTTTCTTTTTTAATGCGCGCTATTAGTCCTTTCGCGCTGCCCGTCATTGATGCTGCTGCGTCTGTACAAATGCTGCTGCAGGATTTCCAGCGCAAACCGTTTTCACAGAAAGCGGCATTGACACCATCAAATATGTCCTCTCCTGTTGTTTTCCCCTTCAAACTTTTGCAGAATAGTATGTGCTCATAAATGTCGTCAGTATCAACGTACCTCACAAAAGCAACAAGTTGTGCATTTTCACTGACATCTGTGGATTCATCCAGCTGGAGTGAAAAGGAGTCGCTAAGTTTTCCCACAACTTGCTCGACAATGTCTGTTCCCATTGTATCTACTCTGCGGCAAACAGAGTCATTTGACAACGGTACAGTCTTTAATTTCTCCGCTGCGTTTTTGTCCAGCATAGTCTCAGCCAGCACTACAGCTGCTGGAAGGAGCAGGTCTTCAGCGATAGTGAATGGCTTCTTGGCTTTAGCTACGAGCAAAGACACTGCATAAGAGGCCTCCAGGGCTTTGGCTGATGTTGTGGAGGCCTTCCGCATCGTGTCTTGAGATGATCTGAATTCAGACAGTTTCCTCTTAAAAAAGTCAGGTGGATTACCAACGTGACATCCATGTTTTGTCTTATGATGACACTGCAGATATGCTGGCTTCATGCTACTGTTAGCTAATTTCACCCCACAGAAAAAACACAGGGTGGGTTGCAACTTGTGGACGTAAATCCAATTAAAACATAATCTTCAAGATACAGCCGGAATTTTTCCGGCTCTGGTTTGGCCTTCTTTGCTACTTGTCCCTCCGTGTTTTCAAAAGAATTGCTGCTACGCTTCAACCACGACTCCATCGTTTGAGTTGTGATTGACAGGTGATGCCGGGTGGCATATGACAGGTTGGGTCGAACCATCCTGGAATGGGGGAGACTCTGGGTTTTTAGGATAATGAAATTGAATAGCCTACTGAATATAAAATTCATTTTATGAACTTATACTTATATTTTCCTGAAATATTTATTAAATAATTATTTTTAAAGGATTTTTGCATGGATGCTACTTTTTAAATATATGTAGGCCTATATTTTAAAATCTCACGTACCCCAGGGGTACGCGTACCCCCATTTGAGAACCACTGGTCTATGCTATATAGACACACTGAACTATTCTGTATTTATGCTTACAATATTCTGTTGTGCTGCTGCAAGCAATAATTTAATTGTTCTATCTGGGACACTTGACTAGACTAGATTTGGATTTCAAGGAAGAAGAGAGGTGTAATTCTAATTGTGAATCCAAGCACTTATCTACACCCCAGGTGAAGACTTGAGTCTCTGCCGACTCCCATCACATACATCATCAAAACACAAATATTGCTACACTATTAAGACCTCCAGTCTAACCACTTGAAGCTGTTCCCTCATGTGCCAAAACACAACCAGAAGAAATTTGGCATTAATTATTTACTACATGCTCTGAATAGTTATATCAACACCTGGGTGACTGCCTACATTAATTGTACATGGTTGTGAGTGAAATAAAAGATATAGAATTTGTTGTAGGATATAATTAAACGTTAATTCAATTTCTATTAAATGTAATGGTATTGTAATGCAAAATGTAATCAGGTTAAGAATCAGAACCCACCACCTGTTATATAAAAATAATGCTGTATTATTTAATATATGTTTCCGATATGTTTCCTCACTTTTGTCATGGTAGGGATTCCAACACCAACAACATGCATCACTCTCCTTCCCCATTTATCTTGCACAGGCACTGCCGGTAATCTGTTTCCCTCTTCAAGCCCAATATAGCGTGGGCCGGAGGACAGCGTCACCACACTGCAAAACACTTTTGGAATAAAGATAACTAAAGTTAAAGATATAAGTTGTTTTTAATTAGATTTCACTTCAAATTCTATTCTAATTCCCATTAAATGCATTGCATATGTATTGCTTTGCTTACATTGCATTGCTTTTAGTAAAGGCATGCAGAAAAAAATTTACTCGAAAATGACCAGGGATAACGGGCTTCACTTGGGCAGAAAGTCTTGAGAAACAAGTCTGGAAAATGTCAAGCAGAGATTTCACAGAAAAAAGGATTCCATTGGATAAAAAGAATAAAAGGTTTTATGGTGAGATAATTGGCAACCAGGTCTAAGATAATTGACAAAAGAATGGTAATAGTAGGTAATTTATGCAATTGATGATTTTTAATTTTATTAAAATTAATAAAGATTAATAAAATTAAGATTTTTAATTGTATTAAAAATAAGATTTATTTTAAAGTGTAGTTAATTACGTAATTACAGTGCCAGTGAATTTCAACATAGTTTCATAAATAGCAAATAAACAGCTATTTGGATTTTGGCCGACTGTTCTTTGAATGACGGCATACCTCATGAAAGCTTTAAAAAATTAAGACATCTCTGACAATGGAGACATCACTTGTTACAATACCGAAGCCTAAACCTCATTTATAGATTGAAGTCAGAGTTTGTACATATATACGATTTGACTGCTGAGCCTAGTTGAAGCAAGTTAGCATGTTGACCACTATGATTTGTGCCAAGTTGGAAAGTAACATATTTAAGCTATAATTACTGAGAAGGAAAATAAATGTTCTTAAGGTTGCTCATACTAATATATTAACTGATTTTTTTCCTCTGTGCACAATGAAAGGATGCACCATGGTGATGATATGTTGTGTAATGTATATAATAAATACATTTTCACTTTTAGTTAATTTTCAAATGTTACTGCAGGTGACATGGAAATGAGGACAGAAAATAGTTAATTGTGTAAATGAAAACAGGAAACAGATGCTTGCTTACAGGAGGTGATAAGACTGCACTGATTGAATGGACCTGATGTTAGACAGGGAGCAGCTGCATCCTGGCTACAATGTTGTCTGCTTTTGCATTCTGACAAATTGCATCAGAATCAGCAACCTGCTTATTTTTTTGCTAAAGTTGTGCATTAACTAGTCAAGAAGCTGTAAATTAACACAGTTTCAATTACCACAATGCGCTAGTTATATTTTAAATGCAGTTTAATGCCTGGCATTATGTGAATTCAAGGCCTATTGAAATGTGTAATTTAAAAAATGAAATAATTTATTCTTAACATTACATTCAAAATCCACTTTACATATTTGGTATTTCTAATCTGGGCAATCTTATATCTGTGTGCAATCCTGAGTTGTTTGAAGTTACAATGACATTTAAAAATTGAGTAATGTCCATTAGTTGCTTTGTCTACGGTTGTAGCTTGTTGCGAACATTGATAAACAGTGGCATTTGCTTCATTTCCATGCACGGTACATCCTTCAATCCCAGTTTGGCAAAGTGGAATATTATGAACCAAAATTTACTATATTGTCTTGTAGGTAAATAAACGATTGTTTATGCAAATTTATATGGGTTTTAATTAGTTGTATTTGATTCCTTTTCTGATTTTAAACATGGAAAGAAGTTTTGCACTAGGCTAAAGATTTAGTTTAGTTTAGAGATAAAGCGCGGAAACAGGCCCTTTGGCCCACCGAGTCCGCACTGACCAATAATCCCCGCACATTAACATTATCCTACACGCATGCTCGGGAAAATTTACAATTTTATCAAGCAAATTAGCCTACAAACCTGTACACCATTGTAGTATGGGAGGAAACCAAAGTTCTCGGAGAAAACCCACACAGATCACGGGGAGAACGTACAAACTCCGTACAGACAAGCTCCCATTGTTAAGATTGGATCTCTGACACTAAGGCAGCAACTCTACTGCTGCGCCACGTGACTTCCATTATTACATTACATTGAAAATCTACTTTATATATTTTGTAGTTCTATTCTGGACGATCTTATCCGTGTGAAATCCTAATTTAAATCCTAATAAATCCAAGATTGGTTATGTAAGGTGTGCAAGATGTTTAAATCCTCTATATTTTTCAGTAATGAGTGAATTGTTTATCTTTTTCGGAGAAGCATCTATTTTTCAAGATTATAAAATGCAGATAAGTTGCACTGTGTTTTCATCAAGCAGTAAAATCTCATTGCACGATGTTGAAATATAACAAAAATGCCATTCTATTGCCATTTATTTATCCCCTCTAATGCCTTTAATTTATTTATCTTATTTTAAATGTTTTGAGCGTATTCAGATAAAGCTTTTTTTTTAAATTATTTTTCCCTAACTTGACCTAATTCACTTTATAAAATGTATTATCTTTTTATGATCTGAACACGATTTTCGATCCTTCGTTGCCTTGAACTGCTTTGCTTACTAGGTCATTTCAGAATCAAACTAACTTAGTAGTTTGTCAGACCTGGGATGGAAAGCAGATTTCCTCTCTGAAGCACATTAATAAATCAGATTTTTTTTACAATTATCTAGCAATCTTGTGATTAACATTACTAATAATTGCTTTTAAATTTAAGAGTATTAATTGAATTTTAAATATCTCAGTTGCCATCATGGGATTTAAACTCAGGTCTCCAGATTGTTAATTTATGCCTCTGAATTGCTGGTAATTCTTTGATCACTTACTAGTAATTTAACAATTATATAATCATCATAGATAAGTTTTGGCTTTAAACTAATTCTCCTTATCACATTCTATGCTTTTTATTATAAACATTGCTACAGTGGTCCAGAGCCTTGCTCTTTACCCTTTATATTTATAAATCCCTATATACTTGAACACTCTCCCTTAATTTTTTTCTGTGTAATGGCATATTTGCTTGTCTATTCACTTCACAGGACACTGGTTCCAATCTGGTTAAAGTGGAGTATTTCCCAATAGAGCAGTTTCTTCTTTTCCTGGTCCAGTACCAATGCAATGTTAATCTAAATCGTGTGTCTGTGCTAGTCTTTAGTCACTCAACCAGTTCTTTGAACTTCTTTTCAACAGTCTGAAGAAAGGTCTCAACCCGAAATGTCACCCATTCTTTTTTTCCAGAGATGCTGCCTGTCCCGTTGAGTTACTCCAGCATTTTGTGTCTGTCTTCAGTTCTTTTGATTATTTCTCAAATTTATCCTATCTCTTCTCGTGTCCGCAAGTCTCATCTTTTGCTCCTAAACTCTAGATTTCACCCCCGATCTCCTGACAACGTGTCTTCACTTTTGTTTTCCATTTTAATGGCACTTCCTTCTGTCTCTTCACTTTCATATCTGTTGACATTAACTTAATGTGCAAAACAATTACATCCCTCCAAACGTCTGTCCCATCTCCAGCCTTGGTTTTTTTGTTCTCACAATAAAAAAAAGCAACATACATACAAGATGTTGTGAAGCACCCAAATGCAGATGTGTCAGGTACATATGTGAATCAGAGTAACTATTCATCAGGATTCATAGTTGGTTTTGCTTTAGCTGCAATGACTACTGCAATCAACCCCACCCATTCCCCTTTGTTTTTTTCCTGAAGTAACTTCAAGATAGGAATGTTTAAGAAGGAACTGCAGATGCTGGAAAAACGAAGGTAGACAAAAATGCTAGAGAAACTCAGCGGGTGAGGCAGCATCTATGGAACGAAGGAAATAGGCAACATTTCGCGTCAATACCCTTCTTCAGACTGATGTGAGGGTTGGGGGGGGGGGAAGAAGAAAAGTAGAGGCAGAGAAAGTGGGCTGAGGGAGGGCCAAGAAGGTGAGGAGAAAGCAGGGACTACCTGAAATTAGAGAAGTCAATGTTCATACCGCTGGGGTGTAAACTGCCCAAGCGAAATATGAGGTGATGCTCCTCCAATTTACAGTGGTCCTCACTCCGGCCATGGAGGAGGCCCAGGCCAGAAAGGTCGGATTCAGTATGGGAGGGGGAGTTGAAGTGCTGAGCCACCGGGCGATCAGGTAGGTTAATGCGAACTGAGCGGAGGTGTTGGGCGAAGCGATCGGCAAGCCTACACTTGGTCTCACCAATGTAGAGCAGCTGACACCTAGAGCAGCGGATGCAATAGATGAGGTTGGAGGAGGTGCAGATGAACCTCTGCCGCACCTGGAAAGACTGCTTGGGTGAGGTGACAGGATGAGGTGTTCCACACCAGGGCATTGCAGATAGATACATAGAAATTAGGTGCAGGAGTAGGCCATTCGGCCCTTCGAGCCTGCACCACCATTCAATTTGATCATGGCTGATCATCCAACTCAGTATCCCGTACCTGCCTTCTCTCCATACCCTCTGATCCCCTTAGCCACAAGGGCCACATCTAACTCCCTCTTAAATATAGCCAATGAACTGGCCTCAACTACCCTCTGTGGCAGAGAGTTCCAGAGATTCACCACTCTCTGTGTGAAAAAAGTCCCGCTTATCCTTAAGCTGTGACCCATTGCCCTGGACTTCCCCAACATCGGGAACAATCTTCCTGCATCTAGCCTGTCCAACCCCTTAGGAATTTTGTAAGTTTCTATAAGATCCCCTCTCAATCTCCTAAATTCTAGAGAGTATAAACCAAGTCTATCCAGTCTTTCTTCATAAGACAGTCCTGACATCCCAGGAATCAGTCCGGTGAACCTTCTCTGCACTCCCTCTATGGCAATAATGTCCTTCCTCAGATTTGGAGACCAAAACTGCACGCAATACTCCAGGTGTGGTCGCACCAAGACCTTGTACAACTGCAGTAGAACCTCACTGCTCCTATACTCAGATGTCCTCATTCTTCAGGGAACGGGGGGTTTTCTCTTCTACTATAGATGAGGCTCTCACCAGGGTCTCTTCTATACCCCGTAACTCTGCTCTCACTCCCCACTCGTAACAAGGGCAGAGTCCCCCTTATCCTCACCTTCCACCCTACCAGCCATCACATACAACAAATAACCCTCCGACATTTTCGCCACCTCCATCGGGATCCCACCACCGGCCACATCTTCCCATCTCGTCCCTGTCGGCTTTCCGCAGGGGACCGCTCGATCCGTAACTCCCTGTCCTTTCCCACCCAAACCACTCCCTCTCCTGGCACTTTCCCTTGCAACCGCAGGGGATGCTACACTTTACCTCCCCCCTTGACTCCATTCAAGGACCCAAGCAGTCTTTCCAGGTGTGGCAGAGGTTCACCTGCACTTCCTCCAACCTCATCTATTGCATCCATTGCTCTATGTCTCAGCTGCTCTACATCAGTGAGACAAAGCGTAGGCTTGGCGATCGCATTAACCTACCTGATCTCCTGGTGGCTCAGCACTTCAACTCCCCCTCCCATTCCGAATCCGACCTTTCTGTCCTGGGCCTCCTCCATGGCCAGAGTGAGGACCACCGTAAATTGGAGGAGCAGCACCTCATATTTTGCTTGGGCAATTTACACCCCAGCGGTATGAACTTTGACTTCTCTAATTTCAGGTAGTCCCTGTTTTCTCCTCCCCTTCTCCGCTCTCCCTCATCCCACTGTCTCCGTCTCTTCCTTTCTTCTTCCCGCCTCCCTCCCCCTACATCAGTCTGAAGAAGGGTCTTGACCCGAAACATTGCCTATTTCCTTCGCTCCGTAGATGCTGCCTCACCCGCTGAGTTTCTCCAGGATTTTTGTCTACCTTTAAGATAAGAATGGCTGTTTTAAGTAAGTAACAAAGTACCCCATCAAAATAATCACTCCACTCCATACATTTTTTTTCCTTGCCTGACTTTACACTAGAAATGTAAAATGGTTCAGTTCATAGATTCATATTTTTTTATTTGATTCTTAATTTTCATTGAGGAAATGGATAGATTTGGTTAAATCCTTAAAACAATTTTTTTTTATGATTTAATCCTTATGCGATGGCTATTCCTTGATTAAAAGTAGACTTACAATGGATTTCAAATGTTGAAAAATTAACTAATTTATGGCCTTGTGAAAACTATTTGAATCATGGGCTGATTTTGTTGTTTTCATGTGCTGAGTTTTTATGTCCACCATTAGTGCTCACATTTTTTCTGAAACCCTAAAAAAGATTTGCGAGTCATTTTTTAATTACAGGCTATTCATTTCCAGTGATTTCTATTACATTTGCCTTCAATATTGCATCATTCCAAAGTAGGGTAAAAAAATTAATGTGTTGTACTGCAATAGATCAAAACGCAGGGAATGGAGGAATCTGACAGAAATTGACTGTCAATTCACAAAATAACCAATAAGAATTCAAAGAAGATGAGGCTGTGTAAGCAAGGAGGGTGAATAATAATGTTAACAAACAAAAAAATCGGATGTGGAGATTGAATGTGTGAACTGAGTGATGATGGTCTGGAAATGATGCAAATAAAGATATGTGGAATGTATGGGGTGAATTGGTGAACTAAGATGGCTACAACTTAACATGTGACTGGAAATACAAATATAGCATGAAGCATTGAAGTCGGTCACATTGCAAAGAAAAAACTTCTAACTGCTGCAATGAAGAAAAATCGATACCTGTGAGCCTTAAAATATAAAGATTGTGCATGTGAAGATTGGAGAGTGGTGTTATTCAGGGGCAAAAGACATTTCCTGGTTCAGGGCCAAGGTAGCCAACATGTTTGGAGACCCGGTGAGAAATGGCTCATTGACCAGTTTGTCAAACGTCATGAAAAGAAAATGTTCTGGGGTTGTTTCAGCAATTACGGTGTTGTCCGATTGCACATAGTAGATGGAATGATGAGATCACTGCAATATGTCTATGTATTTCAGAGAAGAGGTGTGCCAGAGATGGTGGACTTTTCCAGATGGATCTTGAACATTCCTGCAAGACTTTGCACCATGCCACATCTTAACGATGGTGACCTAATTTTTCCAGCATTAGGGATACGTGTCTTGGACTGGCCTGCTACCTTGCCTAACCTGAATCCCATTGAGAATTTGTGGTCAATTATCAAGGAAAGACTGAATGGGAAGGACTGTACCACGAGTAAGAAGCTCACCAAGGCCTTAATTCAGCTGTGGTATTGAGATGAAAAAACCTTGGAATACTGTCATTCAACTCTGGTACTAAAAATTAATTATCAATTAAGTATCATTCATAAAGTTAAAGCTGCTAGAGAGATACAGCATAGAAACAGGTCCTTCAGCCCACATGCTTACACTACTATATTAAATAGATTTTTATTTTTCCATGTTATCAGCAACTCTTGCCAGATTTTGCCACTCGCCTCTATTACAATAAGCAATTTACAATGGCCGGTTACCAGCCCACGCGTCCTTGGGATGTGGGAGGAAACCAGAGGACAGAGGAAGCCCACATAGTAGCAGGCAGTACGTGCAAACTCCGTGCAGAAAATACTTGATGTCAAAATTGAATTCGGAGACTCTGGCAGTGTGAGGCAGAAGCTCTACTTGCTGTGCCACCCAAATTGCTTTCGCTTTTGAATTTTTCACATATATATTTAAAAGAAATTATGGAACAGCATGGTGGAATCTTTAGCATTCACTAGAAAAGCATTCTGGCCATTTAAAAGGCAGCACCTCCAAAAATGCATCAAAGTGCCAAATTAGATTATGATCTTAAATAAATACTGGGGAATGAACTCTTAACCTCAAATTCACAGCAAAACCCACTGAAACAAAATGATTAATTTTAACCCTACCATTGACAAAGCAAGTGATCAAGCAAGATTAGAAATGTCTGGTTAAATAGTTTAAACATATAATTAGAATTATAAGCAAAATATTTTTGAAATAGATATATGTTATATTACAAATAAAATAGATCAGTTCTAAGACATAGATTTTTTTTAAATTTCAATTGCACGGGCATTGTGTGTTTCTCAAGTTAGCGATTCTGCTTGGAATAGATTTTTCCTTCTGGGATTTCAAGAGTCTATGGCATGTTTATATGTTTGAAATTATCAGCTGCAACAGCTTCTATTTAATTTCCTATGTTTGTTGGGACATTTATATAAGCTTTTTGCTTGGCTTTACAGGACTGCCATAACAGGAAAAGCTGCTGCCAGGCTGCAAAGTAGGAAGTTGTTACTGGTGTGTGCCACATGATGTCAGCTCTTAAAAATCATACTTGTGTGCTGATATGTGCGTAGCTCCTCGGCGTTCGATCTGATGTGTTTGTTTTTCAATAAACCTTGGGGAGAGTTTTAAACCTTCAATCAAACAACATTTCAAAGACAAAGTGATCACAATCAAAAATTATTGTACTTGTTGTATTTGGTTAAAGCATTAAAGGTGTGGGGAGTGTTTAAGAAGGAACTGCAGATGCTGGAAAATCGAAGGTAGACAAAAATGCTGGAGAAACTAAGCGGGTGAGGCAGCATCTATGGAGCGAAGGAAATAGGCGACGTTTCGGGTTGAAACCCTTCTTCAGACTGATGTGGGGGTGGGGGGGGGGGCGCGGGAAGAAGAAAGGTGTGGGGAGAGTCAGATTGACAATCACTTTGGGTGGCTACATGCAAATGTAGAACACCAAACTTCCCAAGAGGTTAACATTTTTGGCATTTTAACCACTTTTACCCCAGCAGCAAAATACCAACTCCTTGCATATTGTAGTTTTACTTGAGAAATTATGCCACATTCTAAAAATACTTACATTTCAGGTAAGACATCTATTAACAAACGTTGTTCGCTGTACTTGGGCGCACATGACAATAATAAAGTAAGATAAGCTAAACTATTAATTTAGCATCATTGCCATTTATTTTAACGTAACAATAATTCTCTCCTCTCCCTTTCACACGCACACATACACACCTATGCATACAAACAAACATTATAGCTTCATCAACAACCTCACACACCCCACTCTCAAACCACCTGGAACTGTCACAGTTGGACAGTGTTTTCTATGATAATCCCATCATCTGCCTCTCTTGTGTCTTCATTGGTTGGTTTGGACACGTAAAGGATAATGAAAAGGTGACGTGATGTTCTTCGTATCCTGGTTTTTTGGCAAAAATACTAAGGACTAGGAGGGAGATCACTGCATAGGAGGGCAGTCCTTGTGTATGCAGTGCCTGTCCTGTATTAAGACCATACTGCAAGTTGAAATGTCAGAATGAATAAGGGAAGAAGGGATGCTGATGATGATGACAGTGATAATGAAGATGATGAGCAACAATGTGTCATTGCACCCAACACCCCTCAGCAACATGACACAGATTGACGAGTTTATATTTGAGAAAGAAATGTTTCAGAGATAAATAATTGGCAATGATGTTCGGCCATCTGGCATGTGACACAAGGAATCTGACGAGGGGGTGTCATTGAAGGGAAGGTCTGCATATCTTACTGTCTCAGAGGATTCAAATGAGCTCAATTAAGAAAAGTAAAACGTGTTAATGGTGAGACTAATCCAGATGCACAGTTAGCTGGCTAGCCTCATGAGCTGCAGCCACTTCTATAGGAGTAATGGTTGCACAATATGAGCAGTTTGCTCTTCCCCAAGGAGGGATGTTAGGTGTGATTAGATTGTTGTGCTGCATTATATGAGAGAGACATGTTATATATCTACTTATGCGATGCCTTAAAAAACCTCAGTCAAATGGATATATTAATGTATGAGCCTATATTATATTTTATATTGGGTGCATTATCATCGAGGGCAAACCGACCTATTGTCATTAAATAGACATCACAGAAATTCCAACTAATCAGCAGCTCAAACCCTTAAGGGCCTGTCCCACAAGCATGTGACCTGCATGCGGAAAGCGCGACCTAAAGGGCCTGTCCCACGAGCACGTGACTCCATGCGGCAAGCACGACCTAACGTGGTCGCTTGAACCATACGGCCTCGCGGGGCCGGTCCCACTTCGATCGCCGGAGCCGTATGGAGTTGAGTGGAGCTGGTCCCGACATCGCGCGGGGTCCGATAAACTGACCGTGTTCAAAAAGTCCGCGCTGCAACAGCCTACCGGCCCGCAGCCACCTCGACGCCGTACGCACCACCTCGATGCCGTACATCACGCACAAACTTTCCACGGACTTCGCTCGAACTTCAAGTCACTCACTCGACCTTCGCGCGGCCCCCGCTTCTGGTTTGGTCGCGCTTCAGTAGAAGATGCGATCACTGTCGTACATAGCATTGTAAGGAGTGCAGAAAAACATGAGATGTAATTCTACCCTCTCCTTGCTTCCCAAAAGAGAAGTTTTTGATTAATACATCCTCATCGAAGGGAGTGCAATGCAAGAAAATGTGGTGTAGGTTTAGGTTTAAATTTATTGTTGTCACTTGTGCAAAGGTGCAGTGAAAAGCTTTGTTTTGCACGCTATCCAATCAAATCAGAAAAAAAGATACATAAATACAATCAATAAAGCAAAGGGAAAGATACAGAATGCAGAGTGTATCCAATTCACAAATTAGTACATCTAATTTGTGCACAGCATTGTCTTTGAACAGGCCAAGTAATGATCATAGACCAGACCATCTGATCTGATGGTGTTGGTTTAAAGCATAATTTTAAACATGGTGTAAGGATAAACATTAACATTTCATCTGAAAGACAGCTCCTTTAATAGCACACAGATCAGTTAGAGGAAGAGTCCCAACCCAAAATGGTGTTTGTCCATTTCCCTCTAAAGATGCGTCCTGGTGTGTTGAGTGTTTTCTACTATGATCCCGGCATCTGCCTCTCTTGTGTCTTCATCCGTTTGTTTGGTCTTTGAAAGTATATGACTAGCTTTTCCAAACAATTTGTACTTTATTCATATTAAACAAGAGATGCTACTTTGGGTTTCATGGTTGGAAGTGGAAATGCTGTTGTGATGTAATTTACACTGCTTAATTATGTCCTGCCCCAGCAGTTATCCCATCTTAAATACTTCAGTCCAATATGGATAAACCTTCAATAAGTGGACGATAGCAATGGTTGTGATTCTCAAGTCTCTTTAAATACCTCAAGTAGAAACAAGGAACTGGAGATGCTGGTTTATACCATAGGTAGACACAAAGTGCTGGAGTATCTCAGTGGCAGCATCTCTGGGTGACGTTTCAGGTCGGGACCCTTCTTCAGACTGAAAGCATGGGGGTGGGGTGGGGTGGTGGTGGTGGTGAGGGGTAGGGTTAAGACCTGGAGACGAGAAAATACTAGGACTAATCAGGGCCAGCCACAAATGACCTCAGGCAAGGAGGTGCCTCATAAATCCATTGTTGGCTAGGGAAGGTGTGATCTCCTTCAGTGTCTTAACAAAATATGCATGTGGAAGTCACATTGGAAATTCAAGAGTGTTTTATTGTCATATGTCTCGAAACGGAACAATGACATTTTTACTTCCAGCAGGACAACAGGTTTTCGAACACAATAATCAGTAGCTAACATAATAAAACAACAAAAATAAGTTTCAATACACAAAGAAATCTGGTAAATAGCCATCCCATCTCATCTGATCTCATTAGCAGAGCATGGATGTTAGGAATAGTTGCCAACATTAAATTCTTCCTTGTCTGGGAACCATGGTGTGTCATGCCAGCTTACAAAACCCATGAGAAAGATGGTTTGGTTAAGAGGTATGGCACTGGTACACAAGTCCAGGTTTTGCATGTATATTTCATTACTGAGAACAGAATGGCTTTGTGGACCTTTACCTTTGTTTGTTAACTGACACTTCTGTGTACCCAAACATTTGCAGCTAATCTACATTTGCTTTGGTGGTTCTTGTGTTGATTTCACCTTCAATGTGAATTATAAGTGACAATGTGCTGCTAAGAGGGTGAAGCTCATTCACTATTTTGGTAGGCAGGGGGACAATTGTAACCCTATAGAAAAACAATAGATGGCGCCCTTAGGCAGGCTATCATAATATGATGATGGAAAACGTTACTTTTCATGACTTGAATCTAAATCTGAAATTCTTACTTTTTCTGGGGTGAGGGTGCATTACTGGTGGGAAGTGTGGTGAGATTAATGTATTCAACAATGCCCCTTAAATTCAAATTTGACTTTGGGTTACAACATGAAATGGTTGATATTGATTCAACTGCATTTTACTGATTTAAAAAAAAAATCAAAAATAAACTTTATTCATAATAACAGATATATACAAAATAAAAACAGTGCAAAACTCTTCATACATGATTAGTGCCTAAACATTCAATAGTGTTAGATCCAGTAGTTTTAGCAGCTCACTTGTTTCCTTACACATAACACCATCACAGCATCAAGGACCTGGCTACGCTGTCTATACGGAGTTTGTACGTTCTCCCCGTGACCGCTTGGGTTTTCTCCGAGAGCTTTGGTTTCCTCCCACACTCCAAAGACGTACAGCTTTGTAAGTCAATTGTCTTGATATAAATGTAAATTGTCACTAGTGTGTGTAGGGTAGTGTTACTGTGTGGGGATCGTTGGTCGGTGTGGACTCGATGGGCCAGAGGGCCTGTTTCCGCATTGTATCTCTAAACAAAAAAAACCCATAGAAACTCATGTGACCCATGGGATGATATCTCTTCCCCTTGTTCGAGGGGTGAACCAACTAAACTCAGCCCCTCAATGTCCAGCAAATGAAGGACACTAGACTGTGTTTTGCCCCCACCTTTTGTGTTGGCTGCACCGAGTTTCAGTGCGTCCCTCAGCACCCATTCCTGCAGTCTGGAATGTGCCAGCCAGAAACATTGGGTTAACAGTTCATTGTATTTTCATTTCATTTCCATTTCCATTGCAGTTTCAAGCACAGGGAAGGCCAAACAGCTCATTGCATTTTCATTTCATTTCCATTTCCATTACAGTTTCAAGCAAATGGCAGGCCAAACAGCTCATTGCATTTTCATTTCATTTCCATTTCCACATAGAAAATAGGTGTAGTAGGAGCCAGCACCGCCATTCATTGTGATCATGGCTGATCGTCCCCAATCAATAACCCGTGCCTGCCTTCTCCCCATATCCCTTGATTCCACAAGCCCCTAGAGCTCTATCTAACTCTCTCTTAAATCCATCCAATGACTTGGCCTCCACTGCCCTCTGTGGCAGGGAACTCCACAAATTCACAACTCTCTGGGTGAAAAACTTTTTTCTCACCTCAGTCTTAAATGGCTTTCCCTTTACTCTAAGACTGTAGCCCCTGGTTCTGGACTCGCCCAACATTGGGAACAATTTTCCTGCATCTAGCTTGTCCAGTCCTTTTATAATTTTATATGTTTCTATAAGATACCCCCTCATCCTTCTAAACTCCAGTGAATACAAGCCTAGTATTTTCAATCTTTCCTCATATGACAGTCCCGCCATCCCAGGGATCAATCTTGTGAACCTACGCTGCACTGCCTCAGTCACAAGGATGTCCTTCCTCAAATTAGGAGACCAAAACTGTAAACAATACTCCAGATGTGGTCTCACCAGAGCCCTATACAACTGCAGAAGAACCTCTTTACTCCAATATTGAAATCCTCGTGTTACGAAGGCCAACATTCCATTAGCTTTCTTCACTGCCTGCTGTACCTGCAAGCCAACTTTCAGTGACTGGTGTACAAGGACGCCCAGGTCTCACTGCACCTCCCCCTTACCTAATCTAACCCCACTGAGATAATAATCTGCCCCCTTGTTTTTGCCGTCAAAGTGGATAACCTCACATTTATCTATATTGTACTGCATCTGCCATGCATCTGCCCACTCACTCAACCTGTCCAGGTCACCCTACAACCTCCTAACATCCTCTTCACAGTTACTGCCTGCCATTCTGAAAAGGACCCGTTCACTCCTACTCTTTGCATCCAGTCTATCAACCAATTTTCTATCCATGTCCACACCCTACCCCCAATACCATGTGCTCTAATTTTAGTCACCAGTCTCCCAAGCGGGAACTCATCAAAGTCTTTCTGAAAGTCTAGATACACTATATCCACTGGCTCCCCTTCATCCATTTTACTTGTCACATCCTCAAAAAATTTCAGAAGATTAGTCAAGCGTGATTTGCCTTTCATAAATCCATGTAGACTCGGACTAATCCATTTACTGTTATCCAAATGCCCCTTTATTACCTCTTTAATAATTGACTCCAGCATTTTTCCCACCACCGAAGTCAGGCTAACTGGTCTGTTATTCCCCGTTTCTTTCTCGCTCCTTTCTTAAAAAGTGGGATAACGGCTACCCTCCAATCCACAGGAACTGATCCTGAATCTATTGAACATTGGAAAATGATCACCAATGCGTCCACTATTTCTAGAGCCACCTCCCTGAGGACCCTGGGAGGCAGACCATTAGGCCCAGGGGATTTAACATTCTTCAGTCCCATTAGCCTGCCCAATACTATGTCTATTTCATTTTTATTTCATTTTCATTTCCATTGCAGTTTAAAGCACAGGCCAGGTCAAACAGCTCACTGCATTTTCATTTCAATTCCATTTCCATTGCAGTTTCAAGCACAGGGCAGGCCAAACAGCTCATTGCATTTTCATTTCATTTCCATTTCCATTTCAGTTTCAAGCACAGGGCAGGCCAAACAGCTCATTGCATTTTAATTTCCATTTCCATTGCAGTTTCAAGCACAGGGCAGGCCAAACAACTCATTGCATTTTCATTTCATTTCCATTTCCATTGCAGTTTCAAGCACAGGACAGGCCAAACAACTCATTGCATTTTGTTTCATTTCCATTTCCATTTCAGTTTCAAGCACAGGGCAGGCCAAACAACTCCTTGCATTTTCATTTCATTTCCATTTCCATTGCAGTTTCAAGCACAGGGCAGACCAAACAACTCATTTCATTTTTGTTAAGGGCTAACAAATCATTTATTGCAAGTATATTGCAGACTCACAGTTCAGTTGATTCACTGCTTAGAATCACAGTTGTGGCCTCCCCCTCACGACCTTCCAGTGACCGAATCATGTCCAGGCATCCGGCATTTTATAGTCCTGCCCCCCCCCCCCCTGCTGAGGCGTCCATGTCGGAAGGGGGGTTCCCTTCACCATGTGGATTGCCAGTCGAGAGGACCAATCAGCTGATCTCAAGATTTTTTAAACACTCATAACCTTTTTATTTTTCATCAATTGGAAAAATCCTCAGGGCTGCCTCAGCGGAGGAGGACTGTATGTAAAATGGCCAGAAATCATAGCGATATAGGGTTGTGTTTTTTCTCAAATCAATATAAAGAACAGACAGGAAGTGGTCAAGATGAGAATTAGTTATATAGATGTTACTTGCATTCTATACTGTGAAGACTGATTAAGTATAAAACTTTTGGCAAATCCTTGCTTTACACATTTCCCATGCTTGCTTTCAGGCAGTGAAGAAAGCTAATGGCATGGTGGCCTTCATAACAAAAGTAATTGAGTATAGGAGCAAAGAGGTCCTTCTGCAATTCTACAGGGTCCTGGTGAGACCACACCTGGTATATTGTGTGCAGTTTTGGAGGAAGGACATTCTTGGAGGAATTGGAGGAAGGACATTCTTGCTATTGAGGGAGTGCAGCGAAGGTTCACAAACTTATTTGTCGGGATGGCTGGACTGTCATATGTTGAAAGAATGGAGTGACTGGGCTTGTATAGTGGAATTTAGAAGGATGAGAGGGAATCTTATTGAAACATATTAGATTATTAAGGGATTGGACATGCAAGAGGCAGGAAACATGTTCCCGATGTTGGGGGAGTGCAGAACCAAGGGCCACCATTTAAGAATAAAGGGTAGGCCATTTACAAAAATCTCCAGAAGTGGCGGCACTGCCTTGCAGCTGCGGCTCGCCTGCAGTCCTTTTGTCTTTTCTTTTTTTGTTTTCTTTTGTCCCGTTGTTACAGTTTATTTTGGTTTATTTTAGTTGTGTATGTGTGGGGGGTGGGAGAAATTTTTTTTGACTCTTCCTTCGGGGGGGGGATGCAACCTTTCTTGCCGTATCCCCCCGTCTCTGTCTCCGTCTCCGTCTCCCATCTGCGCTGAGGCCTATCGCAGAGCTGGCGGACTCCAACGGGGACCGACCTCGAGCCAGCCAGGACTTACCGACGTGAGGCTGGCCATCTTCGGGGCTGTGGTGGCATTGCGACCCGACTTCCGACCCGACTTCGGAGCCTTGGAGGCTCGGCCCTTGGCCAGTGGACAACATCGTCGGGAGCTCGCAGGTCACAGGTTGGTGACCTGTTTTTCCGGAGCTCCCATAACAACATCTTCGTCCGCTGGACTGGAGGGCAGCAGCTTCGGCAGCTTCGACCGCCCCGGGCCGCGGAGTTTGAATCGGCCCGTTCGCGGAGCTCGGATTCAGCCGCGGGACTTGCTTACCATCACCCGGCGGGGTCACAACATCGGAGGCCTGGATCGCCTCAACGTAGAGGGAGAGCAAGGAGGGAAGAGACAAGGACTTTGGGAATTTGTGTCTTCCATCACAGTGAGGAGGTGCCTTGTGGACTTACTGTGGTGGAAGTTAAACACTGTTGAGTGTGTGTTTTGTTATTCATTCTATGTTATGACTGCAGGCTAAACCATTTTGTTGCATTGAAAAGTGCAATGACAATAAAATTGAATCTGAATCTGAATCTGAATTTAGAAAGGAGATGAGGAAAAAACTTTTTCACTCAGTGAGTTGGGAATCTGTGGAATTCTGCCTCAAGATGCTTTCAAGGGAGAGAGTTAGATGGAGTTAAATATATGGGGAGAAGGCAGAAAAGGGGTACTGATTGTGGACGATCAGCCATGATCACAGTGAATGGCGGCGCTGGCTCGAAGGGCTGAATGGCCTACTCCTGTACCTATTGTCTATTGTCTATCAGCAGTCTTTGTTAACACTTTTCTTTTCTAAATTTGTGTAGAAATTCTAATATCAGTTTTGATATTGCTATTTTTCTCTATCATGCTGTTTTTCTTTCTTTCTGATTCTTTCAGCCATTCTTTGATTGTTATATATATTTTGCCCAATATCAGTGTAATAATATTGGAGGAACTCAGCGGGTCATAGTTCGTAAGGGTTAGTAGAATTAGGCCGTTTGGCCCATCAAGTCTTCTCCGCAAGTGGGGGCACTGCAATGGCGGCAGCCCTGTCAGCAGCGCGTTAGTTTTTTTAACTTTTTTATTTTTTTTAGTATGTTTTAAAGTATGTTTTTAATGTGTCTTTGTGTGTTTTGTGTGGGGGGTGGAGTGGGAAACTGTTTCGGCCGCCTCCTCCATGGAGAGGCGACTTTTTCCAGGTCGCCTCCCCCGTGGCCTAATAGCAAGGATCGGCATGGCCTTTTCCGGAGACGCGCCCGGGGCTTCAGCGACGGGCGCAGCGTGGACTCTCAGCGTGGAGCGGGCGAGCCCTCGCTGGGGCTCGCTGGAGGGGAGCGCTCTGTTTCGCTGGCCCGCGGCAGCCGGTAGCCTGAAGCCGCGCGTGGTCTGCAGAGCTCCAGCTGGCACGGCATACAGCCCGGGATCTCTCGTGGGGGACCCGGGGGAAGAAGAAGCCATCACTGCCGGCCCGCGGCCAACTTCTACCGCGGGCGCGGTGGCGACTTACCATCACCCTGGAGGGGAGCTTCGACCGCCGGCCCTGCGGTCTGCGGTGCTTCTGGCTGCGGCGCGGCGGGAACTTTAAACTTTAAATCTTCGACCGCCGGCCTGCGGCCTACACCAACTTAAAGTCGCGGTCTCCGGTGGGGAAGAGCCGACTCTGGACTTACCTGGACTTGTACCTTGTCCTTTTACCATCTGGACGCCCGCAGCAACGGCTGCGGAGGGTTGAGGTCCCGACCACGGGGGAAAATGGAGGAGGACTGGCCAAATTGTGTGCCTTCCACCACAGTGATGAATGCAGTGGTGGATGTTTATGTTAATTTTTTATTGTGTTTTTGTGTGTGTTCTTTATAATTGTACCGCTGCTGACATATTCATTTCACTTGCACTTTATGTGCAATGTGACAAATAAACCGTATTGTATTATATTGTATTGTAGTACAGTAGGGGGCTGAGGACGCAACCTTGGGGTTATCCTGTGCTCAGGGTGAGGGACGTTGTTGTATTTCCTCCCATCTTGACTACCTGGGGCCTGGCAGTGAGAAAGTCCAGGACCCAGGCATACAGGGAGGTGTTGAGCCCCAATTCCAGCAGCTTCTTGGCAAGTCTGGTGGGGACTATCGTGTTGAAGGCTGAACAGAAGTCTATGAACAGCATCCTCATGTAGCCCCCCTTCTGGCTGTCAAGATGGGAGAGAACGGTGTGCAGAACCTGGGAGACCACATTGTCTGTGGATCTGTTCGGACGGTATGCGAATTGTAACGGGTCCATGTTGCGAGGGAGGAAGGCGCAGATGTGTTTCTTGACCAGCCTCTCAAAGCAATTTCATGACTACCGAGGTGAGGGCCACCGGATGGTAGTCTTTCAGGCAGGCTGGGGAGGCATTTTTAGGTACCGGTACAATGATGGATCTTTTGAAGCAGGCAGGGACCGCGGACTTGGCCAGGGAGAGGTTGAATATTGTAGTGCACACCGGAGCTAGCTGCGTAGCACAGGACTTAAGTACACATCCCGAGATGCCATCTGGGCCTACAGCTTTCCTCGTGTTCACCCGTGTCGGAGCCCTCCTCACGTCGTGCTCGGACAACGAGAATGAACACACACACACACACACACACACCCTCTGTTACACACACACACACACTCCATCTCACACACACACACCCACCCTATCTCACACACACACACACCCTCCCTCTCTCACACACACACACACACACACACACACACACACACACACACACACACACACACACACACACACACACACACACACACACACACACCACACACACACACACACTCACACACACACACACACACACTCACACACACACACACACACTCTCACACACATTCACGCACACACACATACACACTCCATTTCACACACACTTGCATACACACTCCATCTCTCACACACTTACACACACACACACACACACACACACACACACACACACACACACACACACACACACACACACACACACACACACACACACACACACACACACACACACACACACACACACACACACACACACACCCTCCATCGCACACACAGCGCGGCCTCTGGACAGAGCGGGACTTCCGGAATGAGCGCGACGTCAGGGCTGAGCGGGACCTCCGGAATGAGCGCGACCTCTGGACAACCATGGGTGGTGGGCTCACAATTCACTCAGCACAGCGTAGACTCACAGTTCACTGAGCTCGGCATAGATTCACAGTTCACTGAGCACGGCGTAGACACATAGTTCACTCAGCATGGCGTATAGTCACAGTTCACTCAGCACGACGTAGACTCACAGTTCAGTCACGCATAGCTTCGACTCACAGTTCAGTCACTCACGGTGTACTCACAGTTCACTGAGCACAGCATAGACTCACAGTTCAGTCAACATGGCATAGACTCACATTTCAGTCAGCACAGCGTAGACTCATAGTTCAGTCAGCACGGCGTAGACTCACAGTTCTGGGCTCAACTCGCACTCACAGTCTTCCGGGCTGACTGACCCAAGACTGGCCTCCGGGGCTTTATTCACCTTGCCCCTGGAAGGGGCGTTGCCTGCAATTTCATGGTGACTGACAGGTGAGAAGAGCAACCTGTTGATCTCACGATTTTTAAACCTTCATAACGTTTCTATTATTTCACCCCGATCGGAACAAAAACTTGGCCTGTCTCGGAGTAGAGGAGAGTTACGAATAAACACTGATCGCACGTCTAGTAAGAAAGTGGCTGCAGCGATTGTGTTCAAAAATAATTTTGCAGCCCAATTTTGTGTTCACAAAATGGGTAGCGTTTTGTTTGCGCAAAAGTATATTTACAAAATATAGACCCAATTGTTTGCCTGGTTAAGTTGCAGAATTTACAGCCCCCCCCCCCCCCCCCTGGCAACAGTAGAGATAGATAGATAGTGTGATGCTAGGACCCAACGGGAGATAGATAGATAGATAGATAGATAGATAGATAGATAGATAGATAGATAGATAGATAGATAGATAGATAGATAGATAGATAGATAGATAGATAGATAGATAGATAGATAGATAGATAGATAGATAGATAGATTTTTCTTCAATTTCCTGGCACTGAAACTATGTTAACTCGGAAGGATACAGGAGGGGCATTCAGTGTTTGCTGAATTTCACACCAAAGCCTGATTTAATTTTGGCAATGATCACAAATCAAATAAAAGAACAGAAATATGCAAGAGTAGTATGTTGTAAGGGAACCCTTGGACAATCAAGTCTATAATGTTTGTGTGATATTATGAGGAAGTACTTATCGATAAAATTATTTAGTGGGGTCGTAAGGTGCTCGACGTGGGTAGTGGTCACACTGAAAAATTTCAATTATTCATTTATTTTAACATGGAGACTTAGTAGGATTGAACTGAGAACCTAAGCATAGATTAGAATCTTAAATTACACTATATGATGGCTCAAAAATACATGCTTTTAAAGTGAATGCTAATAATTAGGTCAAAATGAAAGAAGAGTTATGACCTATATTCAAAATATATTTAACTGCAATATATTGTAAACTACCAATCTCGAAAGAAAATCCATAATTTTAATGTGGTTTGCTTCTTTGAACAGATCTATAAGTCTGTAATGGAAAATCTCATGTTAAACTTAAAGGCATATACTAATGGGTACCTTAGAACAGCTTTGTACAAACACTTTTCTCAAGTTTGCAAAACTTATTCTAAATCCTTTGATACTTTTAGCAGAAATTCCTACAAAAATAAAAGATGCATTAAAGTGTAATATTATTTTCGGAGGATCTGCTACAAATCACATAAGCAGCAAATTCTATTCACATAGTGCCGCTAACATAATACAATGTCCCAGACATTTCATAGGAGCACATTTTACTCTGTTCTGCTTAAAATGTAATTTTACTCTGTTCAGAAAATAACATTTTACTCTGTTCTGCTTTAGCGATCATTTGAGCAGGCAACCAAAAGTTTGGTGAAAGAGGTACGCTTTAAGGTGCATCTTAAAGGAGGAAAGAAACGTCCCTTGTATTTCAGTGCGCACTTTAAAACTTTTCAAGCATTTCAGGAATCCATTAGTTTCCCCCTAAGCATGCAAAAATCAGTCATTATAATTTCACAGAACCATGGAATCATATAAAGTGAAAGCAAAGGAAAAGGCCCCTATGGCCCATCTTGCCTGTGAGACCAATCCATACTAATTCATCCATTCATTCATTTATCATCATTGAAAACATTAGCAACGCAGTGGTGCTGGTTTCCAATGGGAAAGTGATGGACGCACCACACCTCTCTGTCCTCCATTTCCTGCGGACTTCCGCCTCTGGACATATAGGATATTGGTGTGTGTGCCTTATCATCATTATGTACGACAGTGATCACAACTACTACTGAAGTGTGGAGGCTGTTGGCTCGCTAGAAGCTCATCCGCCCTTTGACAGGTCTTGTTTTTGGTCGTGCTGGGAGTCCACAACCCCCTCCTCACCTGGCAAACGAGGTGGGGAGATGATTTAGTCGCTGACTATTCGACCATGGAGCAGGTAGCACGGGATTACATGGTACGCGTGGCGGGGAGAACTCCCCCCGACCTGACCTGTATTCCATTTGTTCATATTAGGTCCATATCCCTCTATGCCCTATGGAAAGGGAAGGGAAAGATAGGTGTGAGTCCAGGTGGAGCGGGGGGAGAGGTGGGGGGAGAAAAGGGGTGTGTGGGAGAAAGGGAGGGAGTATTCCATTTCCACCTAAATTTCTTCCTCTAGCTTTACAATTAATAACTCTTCAATCCATTTGTCTCACATCATCTGTCTTTTTTCATCCCTGCCCTATCATCCAAACCCCCACACCTATATTTCCCTATTCCCTGTCAAGCTTATCCTGCCCCTACATAGACACAACATGCTGGAGTAACTCAGCTGGGCAGGCAGCATCTCTGGGGGGAAGGAATGGGTGACATTTCGGGTCGAGATCCTTCTTCAGACTCCTCCTCTCTTCCAGCTTTCTTCCTCCACCCCCCCAATAATCAGTCTGAAGAAGGATCCCATCCTGAAACATCACCCATCCATGTTCCCCAGGGACCAGTTGAGTTACTCCAGCACTTTGTGTCTTTTTTTGTAAACCAGCACCTGCAGTTTCTTGTTTCTACATCCTAGTTATAGTTTAGCTTCATAACAAAGTGAAATTCATAGTGTGATTTGTTTGTGAAGGTGATTCACATATGGTGTGAGGCAGCTTTGAGAAGTTAGCATCACACACTCTCTGATTCACACTGGCTGGTGGAGGTTTTTTTCATCAAAGGTTTTTTTTAATAAATGGTAATTTAAAAAGTGCACAACATTGTCAAAATATTGGAAACTGCTTCACATAATGGATTTTTATCATCTTGACAATGGCTACACAGGTGAAGTATGAAATGTTTTGCTACATGACACTGCCTTGCTCAAACCCTTCTTGCCACACTGGTCTCTTCTGTAAGATAAACAGCCTGGCACAAGTGAGCGCAAATAATATTATCATCTCATCTCAGTGTCTGGGAGACCAGGAAATTAAATCACTGTACTGACACCAGAACAAGAGCTGGAATGTACAATATTCTAGGAATTTTAGGGCACAACTGGACCAAGTTTGCATTACATAGCGGAACAAATTAAATGTGAACAATGTAGGTGAGGCTGTGTACTTATTCATGGTACTCTTGGCAATAGTCACATGCTATTACAGTAAATAATGTTATAGATTTAGCATATTTGGACATCATAGTGAATAATTTTAGAAATGCATATGTATTGACTTTTTTACAGCGAATGAGTTTGCGAGGTTGGTAACAATTAAATCTTTAAAATTGCGTCAAACTTAATTTTAATGCGTTTCACTCTAAAATATATATTTTAAGTGATGACAATCATAACAAAACAATAGCCTCTTACACAATAACATGAAACAATAGTTTGATCAATGCACCATACCAGCTCTAAAGGAAAGCATCAGTTTTTAAAAAAGGGAAGCTCCTCATACTACATACTGTATTTTTATGAGAATTAAATCAGTGATGGCTTTTTGAAGCGAAAACCGTGAACTAACTATATTATGAAGTACTGTTGATTTAAAATGGTTAAAACTCCTGTTTCTCAACATTGTATCAATCTGTTTCAAAAGTTACTATATAAAAGATCTTACTCCATTCTCAAACAGTACTGACATGTCAGGTAGACAAAAGGTACACAAAATTGCTGGAGAAACTCAGCGGGTGCAGCAGCATCTATGGAGCGAAGGAAATAGACGACGTTTCGGACGAAACCCTTCTTCACATGGCTTCCAACTGACATGTCAGGTAATTGCATACAACTTATTATGTTACATATAACATAATAATTCATTATATTATGTTATATGTAACATAATAAGTTGTACATATGTTGCACCTGAGGTTGAATGAGAGGACCTTCTGAAAGAGAACACACATTGATTAAAATTGTATGAATCATTGTAATCACTATAATGCCTATTGAAAGTAATTTTTTTTCACAGTTTTTTTCATTATATGCCAACGAAGCATAAAAACCCAAGTTTACTCAGTACTGAGGTGAATATTCTCATCCAAATGAAATTGTATTGTACAATAGATAATTCCAAGTGAAAACGCCGAACAGTTCATCATCAAAAACTTCTTAAAACAAAAAGACGCAAAGTGCTGGAGTAACTCAGCGGGTCAGGTAGCATCCCTGGAGAACACGGATAAGTGACGTTTCGGATCGGAATCCTTCTTCTGAAGACCCTTCTTCTGACCCACTGAGTTACTCAAGCACTTTGTGTCTATCTTTATTACAGATATTGATTTGTTTTACAAATCATTCTGATTTGAGGCTTTTAATTCCCAGTCCTGGATGTCACTGCAGGAGTTCCTCAGCCCACCCATCTTTGGCTGCTTCATCGATGACCTTCCTTTATCCTTAAGCTGTGACAAGGGGTCACAGCTTAAGGATAAAGGGGAAATCCTTTAAAACCGAGATGAGAAGAACTTTTTTCACGCAGAGAGTGGTGAATCTCTGGAACTCTCTGCCACAGAGGGTAGTTGAGGCCAGTTCATTGGCTATATTTAAGAGGGAGTTAGATGTGGCCCTTGTGGCTAAGGGGATCAGGGGGTATGGAAAGAAGGCAGGTACGGGATACTGAGTTGGATGATCAGCCATGATCATATTGAATGGCGGTGCAGGCTCGAAGGGCCGAATGGCCTACTCCTGCACCTAATTTCTATGTTTCTATGTTTCTATGTTTTACTATAAAGTCAGGATTAGGAATGTTTGAATAATAATTGCACAATGTTCAATTTAATTTACAAATCTATATGCTGCAGAATTTAAATAACCTTCAGGCATGGACTGATAAATGACAAAGAACATTCATATCACAAAAACGCCAGGTAATAACCAACTCAAACAAACTAAAGATAGACACAAAAATCTGGAGTAACTCAGCAGGACAGGCAGCATCTCTGCAGAGAAGGAATGGGTGACGTTTTGGGTCGAGACCCTTTTTCAGACTCATTAAAGTCTAACTTCCTAGTTTTTACATTCAATAACATTACTATCACCATAAATACCTTGTGGGTGACTGTTGACCATAAACTTAACTGAATCAGCTGCATACATATTGTAGGCCATTTCGAATGGAGAAGAGGAAAAACGTTTTCACCCAGAGAGCTATGAATCTGTGGAATTCTCTGCCTCAGTAGGCAGCGGAGGCCGATTCTCTGGATGTTTTCAAGAGAGAGTTAGATAGAGCTCTTAAAGAAAGCGGAGTCAAGGGATATAGGGAGAAGGCAGGAACGGGGTACTGATTGTGGATGATCAGCCTCATCCCAAAACTCCCTATTAAACAAAACTGTAGAAATCCCATCACTAGTAGAATGCAACTATCAATATGGCAGCACACCACCACCTTCTAAAGGACAATTAGAAATAGACCACAAATGCTGGACTTGCCAACAGCATCCACATCCCAAACAACTAATGCGTCTGCTATCTTTTGTCTTACTTTTCATTACTTTTCTTCCCTATTTGCTCAAGTAACCTTTCCAAATGTATAAACCCTGAAAGGAAAGTTTGACAGAGTACTCAATCATGAAGTGTGTCACAGCCAAGGATTTTGTTTCGTTTCGTTGAGTTTAGTTTAGGTTAGTGACAGGACATAGCTCACCAAGTCCACGCTGACCATTGATCACCCATTTACACAAGTTCTATGGTATCCCACTTTCTCACTTACTCCGAACACATCAGGGAAATTTACAGGAGTCAATTAACCTACAAACCCCCACGCCTTTGGGATGTGGAAGAAAACCGAAGTACTCGGAGGAAATCCACGGGGTCACAGAGAGAACTCCACACAGACAGTACCCAAGGTCAAGATCGAACCCGGGTCTCTGACGCTGTGAGGTAGCAGCTCTACCATTGCGCCACCCTTAATTTCGTAATCAACTCATATTGGGTCATACAATCGCACATACATAATTTTAAACAGTTTATCTTTACTTTAGAATATTGAGGCTGGCAGTAAAAGCACTCCATGTACTTTCACAGAAGATCTTTATAAAAAATTAAAATGGACGAGGAAAAGGTTTGAAAATGAATTTTCAATTTTGGAATTTTTTAATAACAATAGGAAAATCCATTTGTTTGTGCTTGCAGTGGTTTATTTTCAATGTTGGGGAGGTTGACATTGATTGACGTTATTTCTTTTTTTTTTTTTTTTTTTTTTTTTTTTTTTTTTTTTTTGTTTATTTTATTAGAAGTTAATACAGCACAAAACAGTACAGTGGCACCTAATTTTAGGTGCCAACTATGTAATACCGTAATCCATTCTATGTACAACCTCTAGTTTTATGTTATAAGAAAGAAGTAAGCAGAACAGAAAAAGAAAGCAATAGAAAGGGGAAAAAGTGGAAAAATAGATGGTAGAGAGTAGAAAAACGTGAAGTGTGTATATAAAAAATAAAAAAAGGAAGAGAGAAAGAGGAAAGTAGAAATAGAAGAGAAGGCCCCTTAAAAGAGAATTTTTCAAATCTGTATTCGGAGATGTAGCTCTATCCGCGTCATGAACTGAAATCGGCAATCCTTACGGCACCGCTGCATCACATGATTCCAAAAAGTCGATGAAAGGAGACCAACTCTTTAAGAATTGGTCATATTTATCTATTAGTCGGAGTCTCATTTCTTCAAGGCGTGCTATGTCCATCATATTCCTAATCCACATTTTAACAGTTGGTGTGGTTGTATTTTTCCAAAATTTAAGTATCAATTTCTTTCCAATTATTAACCCATAATTAAAAAAAACATTTTGATCTTTATTTAAATTGGTATCTTCTCCTATTATTCCAAATATAATCCATTCCGTTTTGGGTTCTATTCTTGACTTGAAAATCTTTGTAAATATATCAAATATATCACTCCAAAATTTATTCAACTTTGTACATCCAACAAATGAGTGTGTTATATTAGCGTTTTGAAACAAACATTTATCGCATCTGGGAGAGACATTTGGATAAAATTTATTCAACCTCGTTTTTGAATAATATAGTCTATGTAATAATTTGAATTGAATTAAATTATGTCTTGCATTGATAGAACAGTTATGTGTATTCATCAAATATTTTTCCCATCTATCCTTCGAGATCTTTGTCATTAGCTCTTGTTCCCAATCTTCCCTTAATGCTTCTGTTGAGGGTGATTCTCTATTTAATATATTATTATAAAAGTATGATATTAATTTTTGTGAATCAGCCTTGATATTCATTGCTTCTTCTAAAGGATCTAAAAATATAGTTTGAAATCTATGTGTATGTTTCTTCATAAAGTCACATACCTGTATATATTTAAAATATTGATTATCCTTCAATTTAAATTTTAATTTTAATTGTTGAAATGATAACAGTTTGCCCACTTCATACATGTCCCCTACTTTCCTAATCCCCAGTCTATCCCATTGTTGATGTGTGTTGTCGATGAGAAAAGGTTTGAATGCGGGGTTGTTCAATAGTGGGGTTAGTACTGATAAATTATTTAATTTCAAGGATGCTTTTATTTGTTTCCAAATTCTTATTATATTGTGAATAATTGGGTTCTTCTTATATATTATACTATTCAATTTTATCGGTGAGAGCAGGATCATTCCTATATCGTGCGGATAGCACTCCTCTTTCTCCATTCTTATCCACTCCAACTGCTGAGTGGAACTATCTAGCCAGTATATTATGTTCTTAATATGCACTGCCCAGTAGTAATATATAAAGTTAGGTAATGATAAACCCCCCACTTCTTTAGATTTGCACAAATGCTTTCGTTGAATTCTATGTGTTCTGTAGTCCCATATAAAATTAGTGATAGTGGAATCTAATTTTTTGAAAAAATATTTTGGAATATATATTGGGATTGCTTGAAACAAATATATTAATTGTGGTAAGAAAGTCATTTTTATAGCGTTAATTCTACCTATCAATGAGAGTGGAAGCGTTTTCCAAAATTTAATCGTATCATTCAGTTTATTTAATAGTGGTATAAAATTGGCACTAAATAATGATTTGTGTCTTCTCGTAATTTGAATACCCAGGTACTTGAATTTTTCTGTTGCAATTTTGAAGGGGAATTTTAGTAAATGTCTCGAATCCTGTGGTTTTAAAGACATAATTTCGCTTTTATTCCAATTTATTCTGTATCCTGAAAAAGAGCCGAATTCCTCAATTAGTGTTAATAAGGTGGGTATACTCGTTTGTGTATTAGTAATATATAAAAGGATATCATCAGCGTATAATGAAATTTTATTCTTTGAGTCCTTGCTGTTATATCCGTGAATATTCGGGTGATTTCTAATCCTTTCGGCCAGCGGTTCTATCATAAGGGCAAATAGCAATGGTGATAAGGCACACCCTTGCCTATTACCCCTTGATAAGTAAAATTTTGGAGATAGCGTATTGTTAGTTAATATTCTTGCCGTAGGTCTATCATAAAGTAGTTTAATCCATCTGATAAAATTCTGATTGACGTTATTTCAAGAGTACTTACACTGAAATAAATATGACTAAAATTTCTGCAGTAAACAAATCTACTTCTTCTTGCATATGGCATGCACAGCCTAAAGTTGCAGGACAACTTGTTCTATTTGATCTTATTTGATTGTGCACACCAGGTTGATTGCATTCATCGAAACAGGGCGGACCACGTGAAGGTTGCAATCTTCCACCCCGAACAAATCTACTGTGTAAATACAACAAGCTCATGACATTCAAAGAATTTTGATTATGCAGATAACAAGATCCCCAGTTTAACATGACTAACCGACCAGAGATGATCATCTTTGGGAATTGGTATTTTGACATGTATTAGCATCTTGCTTGATGCCTTTGCACCTAAATAATTGTCAGCACTGTAAGCTTCACTGATAATTTTACAGAGAATTTTGATCCAATATGTTGTTTCTGCACATTGCTGAAAAGCATTTCCCCAACTCAAAAATTCTCAATAAACACATCCCAATCTAGTCTGACAGTGACTGACATTTAGGATTGAAACGTAAACGCCTGTCTCTACTCATGACTATAATAAAATAACTGATTATTCTAAAATTCCTCTTTTAATTGATGTAAGTTTCCCGCTAAAATTATACATAGAATGAAGTAAACTTGTCTGACTGTTCTAATGAATATAAAAGTAAGTTAAATACAACTGTTAATTTACTAATAATTTAAAATGTATCTGCCTGACTGTCAGAAATTAAATGTTGCTGAAAATGTAATACCTCTAATTGTGTACAGTTTGTACTAAGTGCATCTGCCAGGTGGAAAATAATATAATCAGTTTGTTTGAATGCAAGAAGGCATTAATGTGGTTACATTCTGTCATGGATTTTAGGAAGTAGATCACTTGCAACTTTATTTTTTTTTTCAGATTTCAAAAATAAACTTTATCCAGGCTAACAAATATACAAAACAAAAAACTGAAAAACTTTTCTTACATGCTCAGCATCAATACACTCAATTGTTTCATACTCAGTAATGTTCACAACTATGTTTAAAGACACAAAATGTTGGAGTAATTTAGCGGGAGAGGCAGCATCTCTGGAGAGAAGGAACGGGTGATGTTTCGGGTCGAGACCCTTCTTCTGATGAAGGTTTGAAAAACGGTCTCGACCTGAAACATCACCCATTTCTTCTCTCCAACATTTTGTGCCTATCTTTGGTATAAACCAGCATCTGCAGTTCCTTCCTACACATATCTTTAAAATAACCTTTGTTATTCATGCAGCCCCTCTATGGGAA
The DNA here is from genome assembly GCF_028641065.1 of Leucoraja erinaceus. NCBI lineage: Eukaryota > Metazoa > Chordata > Chondrichthyes > Rajiformes > Rajidae > Leucoraja > Leucoraja erinaceus. Next base: position 38,876,152 of record NC_073380.1, on the reverse strand, counting down.
TATCACTTCCCTTGTTTGAGAGGTGTCCCCACCTGACTCAGCGCCTCAATGCTCAACAGCAGAAGGACCCGAGACTGTGGTCCACCCCCATTGTGCCCTGTGTCGGCTTCACCAAGTTTTAGTGCATCCCCAACTCTCCTCCTCTAGTCTCTTCCATTCATTGTAGCGCAGGTATATTTTTCTCAGCCTGTCTTAGCTTTGTGGAGATCAATAATTGGGCCAAATCGCATGATTATTCCTTTAAGTGCTAGTAATTAGCCGATTAATCCGAGACTAAGATCGGCAGCGATTTGAATGTGTCTGTGAGTTGTTAGTGGAGCCGCCACCTGCAGTGCAAGTACAATGCTTTATCAGAATTAGAGCTTGGCTTTAGTTTTGGCCACATTACAACATTAAAACATTAAAACATTAAAACTACCAGTTTTAACAATGTTTTATATTAGGATTTATTGGTTTGTTCAACGTCAGCATTTACTATGATATCATGGAGGGATGAGTCTAAGATTATAATTTATTTTGTCATTCCTTTTAGTAATTGACAGAGAAATTTATAGAAGTGCACAAATTCACAGCTGAAATTTGCTCTACTAAATCATCTGATGTTTCCAAATTTTATTTGTATCCAGGTTCATTTAAAATATATAGTTATTCTAAATGACTGGCACTCTACCCTGTGTGAATAACTTTAAATAATGCTGGTCCTTTTGTTTTCAAAATATTATACATTTGGGTCAGGGAGGTGGAATTAGCAAAGAAACACAAGATTGGAGGAAAGTGAAATGCCTCCAGGAAGGGAAGGCATTGATGGTGGGGAAGATGTATCTGTTTGGCAGTAGGAAAAGGCTTTATGTCATTGATAAAAAAAGGGGTTGTTGGATGTTAGGTGGGTGGAGTTACATATGTAATCTGTGCTTAAGGTGGTCATGCAATCAATGGTTTTGGCGATTTTTAAGGCCAAGTGGGGTAATGAGTTAGGGATGATTGGTGGGTGAGAAAGTTAAATCAAACAATGGTTCTGAACATGGGAGATGGGCATGAAGGAGAATTGTTAACTAAATGAGTTTGCCAGGCTCCTGAACCATCCTTACGTAAGCTAGGGTAATGACTGATTCACCTCTACGCTATTGCAGCTATTGGACTTTGTTTATGGAATGGATGTGCAACAATGGGGAGAACTATATTCTGCCCTGTATCTTACTGCTTGTTCTACCTATTGTACTTGAGTTTAACTTGATTTTATTTATGCATGGTTTTAACTGATCCAATTGGATAACTTGCCAAATAAAAGCTTTTCATTGCACCTTGCACCTTTGTGACAATAATAATCCTAAACCTAAAGTTGCGCAGCCAAAATATGTAGGAAGGAATTGTAGATGCTGGTTTAAACTGAAGATAGACACAAAAAGCTGGAGTAACTCAGCGGGTCAGACAGCATCTCTGGAGAAAAGGAATAACCGATGTCTCGTATCGAGAAGAAGGTTATCGTTCTGAAACATCACCTATTCGTTTTCTCCAGAGATGCTGTCAGACTCACTGAGTCACTCCAGCTTTTTGTGTCTATCTAAAGTTGACAGATGCAGGTCTCGAAGCACTGATGAAGCTGTAGCTTTTTCTCTGTCTCTTTCGTGAATGTTAATATATAATCTAAAATGGCTAATGACTCATGGAATTGCATTAATTTTCTTTTATTGAAAATAAATTACAATATTTGCAGCAGTCAATGTAACCGGTATTGTGATTAGGCTGCATGTTTTTTTTAATACGTGGATAAGTATTATCAGGATTCTTGCAAGGAAACCAACCCACTTCTGCAGAAGTGTCTCGACCTAAAATGTCACCCATTCCTTCTCTCCAGATATGCTGCATTTTCCGCTGAGTTACTCCAGCTTTTTTGTGTCTATCTTTGGTTTAAACCAGCATCTGCAGTTCCTTCCTACCCTCTTCTGAAGACGACTGCTACAAAGATAGGAATACTTGATGACAGCACACATTTGGAATAGTAAGAATCACGTGTCAGGATATCGTATCTTGGATTTTGCAATTCCCTGAATAATATTTGCTATGACTGATTTTTTAAGAAATTTTCAAAAGTTGCTTTGAGCTTTCCCGAATTCCCTTAAGCAAGAAAATGTTTCCTAAGCAAAGATAACATTGTGGGGATAATGAGAAAGCTGCCATCTCTCCGTTTCCTTGACTCAATGCACTGCAAGGCCAATTTCTAAAACATTGACGCAACAGCGTTTTGCAATAACATCAGTTTTTTCCTGTTGCACGTGGAAGAACTAATTCCACTGACATGACTCACTCACTCATGGGCCAAATTAATGGATTAAATCAACTTTCTGTCACATTCCTGACTTAATTACTTTAGCAGTTGCGTTTACTTTGCAGAAGTCCTCTCCACAGAAGCAAGCAGATTAATGTTAAGACATTGTTCAGGACAATAAATAGATTTAATTTGAACCTGTTCCAAAGCCACTAATTATTTCAAGTAACTTCACAAGTGGGAAAATCAGCTCTATTCATTCAAGTCAGTTGGCAACAACTTGTATCATCTTTCATATTCTTCTCTTTGAGTTGACTGACTATAATACAATGCAATGCAAAATAATAAAAGTATAAAATAACCCATTTTATATTTTAGGTTTTGACTTATTTTTCTAAAGGTTGTGTATTATACTGGAATATCATTCTATGGATGCTATACGATAAAGTAGGTAAATTACAGTTTTTATTAAATTATGGGCAGCACAGTGCTAATTCATAGCTTCAGGTCCTGATTCAATCCCGAGCTCAGGTAGTGTTGATATCAAGTATCAAGTATCCTTTATTGTCATTCAGACTTTTCAGCCTGAACGAAATTTTGTGCCTTGAAGTCATAACATAGAATAAAATAACAAAACACACAGTAAACACAGATTTAACATCCACCACAGTGAGTCCACCAGGCCCTCCTCACTGTGATAGAAGGTCAAAGTCTTAAAGTCCTTGTCTCTTCCCTCCTTGTTCTCCCTCTGCGTTGAGGCGATCCAGGCTTCTGATGTTGTGACCCCATCGGGTGATGGTAAGTAAGTCCCGCGGCTGAATCTGATTTCCGCGAACGGGCCGGTTCAAACTCCAGTCCAGCGAACGAAGCTAATGTTGTGGGACCTCCAGAAAAACAGGTCACCAACCTGGGACCTAGGAGCTCCCGACGATGTCGTCCACTGGGCCTGCGGCCATGCCGCCACGGCCCCAAAGTCGGGTCGCCACCGCCACAACGCCACCACAGCCCCGAAGTCGACCAGCCTTGCGTTGGTAAGTCCTGGCTGGCTCTGCCTCCGGAGCCTCGAGGTCGGTCCCAGTTGGAGGCCGCCAACTCCACGATTAGGCCTCAGCGCAAACCGAGACGGGGATACGACAAGAGAAGGTCGCACCCCCCCAAAGGAAGAGACTAAAACAAGTTTCTCCCCCCCCCCCCCACCACACATACAACTAAATTAAATGAAAATAAACTGTAACATCGGGACAAAAAGAAAACAAAAAAAGAAAAGACAAATGGACTGCAGGCGAGCCGCAGCTGCTAGGGCAGCGCCGCCACTTCCGGATGGAAGTTATATGTTCTCTTCATGATTGCATGGGTTTTCACTGGAGTCTGACTAGCAGAGTGTCAAGAAGATCAAGAGAAATAAATGGGCTATTGAGGACTCGCTGATAGAGAGATGCATCTTAATTCAAGAGGCTACCACTAACCTTCCCTTTTTTCTTGCATGAGGTCATCCACTCAAGTAGGCCACGTCTCCTTGCATACCATTTTCTTTCCTTCTCAAAGGAAATGTGCTTTTCCCTATTGGCAGTGCTGGAGAAGATATTTTATACACACCAAATCCTCATTTAATCTATCCCTCCATGCACATTAATCATGGCATACCCAAGTGGCCACTACCTACCCCTCTCTCTTCTTCCTTCACAATGAAAGTTCAAGTGGCTGGAGAAGACACATTCTGTTGCCACATAATATAGCCAACCTCCCTGATGATGAATCTTCCTATGATTACTTAAGTGTAGGTACAAGCAGAGTATTGGGGTGTCATATCATTTAGAGGCTAGGCTAGAGAAGGCATCCTCTGGAACTGAATCATCAAGTGAATAGGATCTCAAGTGTGAAGTGAGAAACCTCAAGTGCTAGCTCACTGGAGATCAAGACCACCTACCAGCTCTGCTATAGTGGAAACAGATGCTGATTTCAATGATAGAGATTATACACATTCTATAATATTTCTTGATTTCTATTGTTCCATGAATGCATTCAAATTATTTGACTTAAACTGTTCTTATCTGGATGGTGCAGGAAGGAACTGCAGATGCTGGTTTAATCCTAAAATAGACATAAAATGCTGGAGCAACTAAGCAGGACCGGCAGCATCTCTGGACCCATTCCTTCTCTCCAGAGATGCTGCCTGTCTCGCTGAGTTACTCCAGCATTTTGTGTCTATCTTATTTGGATGGCATTGATGGCAAGACGGGGGAAAAAAACAACTAACGAGCTCAAAGCTGAGGTTGAAGTGGTAGAGCAAATTTCAGAGAAACTGATTCAAACCCAGATTACCTTCAGTGCAGGTGGGATTATTGCTTCGTATTTAATGACATGTTGTTAGAATTTTAACAAATTTATCAACTTAATTTGAAAAGTTTTAGTTACCACAAAGGCTTTTAAAGCATGTTTGTGATTTCATGCAATCAACTTTGTGCCTACTAACTCGTAAATCAAGTTGCAAGCATCGCCCAATCTGAATTCAGTTCTGGTGGTGCGTGACGACCTGTAATTCAGCAAGGAAGCTGGCGTTTTGAACAGCAAATGCCTACGTTTCTCACCTCATGCAGTGCTTGACTGGCACATTAAAAAAACACACACAATAAGATGCTTTGATTTGCAGTTCACTATTGATATGGAGAATAATGATAGTATGATAATATTATGCTGTATGGCTCTCTTCATTCAAACAGCACTTTCATTATATTAAGCCGAAAATCAGGTTACTGGATCAACTAGATTATTGAAATTGTATCAATTTCCCTCCTGGGATTAATAAAGTTAATCTGAAGAAGGGTCTCGATCCGAAACGTCACCCATTCCTTCTCTCCAGAGATGCTGCTGCTCCCGCTGAGTCACTCCAGCTTTTTGTGCCTATCTTCGGTTTAAACCAGCATCTGCAGTTCCTTCCTATATATAAATAAAGTTACAGTATATTGTATCATATCATATTGTATGTTCTATCGTATCGTATATCGTTACAAAAGCCTTCTTCTGTAGAACATTATACAGTATGCTGCTTACTCATTCCTTTGTTACCTCTATATGCAATCCTGTCCAGCCTTCCATATTCTATTCTCTTAAACTTGAGGCCAACAGGTGCCTGTGTCCCAAATCACACCCATTTATTCTTCACCCATGTTCTTGCTGAATTATGCAGACTTCATTTATAAGTTGTTCATCCTTTTAAAATCCCAGCATGCTCTTGCCTTTCTCTCTTTATCCCTGTCATCTCCTCCTGCCCTTGCATCCCTCTCATATATCGGCACTCTCGGTCATACTCAAGCTTAATTGCTCTGTTATGACATCAGCAGTTTGGGCCCTGAACATCTGGAATTCCCTACCTAAACCTCTTCACTTCTAGCTCCATTTCCTCCTTCAAATCAACATCGATCTCTCTGACCAAGCTTTTGGTCATCTGCCCTAATATCTCCTTAGGAGACCCAAGAACTGCAGACAGCAAAATGGGTTCACATGGAGCTGTCCGAAGAAGGGTGCAGGAAGGAACTGCAGATGCTGGTTTAAATTGAGGATAGATGCAAAAAGTTAGAGTAACTCAACGGGTCAGACACCACCTATTGGTGATATCACCCATTCCTTTTTTCCAGAGATGCTGTCTAAAAGCCCTGTCTCATGGTAGGAACTGACCCATGAGGTACCCCGAGTGAAAGACCCGTCGTTGTGTACGAGATCCCAAGTGTTTTTTTTTGTTTTTTTTTTTTATTAGAAGTACAGTAAATTACAGTAATACACATCACATATATCTTATTACATTTGTTGTACCACTTCATTTTTCGAGCTTTAAAAAAGGTAGAAATAAAAGAAGTAAGGAAAGTGAGCAAGAGTCGTGAAGGTGCAGGAAAGTGTTGGGAAATGAAAGCCCCTTAGAAAAGAAGTTAGAGAAGGAAGTAAAGAAAGGAAATAGACCCTAGAAAGGAAAGAAAAAAAAGGAGAAACAATCGCTCTATTATAACACAAAACTCCGCAAAAAAGGGTATACCAACCGTGTTTTATTACCCCCCGTTACCAGATCCTGGTACCATTTATTTTTTAAATTACTATTGCACCTTATGCTTGTAATAGTTCCATAAATGTAGACCATGTCTTTTGGAAGTGTCTGCTTTGCCTGCTAGGAGGAGTCTCATCTCTTCCAGGTGTAATGTTTCGAACATGTTTGAAATCCATATTTTTATTGTTGGTATTGGAGCGTTTTTCCAGAATTTGAGTATAAGCTTTATTCCCATTATTAGCCCGTAATTAAGTAAATTCTTTTGAAACACGTTTAATTCGGAAAATGATCCATTCTGCTTTTGGTACAAGTTTTATTTTAATTAATTTTGTGAAGATTTCAAATATTTTGTTCCATAATTATTGGATTTTTATACAGAAAACAAAAGAGTGCGCTATGGTAGCTTCTTGAGACTGACATTTATCACAAATGGGTGAGACATTGGGGAAAAGTTTATTTATTTTGGTTTTTGAATAATATAGTCTATGTAATGTTTTGAATTGAATTAGAGTATGTCGTACATTGATCAAGCATTTATGCACATATAGTAAGTGTTTATCCCAGCTCTCTTTTGAAATTTTTATAGCTAGTTCTTGTTAAAATAATGTTGTATAAGTATGATATTAGATTTGCTGATTCAGCCTTTGTCTTCATTGCTTCGTCCAGTAAGTCTGGAGGCATGTTATGATAGTCTTTTGCGTATTTTTTCAGATAGTCAAGGATTTGAAGATATTTAAAATATTGATTATTTTTCAAATTATATTTCAGTTGTAATTGTTGAAATTATAATAATTTTCCCAATTCATACAAGTCTCCGAGCGTTTTGATTCCCATTCTTTCCCATTATGTAAATGATTTATCTATAATTGAAGGTTTAAACGACGGATTATTGACTATTGGCATTAAAAGAGATAGATTTCTTAATTTTAGATTCTGTTTTATTTGTTTCCAAGTTCTAATTGTGCTATGTATCATTGGATTTTTATTGTAATTTTTGTTATTCAGATTCATTGGTGAGAGGAGAGTCGCTCCTGTATTACACGGAGAGCAGTCCTCTCTCTCCATTACAATCCAGTCCACCTGCTGGGCAGAGTTGTCCAGCAGGTGAATCATATTTTTAATATTTACTGCCCAATTATAGTACATAAAGTTAGGGAGCGCTAGACCACCCATCTCTTTTGGTTTACTAAGGTGTGCTCTTTGTATTCTGTGGGATTTATAATCCCATATAAAATTTGTGATGTCTGAGTCCAATTTTTTGAAAAACTTTTTTGGAAGATATATAGGTATTGATTGAAATAAATATAGGATTTGTGGTAAAAAGATCATTTTTATAGCATTTATTCGACCTATTAAAGACATCGGGAGCGTTTTCCAGAATTTGATTAGATTATTTAGTTTCTTAAGTAAGGGACTATAATTGGCATTAAACATAGCATGATAGTTTCTAGTAATTTCAATTCCCAAATATTTGAATTTTTCTGTGGCTATTTTAAAGGGGAATTTCAAGAGATGTGTTGAGTCTTTCGGTTTTATCGACATAATTTCACTTTTGTTCCAGTTTATTCTGTATCCTGAGAAAGATCCAAAGTCCTCAATTAGATTTAATATGTTTGGTATACTGATTTGGGGTTTTGTGATATACAGTAGTACATCGTCTGCATATAAAGATATTATGTTATTTGAATATTTTGTATTATAACCGTAAATAACCGGGTGTGTTCTGATTTTTTCAGCTAAAGGTTCAATTACCAGAGCAAATAACAGCGGTGATAATGAACATCCTTGTCTATTGCCCCTTGATAATTGGAATTTCGTAGATAGTATATTATTAGTTAATATTCTGCCCATGGGCTTGTTATATAATAATTTTATCCATGCGATGAAATTCTCTCCCATTTGAAAATTTTGCAATACTTTAATCATATAATCCCATTCTACTTGATCAAACGCTTTTTCTGCGTCCAATGAAATGATAGATAACTCTTGTTCTTGAGGTTTGTGTGAATGCATTATGTTAAGCAGACGTCTCAGGTTATTAAATGAATGTCTCTTAGGTATAAATCCCGTTTGATCCTCGTTTATTCATTTACTAACATATTGACTTAGTCTTCTAGCTAGTGTTTTCGCTAATATTTTTTGATCCGTATTTAACAAAGCAATAGCTCTATATTGCGAGTTAAACCTCCAGAACGATTTGTTCGTAGACATTCCTTCTAATTTTTAAACAAAAATGTGATCGTAGATCTGAAATAGTGTTTCAGGTAAGATTTGTTTTTAAAAGCGTATGTTTACATTATAAGTAAATTAGTTTTACTATCCAAACTTTATAAAATATTCTGAATCCGTCTGGTATTTGGTGTTTTTTGAATAAAACGAGTTTATTGTGTCTTCCATTCCTTAGATGTAATTTGCGATCCCCAGTTCCTCTTGTTTTTCAGTTCTAGTTTTGGAAGGTTATAATTGTCCAGAAATTCTGAAACTTTATTATTGTCTATTAACGTTTTGGATGTGTATAAATTCTGGTAAAATAAGAGCAAATCTTTTATTGATACATTAGGAAGTCTTAATAATTATAACTCTTTGGTTTAATTTTAAATTTGCATGATTGTATTCAGGATTTTAGTTGAAAAAAGTTTATGGGGGATTATCCCCAATTGGGCGAAATATTCTTGTTTACCAAAGTGATTGGAGTAATCTTATAACCTTCTCCTGTAAATAATAAGATTTAGCTTAAATTATCAGTATATAATTTTCTTTGATTTAAATAGTATTCTTTTGCGAATAATATCTAGTTGTCAGATTTCTCTGGATTAAACTTTGTTCATTCTTATTGGGATCTCGTTTTGAAAAGCTTGATGCTGGATAATGACAGTCACAAATTCTTTGAGCTCCGCTGCTGTAAAGTGGCGATTTATCTGGTGTATCGTTTGTCTCAAAAAATAGATCCATCTGTTTTTTTAGATAAATACTCCCTTGTGGGTCTTTCCAGAATTTGCGAGTTAAACCTCCAGAACGATTTGTTTGTAGACAGTCCTTCTAATTTTAAAACAAAAGATATTAGAGGGTAGTGATCCGAAATCGTATTGGTTGGTGTGAGATTTAGGTTTCATAGTATAAGGGATTAGTTTTGTATCCACTAGGAACCTAGTCTATACGTGAGTATTTGTGTACCATTGAATAAAACAAGTATTCCCTTCCAGTCGGATTCGCGATCCTCCAGACGTCTGCTATATTTGTATTTTTTATATATATATTTAAGTTCACTAGTTTTAGATTTCATATTACCTCTTTGTTTTTGCATCGATTTATCTAAGTACGGATCTAAAACACAGTTGAAGTCTCCAATTATAACATTTTGGTAGTTAAATTCTGCGATTGTATTCAGGATTTTATTGAAAAATTGAGGATTATCAAAATTGGGCGCATATATATTTACCAAAGTGATTGGCGTAGCATGTATCTCTCCTGTAACTATAAGATATCTCCCTTCCTTATCTGATATAATGTTCTTTGATTTAAATGGTATTCATTTGCGAATAATAATTACAGTGCCTCTGGATTAAACGCTTGATCATACACTTGGGATCTCGTTCCGGTGGCGCCATGCTGGACTAGCAGTCGCAACTTTTAGCTCCGCTGCTGTAAATTCGCGATTTTTCATGTTAAAATCGGGTCTGGAGGTCGGGACCGATTCAAAAAACTTACCGGAGCCCCGGGACGTCGCGCTGATGACGGCATCAGTAAGCGCTGTGATTTAAACGGAGGATAAAGGCTTTTAAATGAAAAAAACGTCTCCAGCTCAGAGCCCTCAGAGAACAATCTCAAAACAACTGCTGAAAACCCAGAAACCTGAAGAACAGACCTCGGAAGTGGATTTTGGAATGGCTACAAGATCCAAGATTGAGATGGCTACTAAGGAGAAAAATGAAATGGAGGAGATAAAGAACTCGGTAAGAGAACTGAGATAGGATATTGAGGCTGGAAACTCAAAAATAATGGAAAATATTAATGTTAAATTGATGGAAAACATGTCGAACATCAATGCTGGTAATCAAAAAGTTATTGACAGCTTTGGCATTATACAAAAACGAATTGAGGATGTGCATTAAGAGCTAACGGGAGAAAACTTTCACTAATTCAAGAAGAGTCTATGAGGAAGTTTTAGGCTGTGCATGTAATTGTTTCTTCACAAGTAACTTACAATGAAATACATGGAAACAATTGTTAACAAAATATGAAGATATGCAGGGAATGAAACTAGAATCTAACAGCCTCAAGAGTCAACTGGCGAAAGTCTCGGATAAATGTCTTGATCTCGAAGCACGTCAAGATCCAAAATTTACGATATACTGGGAGTAACAAAAGGGGCAGAATGTCAACAAAGCCGAAAGACTCACTGCCAACTTCTTGAACATGTACCCTTTACCTGTGGAACTGTTGACGATTGAAGTGGCACATTGAATACCCAGATTTAAGCGAAGATCACAAGCAGATCCAGCCCACCCACGACAGATTATAGTCAAACTTTGGGACATTTCAGCACTTGAAGAGCTGATGAAAAAAAATCAAATACGGAGTGGAGATGACGCTTGGAAACGACTCTATCAAACTCCTCCGGGATTATCCCAGATGAATCGTGCAAAATCAAAGACCCTTCTCACACCCAAGACATGACTTTTCCACCATCCTAAATCTGTCAGATGTGGGAGCGTTTTTTGCAAAACCGGCAGGATGCGCATTACTTCTTCCCACAAAGAGAAAACTTTCACTAATTCAGACTCATCTTATAACTTTTAGCTGAAAAAATTAGAACACACCCGGTTATTTACGGTTATAATACAAAATATTCAAATAACAAAATATCCTTATACGCAGACGATGTATTTTGTACTTTACAAAACCCTAAATTAGTTTAACGAAAACTGAATGGAATCTGGTTGAGGAACGTGTTTTTTTTTCTTTCTCAGGATACAGAATACTGGAACAAAAGTGAAATGACAATAAAGCCGAAAGACTAAACATTCTCTTGAATTACCCTTAAAATAGCCACAGAAAAATGTAAGTATTTAGGAATTGAAATCACTAGAAACTATCACGCTATGTTTAATGCCAATTATAGTCCCTTACTTAAGAAACTAAATAATCTAATCAAATTCTGGAAAATGCTCCCGATGTCTTTAATAGGTCGAATAAATGCTATAAAAATGATCTTTTAACCACAAATCCTATATTTATTTCAATCAATTCCAATATATCTTCCAAAAAAGTTTTTCAAAAAACTACGCAGACATTACAAATTTTATATGGGATTATTAATCCTACAGAATACAAAGAGCACACCTTAGTAAACCAAAAGAGATGGGTGGTCTAGCGCTCCCTAACTTTATGTACTATAATTGGGCAGTAAATATTAAAAATATGACTCACCTGCTGGACTCTAACGGGGGCTCTAACATCAAGAACCTGGTGTGCGACCTTGCATCACCCGGCGTGGCTTTAATGGCCGCGGGACAATCCCCATCGCCAGCCGGGGGCTTTGGCTTTGACTCTGACATGGGGGGGGGGGGGGGGGGGGGGGGGGGTGGGGTGGGAGATGCATTTTTTGGCCCTCCATCACAGCGATGTGATGGATGTTTATGTAAATTATGTTGTGTCTTGGGTCTATTTGTTTGTAATGTATGGCTGCAGAAAATGGCATTTCGTTTGGACTTCAAGGGGTCCAAATGACAAATAAATTGAATTGAATTGAATTGAATGGACAACTCTGCCCAGCAGGTGGACTGGATTGTAATGGAGAGAGAGGACTGCTCTTCGTGTAATACAGGAGCGACTCTCCTCTCACCAATGAATCTGAATAACAAAAATTATAATAAAAATCCAATGATACATAGCACAATTAGAACTTGGAAACAAATAAAACAGAATCTAAAATTAAGAAATCTATCTCTTTTAATGCCAATAGTCAATAACCCGTCGTTTAAACCTTCAATTATAGATAAATCATTTACACAATGGGAAAGAATGGGAATCAAAACGCTCGGAGACTTGCATGAATTAGGAAAATTATTATCATTTCAAAAATTACAACTGAAATATAATTTGAAAAATAATCAATATTTTAAATATCTTCAAATCGTGACTATCTGAAAAAATACACAAAAGACTATCATAACATGCCCCCAGACTTATTGGATGAAGCCATGAAGATAAAGGCTGAATCAGCAAATCTAATACCATACTTATACAACATTATTTTAAATATAGAAATACCTACAACCGATGGTATTAGAAGAGACTGGGAACAAGAACTAGCTATAAAAATTTCAAAAGAGAGCTGGGATAAACACTTACTATATGTGCATAAATGGTCGATCAACGTACGACATACTCTAATTCAATATAAAACATTACATAGACTATATTATTCAAAAACTAAAATAAATAAACTTTTCCCCAATGTCTCACCCATTTGTGATAAATGTCAGTCACAAGAAGCTACCATAGCGCACTCTTTTGTTTTTTGTATAAAAATCCAAAAATTCTGGAATTAAATATTTGAAATCTTCACAAAATTATTTAAAATAAAACTTGTACCAAAAGCAGAATGGATCATTTTTGGAATATCGGAAGGTAACCCCGAATTAAACGTGTTTCAAAAGAACTTACTTAATTACGGGCTAATAATGGGGAAAAAAAGCTTATACTCAAATTTTGGAAAAATGCTCCAATACCAACAATAAAAATGTGGATTTCAATCATGTTCGAAACACTACACTTGGAAGAGATGAGACTCCTCCTAGCAGGCAAAGCAGACCTCTTCCAAAAGACGTGGTCTGCATTTATGGAACTATTACAAGCATAAGGTGCAATAGTAATTTAAAATATAAATGGTACCAGGATCTGGTATAAAATAAATTTAAAAAAAAACACGGTTGGTATATCCTTTTTTGCGGAGTTTTGTGTTACTATAGAGCGATTGTTTTTTCCTTTTTTTCTTTTCTTTCTAGGGTCTTATTTCCTTTCTTTACTTCCTTCTCTAACTTCTTCCCTAAGGGGCTTTCTTTTCCCAACACTTTCCTGCACCTTCACGATTCTTGCTCGCTTTCCTTCTTTTTTATTTCTACCTTTTATAAAGCTTGAAAAACAAAGTGGTACAACAAATGTAATAAAATATATGTGATGTGTATTACTGTAATTTACTGTACTTCTAATTAAAAAAAAAAAAAAAAAAAAAAAAAATTAAAAAAAAAAAAAAAAAAGATTAACCGAGCTCCCACGGGTATGACAAGTTTGCCGTGTTCCAAGTTCATCTCCCGAATTACTAAGTTCCTCTCCTGAGTTACTCTTACGTAACTACCAGGGTAGTGGGAGATGGTGGCGGAAATATTGAATGGAACACAAGCCTTGCCGCACTGTAGACTCTGCAGAAACCTGGTGGGTATGAGAGGTTTAGAGGGATAGAGGCCAAATGTGAGACGAGGTCATCCCTCAGCCTCCTGCACTGCAAAGAAAATAAAAACTCAAACCTATCCACCTTCTTCTTGCAACCCAAGCCGTCCAGGAAGGACCTAATTTGGCATGAACAAGTTGGACCGAGGGGGCGGCAAATTTGTTGCGAAAATCGGTTTAATAACAACCGCAAGATTTTAAACGGGAAGCTTGCGCATTTGGTGCTTTCATGAATGTTGAGCGTTCCCGAGAGCTTGTGAAACTAAACGGAAAATGCGATGGATAAAGTCGCATGTTAAAAACTGCAAGTTGTTAGAGACTCGCCCGAAGCAAGAGGTGGGCAGCACTGGAGCAGTGATACCCGAAGCGATTATTTCTACTTTAATGCCAGCATAGTTCACAACACGCGAGGACTATGTGTGTCATGTATTCGTGTGAATGAAGCGAGTTGGTGGGCGGGCAGTGTGTAAGACGGATAACAATACCATGGGACAAACTGGAGTCATACATAAACAATAAAGAATAGGACTCAAGAATAGAAAACTCACCACTAACCAAAGCTTCGGCGGTTGCCATGTGCATGAGCGTATTGAATGGAGTCCTCCACTGTACCGGCTTCCTGAAGCCTGAGCAAGAAGCGGCTGTCCCTCGACTGGGTCGAGTCCCCTCACCGGGCTCTCCTGTTGTGTTGAAGCATGTGGGAAGGAACTGCAGATGCTGATTTAAACCCACGAGGAGAGAGAAAAAGCCGGAGTAACACAGTGGGACTGACAGCATCTCTGGAAAAAAGGACAAGAAGGGTCTCGACCCAAAACATCACCTATTCCTTCTCTCCAGAGCTGCTGCCTGGCCCGGCCCGCTGAGTTCCCTGTGGGTAAGTTGAAACTTTATTTTTGTTTATTAATCTGCAGAGTACCAAGTTGCAGATAGACAACATAAGATGGAGTAACTCAGCGGGCCGGGCCAGTCGAGGGACGGCCTCTTCTTGCTCAGGCTTCAGGAAGCCGGTACAGTGGAGAGGTATGAGGCTGCCATGGTCCTTGGAGCACTCGGGAATGCCATGGGCTATTATAACGTTACGGGTCACGGGCGCAACAAAGCTGGATTCAAGCTGACCGAGACTGATTTATCAGCAGAGATAGACATAATGGTTTTAAAACCATTTCAGTGGAGGGCTCCATTCGATACGCTCATGCACATGGCAACCGCCGAAGCTTTGGTTAGTGGTGAGTTTTCTATTCTCGAGTCCTATTCTTTATTGTTTATGTATGACTCCAGTTTGTCCCATGGTATTGTTATCCATCTTACACACTACGTTCTTACAACAAGTTAAAATGTTCCAATTCTTAACCACAAGAGTAAATTTGACTCATGGAAAACTTTAAACATGTTTGGTTTTTTTTCAATAGTTGACAGGTTTCACGGGTACCTGCCGTTAGCGCCACGAGTCTCTAAGTTGCGTCCACGAGTTCCGACATTACAGCTACGTTAATCGTACGTTATTACCACGGGGTACCTCGTGTGTCAACTCTCACCATGAGACGGGTTTAACGCTCTGAGTTACTCCAGCTTTTTGTGTCTATCTTCTGTCTGAAGAAGAGTCCTGACCCGAAATGTCACCTGTTCATTCCCTCCACAGATGCTACCTGACCCGTTGAGTTCATCCAGCTTTTTGTGTCTTTCTTTGGTTTAAACCAGTATCTGCAGTTCCTGCCTACACATTTTAGATAGATTGTGCTTCTTTGAGGGTAATTGGGATGATTTAGTTAAGATAAAGGTGTTACATCAGTGGATTCTGTTTATATAAATTCCAGAAATAGCTGTGAATTGGAAATTGGAAAAGAAGTACATGAGAACAATTACAATCACTGTGGCAAAGGTACTGAAAAAGTGTTGCAGCTGCAGGCTACAGGTCTCTAGGTCTTGATGAACTTTATCTCAGGGTTCTAATTTGATTCAGTGAACCTTCCACTTGTTTGAAGAACAGCCAATTTATCTCCCTTGTTCAAAGTAAAAGGGAGGAGAGAAAACAAAAAATCATAGACATGTAATATCTGTCAAAGAAAAAATTCGATAAGCTATCAATACAACACTGGAAAAATTAAATATAATCAGGAAAAGTAAACATGTTTTTGTGAAAAGGAAATCATGTTTGACCAATTTACTGGAGCTCTTTGAACAATGAGATGTGGCGTCAATGTTGGGTAGCTGATGGATGTATGTATTGAGTTTTCAGAAAACATTTTGATAAGGAACTGCGTTACAGGTTATTGCAGAAAATAAAAGCTCTTCGAGAAGGAGGTGGCATGTTGGCACAAGGTAGGAATGGAGAATTGGCATTAATTGGGCTCTTTCTAACAGGTGTAATGTAATTAATGTTTAGTTTAGAGATACAGCACGGAAACAGGCCCTTCAGCCCACCGAGTCCGCAACGACCAGCGAAAACCTACGCAGTCACGGGGAGAATGTCCAAACACCGTACAAACCGCACCCATTGTTGGGATCGAACCCGGGTCTCTGGCGCTGCAAGCGCTGTAAGGCAGTAACTCTATCGCTGCGCCACTGTGGCCACCCTGAATGGTGTGCTAACTGAGTTAATGTTATTGTTTTTCCAGTGATGGCACACTAAAATATCTCCGATTGGAAAATGTACATTTTGAAACGATGAATATCACGTAAATGTTCACCCGTTAAAATATTAATATTGCAGTATTCCAATTAAATCAGAAAGGAAAAAGCATGGAAATCTTAACTATAATATTATGAATACTTGTAGGTCCTTTCACCTCTGGGAACCGAATCTTGTCTTTCTGCCAATTAAAAGGACCCTTTGTAAAATAACCGTGGACTTCAAATAACACTACTCCACCTATAAACAAAATGTAACACTCAAACCAATTCTCTTTATTAGCTATTTGCCTCCCGGAGTTTTGCTGCCTTGAACACAAATTGTCCCAGCACAGTTTCCTCTCAGCTAAAGTCTATTTTAATAAACATTTTAAGTACAACCATTAATGACAAGTTATTGTTCTTAGAATCTGTGATATATTTTATATTTAATTTCTGACAATTGCTCAGCTTTCTCCATATCAGAAATAAGAAAATGTTGTATTGAAGTCCAAGTGTTTTGTGAACCTTCTTCAAATATCAAGATGAAGGACTGTCAAGAAATAAAGTTAGACACAAAAAGCTGGAATAACACAGCAGTTCACGCAGCATCTCTGGAGAAAAAGAAGAGTTGCGGTTTCGGGTCGAGACCCTTCTTCGGACTGAGAGTCAGGGGAGAGGGGACTGAGAAATATGAAGAGATACATAGAACAAATTAATGAAAGATATGCAAAAAGACAGATCAAAGCCAGCAACGATGATCAAGGAAGGGTGAAGCCCACAATCGTCCATCATCCATAGTTGGCTGTGAGGAAGTTGATAACACGTGAAAAAAAGTGAAACTCAGCAGGACGACAGCAAAGTTACTCTGGCCTTAACAACCCTTTCATACCAGCTTAGAATGGAACAGCTTTCCTCAATCTTTGTATGCTGCATTCTGGAATTGATAATGGGCTGACAACTTACAAGGAAATGCTGTCTTAGATGCTTCCCAATTTCTGTGTGTATATATGTTGACATGGATGCACAACTCGTGAAGTGGCTATCAGCAGTTTGTTGCTGAACATTTGAGTTTGGACTCCCCTTGGAATTGAGTGTGAAAATATCTGATGCCCATTACTCTATTTCCCATGTACATGATCGTGCTGGCTATCTATGCAGAAATTTATATTCACAATGTTCAGGATGCCTACATCTGTATAACTAAAAGTTTCATCTTCACCACTTCTTGCCTGTGCTGTATATTGATTTTAGAAAAAAACGCTACCCTATATCACTATGATTTTTGGCCATCTTATTAATAGTCCACAACCGCTGAGGCAGCCCCGAGGATTTTTCTAATCAATGAAAAATAAAAAAATTATGAGTTTTTAAAATATCTTGGGATCAGCTGATTGGTCCTCTCACCTGTCAATCACCATAATGAAGATGCCTGGGCTTGAGTCATTCACTCTGAAAGATCGTGAGGGAGAGGCCACAACTCTGATTCTGCTGTGAGTCTACTAAACTGTGAGTCTACTGAACTGTGAATATATTCTTTATTTGGTTTATGTGGTGTATGTGGTTATGTGCTTTATGTGGTTAACCCTTTATGTGCTTGCAATGAATGATGATTTGTTAACCCTTAATGTGCTTGCAATAAATGATGTTAGCCAGCAATGTGCTTGCAATGAATGATGATTTGTTAACCCTTAATGTGCTTGCAATAAATGATCTGTTAGCCAGCAATGTGCTTGCAATGAATGATGATTGATTTGTTAACCCTTAATGTGCTTGCAATAAATAATTTGTTAGCCTGCAATGTGCTTGCAATGAATGATGATTTGTTAACCCTTAATGTGCCTGTAATAAATGATTTGTTAGCCCTTAATGAAATGAAATGAGTTGTTTGGCCTGCCCTGTGCTTTTGCTTTGGCTTTGGCTTTGGGTTTCCCTTGAACTCCACACACACCCTCTATTGTAATATTCATGACCAATCTGTTCACAACCACAACCTCCCCAACCTGATAGTGACTGATACAACCCCCAACAATGGATCACAACTTCCCACACAGTATCCTGGCTCAAGCTTCATTGTTTTGAGACTGATTCCCTGAATCACCAACAATCCCCAACTTCAAACAATACCACCCCCACCCATGCCTCTCTCTCCAACCCCCTGCAACCAACAAAGCAAAGCTAACAAATTAACCAACAAAGTCTGTAGAAGGGTCCCGACCCAAAACGTCACCCAGTCTGAAGAAAGGTCATGACCTGAAACCTATCAATGATCTCCAGAGATAGACACAAAATGTTGGAATAACTCAGCGGGTAATGCAGCATCTCTTAAGAAAGGAAATATGTGACGTTTTGGGTCGAGACCCTTCTTCGGACAGCAACATTCTCCAGAGATGTTGTTTGGCCGACTGAGTTACTCCAAAACTTTGTGTCCTAAAGAAACATACCTAGCACCAATTTAATTCCTTTAACTTAAGTTTCATACTGTTAAGACAGGGTTCATCTTCCATGGGTTCATTAGAGGCGGCACAGTTCTCATTATTGAACCATTCATGTGTAATTTTGAGTTCATGAGGCCTTCACCAAAGGATGCACCGAGAGTTGAGACAACATGCCTTCTGTGGTGAGTTCTTAGTCAGTATCTTTATCCAGATTAGAGATTAAAACAAAACGGGGGTTTTTTTCAAACAAATATTCTCATTCTCTGCCCATGTAAGAGAGGGTCAAGCAAACAAGTTATCATACGATTCCTCTGAGTCACATCTTGTCCAAATGATAATCCTTTTAACTGCTGCCTGGAGACACTCAAGTACAGTTTGGTAAAGGTATCAAGGAGATAAAATCCTTGCAGTCCTGAATAAATACTTCAATGAGTAAACTTAGATAATGAAGAGCACAACATTCATGATTTATCATAGTATGAAGCAGGGTTGTATGACTATGGCTGCTTTGAATTTCTAATTACCCAAAGGTTCAATTGGAAGTGATTCTATAATAGACAGAGTCTACAGCTATTATAGAATGGAGTCATTTACTTTGCATGCCTTATTCCAAGGTAACCATTGCAAAGATGAAGAGCCATTGTGGAGATGCGGTTTCTTCAGTTATGCGTTTTGACATTTTGCACTTTTAATTTTCCTGTTAGCATTAGCCAGTGTTATCGTAGATCTGAATTGTCTGCACAAATGCGCTAAAAACTCAGTATCAGTTGTGGCTCTGCTGGGGTTAAAATTATTTTTTAGCCCAACGGTATTTGTGTTGTAAATGCTCCTTTGCTCTTATAAAATAATACGGGGAGTACTTGCAACTGAGGATTTTTTGCTACTCTTAATCTTCAATATGGGATGTTTGCCTCCTGTACCATTATATTGCATCATTGGAAATAGGATATCTTTGGAAATAGCATTCAACCATTGCAATTGTAGTCACAAAATGCTGGAGTATCTCAGCGGGTCAGGCCAGCATATTTTGTTTATCTTTGGTATAAACCAGCATCTGCAGTTCCTTCCTTCACCATTGTAATTGTGACATGAGCTAATAAAGTTTCATTTTCTAGAACCCTAAGCAATTTTTATTCCAATAATAAACTTTATTAATTAACAAAATGATATATGGAACAAAGAAATGGAAAAAAACCGTACATTCTTAGTGTCCATACATTCAATGGTGTCATACTCAAAATAGACACAAAATACTGAAGTAACTCAGCGGGACAGGCAGCATCTCTGGAGAGAAGGAATGGGTGACGTTTTGGGTCGAGACCCCCGAAACGTCACCCATTCCTTCTCTCCAGAGATGCTGCAAGTCCTGCTGAGTTACTCCAGCATTTTGTGTCTATCTTCGGTTTAACCCAGCATCTGCAGTTCCTTCATACACATAGTGTCAAACCTAGTTGCGTTTGAAATCAAAACAAACACTTGCAGACCTATTCCACTTATCAACCGTTAGTTGAATTTTCTTGTGTCAAAGCCCAAACAATGATACTTCAGAGCAGCATTTACATACAATCATCTTTGAACTCCTGTTAAGTATTCACTGCTACATTGGTTTAGAACTCAGCAGGCTATTTCCTAATCACTTCAGCCTCCACTTCTCAGCTATTCGAAGGGATTGGAACACCTGCAGGGTTCACATGTCATTAAACTGGTTGAAGGACATCCCACCTGTAATCTAGAATCAAGAGGCCAGAATTATTCTACACAAACTTTTATTTAGACCTGCATTTACAAAAATCAACAATTTTATAAGGCTTCAGTGCCCAAATTATGTTGTGAGTGCATCTGACACCATTAGGCATCTGGCAGACACTGAATAAAGTTTATTTTTGAAATTAAAAAAACTCAATTTGGCAGACATTAGACTCTATGCTTTTACTATTTTCTGGAATTCTGGTTTCAAACCTGAATATGAGACATAGGGTGCACAAAGGAGTCCTCAAATACTTTGTCCTCCCAAAACCTCTTCAAACTTCAGATGCCAACACTATCAGTATTTTTCTTTTTCACACATGTAAACTAATGTTTACATGTATAATACTGAAGAGGTCTGAAGAAGGGTCTCGACCCGCAACGTCACCCATTGCTTCTATCCAGAGATGCTGCCTGTCCCGCTGAGTTACTCAAGCATTTTGTGTCTATCTTCGGCTTAAACCAGCATCTGCAGTTCCCTCCTATAACATAAAGAATTGGATTTGAGACGAATGAGGTTTTTAGGCTTATTGTTTTAATTAGATTTTTGTGGATAGATTTGCAAACCTAATTCTTTTAAAGATAGGCCAGGTGATATGGTGCTCCATCAGCTCCACCAAGCCATCACCTTTCTTGACCTTTTGCATCTGGTTCTAAACTGTTTGACTTCATGCAGGCATTTGGTACTGAATAAGCAGACGTTTCCTCGAGTTAAATATTGGAACGATAGAAGCTCTGGTCTACAATCTCCAATTCCTGACTGTTGACTTGCATGCATTCAAAACTGAGCCAAATTACTTGAAGGCTTTTTTTCATATCAGATCCTAAGATGTTTTTCACATTATCACCAAGACTACCTTTTACATCTTGGTTATTCCACTGTGGTGCAATTCATCTGCTGCTTAAAAACTCAAGTTTCTTACTTCAAGACATGACTGCAGATGCTGGAATTTTGAGCTAAATTAAACTGCTGGAGGAATTCTCTCCCTCTCTCTCCCTCTCTCTCCCTCTCTCTCTCTCCTGATGCCGTCCAGTTTTGGTGTCTCAGATTCAATCCTGACCTCCTGTGGAGTTTTTGTGAAGTTTCACCATTCTCCCTATGACTGCATGAGTTTCTCCTGGATGCCCGCTGTTTACTCCCACATATGAAAGACCTGCAAGTTGGTAGGTTAATTTGCTACTGTAAAATGATACCAGCATGTAGGTGGGTGGTAGTATATGAGGGGGAGTTATAGTCATAGACCCATACAACACGGAAACAGGCCATTCAGCCCAACTCATTAGGTCATAAAGTCATAATGAGTCGTAGAATTAGGCCACTCAGCCCATCAAGTCTACTCCGCCATTCAATCATGGCTGATCTATCTCTCCCTCCTAACCCAATCTTTCTGCCTTCTCCCCATAACCTCTGACACCTCACCCATGCCAACCAAGATGACCCATCTAGGCTTGTCTAATTTGCTTACATATGGCCCATATCCCACTAATTCTTTCCTATCCATGTACCTGTCCAAACGTCTTTTAAATGCTGTTATAGTACCTGGTTCAACAGTCACCTCTGGTGGCTCTTTCCATATATTCACCACCCTCCGAGCCGATAGGTATGCGGGGGGAATAAAAACAAGATTTGTGTTAAATGAGTATGTGATGGATTGGTTAAGCCAAAGGGCCTGTTTCCATGCTGAATTAATCTATCTCTTTCACTCTGTTCTCCATAAAGATTTAACCACTCCTTGAATCATATAACCAAAATATTGTTTAATTTTCCTAATAAATTTGTGTCTTCACTCTTCCTCATTCCATTATCCTTGTCCATCCCATCACACACCCATTAGTGTTCAAGAGTGCCTAATTGTCATATGTACCCAGGGTCGGAACAATGAAATTCTTACTTGTTGCATCTTTACAGGCACATTAATGCCGCAACATACCAAATTAAAACACAAAAAAAAAATACAATACATTATCGTCTATACTAGGTAAGTGGACCATAATAGTGCAGACTGAAGTATCTTATACTAAGTCCATAGTAGTTCAGTGCTAATGTACAGTTGTGTTTCATGTTTCATCTTGTATGTGTATGTGACAAATAGACTTGACTTGACTTGACTTGTTGTGCAGAATAGTTCAAGGTTCTGATGGTTGAGAGGAAGAAGCTAGAGGTAAACATGGAGGTAAGACCATGGAGAACCTGGAGGTAACCATTTTTAGGATCATGTACCTTCCTCCCGATGGTAGCAGCGAAATTAGAATATGGCCAGGGTGGTGTGGGTTTTTGATGATATTAGCTGAGTCAGCACTTCCTGTAGATCCTTGTGATGCTGTAGAGTTCTATACCCACGATGGACTGTGCAATGTCCACTACTTCCTGCAGCCTCCTTTTCTCTTGGGTGTTCGAATTACCGAACCAGACCATGATGTTTCCAGTCAATATGCTCTCCACTCTACACTTGTAGGTTAGATAGTGTATTTGGTGTTAAATATCTTGAGATATTTGACTATAGTGAAGTCACTACCTAAGTGCATTTATTTATGTTAACAATAATGCCTGGATAAGTATCCAACATACATAAAATCCTGAAAGCATTAATTAATTCTCACCAATGATTTTGTCATGTTCAACAATGTACAGTAGTTTTTGAACGGGGACTGTCAGACTGGTTGGAGAACTGGCAAGGGGGAAGGACGGAGAGAGAGGGAAAGCAAGGGTTACTTGAAGTTGTCAACAATTCATTTTCTCCCATAGATGTTCTTTGACAAGCTAAGTTCCACCAACAGATTGCTTATTGCAATGTATTTTAATGTTAAGTTGTATTATTGTTTCAATTATTTGTAAACATGAATGCAAAACTTCCTCACATAAACTGGATAATCTTGGATATATGTGATCACTTGAGGCGATTGACAATGAATTGAAGTTGCTTTACAAAGTTGCTCCTAATTTTTATTTCTAAATAGCAGTTCATGAAAATAGTAAGCACAAATAAATGTGTTTCTTTGTTTTGATGGTGACATGCATTTATATTACAGAAAGGCTTTGTACTGTTGATTTTGTTCTCAGATCTGCGGAAACAAGCTGACAAATTTGCAGGGCAGATTTCAGCTACTGTACTGGAAGAGCAGGATAAAGAACAACAGCTCTTGCACAATTATATTGATGTTATAAATCCTTGCTTTAGATTGTGGCTACTTTCTCAGTGATAAGCATAACAGGTGAAAACATTGCTTTATGGAACAGGTGGTTTGAATCATAGGAAGATGGCAATCTCAACCACATTTATTTCAGGTGCCAATTTCATTCAGTAATTCGACCAACAAGCTCACTGAAGGAATTGGAAAGACCAACCTGGTCAAAGGGGGTCAGCTCCTCTGGAGGCAGAAGTCCAATTGCACAGAGGGGAATCCATGACAAAAAGACCACAGCACGTAGGAGCAGAGTTAGGCCATTCAGCCCATCGCGTCTGCTCTGCTGCTTAATCTATTTTTTCCAGAGAGACTCTTTCACTCTAAACTAGAGGGTGAGATAGAAGTTTGGAAGGTGTGGCAAAACTTGCACATCATCACCTCTTATAAGGGAAAACCAAATGGCAGCTCAACCGACAGTGAATGCGTTTAAAGCAATCTACAGAAGGTTTGAAAGGGAAAACAGTAAAGAGTCTTCTATGGGCCCCTTAGCTCCCAATTGCATTGCAATCTCAGTCACCAAGGCCAACATCAGCATCCTTCATCAGGTAAATCCTTGGAAAGTGTCTGGACCTGATGGTGTGACTGGCTGCATTCTCACAACCTGTGTGGACCAACTGGCTGGAGTGTTTGCAGACGTAGAGTCATAAGGTGATACAGTGTGGAAACAGGCCCTTCGGCCCAACTTGCCCACACTGGCCAACGTCCCAGCTACACTAGTCCCACCTGCCTGCGCTTGGTCCATATCCCTCCAAAAAGGTTGACAACTTCTTTAAAAGGGCAGCAATGATACCGGTGCCAAAGAAGAGTACGGTGACATGTCTGTATGAGTTCCGACCGGTGGCACTGATGTCCATAGTGTTGAAATGTTTTGAGAGGTTGATTATGGCATGTATCAGCTCCCACCTTAGCAAGAACCTGGACCCACTACAATTCTCCTGCCACTGCAGTAGACCATTAGGGAATGTGATCTTGCTGGTTCTCCACTCTGCACTGGACAGTTGGACTACCTCTTGGCATTTAATACCATCATCTCCTCCAAAGTTATTATCAAGCTCAGGGAACTGTGTGTCCGAACATCCCAATGCAACTGGATCCTCGACTCTCTCATCGACAGATCACAATCATTACGAATTGGCAACAGCTCTTCCTCCTCGCTAACCATCAGCACAGGAGCACCTCAGGGCTGTCTGCTCTACTCACTCTATATCATGACAGCGCAGCTTTCTCCCTATATACCTTAATTCTGTTAGCCCTAAGAGCTACATCTAGCTCTCTATTGGAAACATCCAGTGTTATGGCCTTCACTGCCATCTGTGGCAGAGAATTCCACAGATTTAAAACTCTCTGAGTGAAAAAGTTTTTCCTCATCTCAGTCCTAAATGGTCTACCCCTTATTCTTAAACTGTGACCCCTGGTTCTTACTCTCCCAACATCTGGAACATTTTTTCTGCATCTAGCCTGTCCAATCCCTAGCTTAGGGCATGTGCTGGACAACTATCCCCAGTCCTCGCTGACATTTTCAATCTCTCACTGGCCCAGGGTGTTGTCCCCACTTGCCTCAAGACATCAACCATCGTGCCAGTGCCCAAACAGTCAGCTACAGGGAGTCTCAACGATTTCCGCCCAGTGGCACTCACCCCTGTCATTGCAAAGTGCTTTGAGCGGCTGATCTTGGCTCACATCAAAGCCAGCCTCCCGCCCCCCACACTGGACCCCCATCAGTTTGCCTACCGGACCAACAGGTCTACAGAGGACGCCATATCGGCGGCCCTGCACTGCCCTGACCCACCTGGACTACAACAACTCCTACATCAGGCTGCTGTTCATTGATTTCAGCTCTGCCTTTAACACCGTCATCCCCACCAGCTTGATCACCAAACTCAGTGGACTTGGCATCTCCACCTCCCTCTGCAACTGGACACTGGACTCACTAACAGACCACAGTTTGTTAGGGTCAATAACCTCACTTCCTCCACTATAACACTGAACACCGGAGTGCCACAGGGCTGTGTGCTCAGCCCTCTCCTCTACTCCCTCTTCACCCACGACTGCATCCCAAAGTACGGATCCAACGCCATTATTAAGTTCACTGACGATACCACGGTAGTAGGACTGATCAGCGACAACGATGAATCAGCCTACAGGGATGAGATCCAGCACCTGACAGCCTGGTGTGCCGACAATAACCTCATCCTCAACTCCAAAAAGACGAAGGAGATTATTGTTGACTTCAGGCAGACCAGAGGAGGCAGTCATACCCCCATCCACATAAACGGGACTGAGGTGGAGCGCGTCTCCAGCTATAAATTCCTCGGAGTACATATCTCGGAGGATTTGTCCTGGTCCCTCAACACCTCCAAGCTGATCAAAAAGGCACAGCAGCGCCTTTACTTCCTGAGGAGGCTCAAGAAAGCCCACCTGTCCCCCCGGATCCCGACCAACTTTTACCGCTGTACCATAGAGAGTATCCTGACCACCTGCTTCACGGTATGGTACAGCAGCTGCACTGCTGCGGACAGGAAGGCACTACAACGGGTGGTGAAAACCGCACAGCACATCATCGGTGCCCCGCTCCCTGCCATGGATGCCCTGCACCGAAAACGGTGTCTGAGACGGGCTGGGAAGATCATCAAGGACCCCTCACACCCCAACCATGGACTGTTTGCCCTCCTCCCATCAGGGAGGCGGTACAGGAGCCTCAGGTCACGTACTAGTAGGATGAGGAACAGCTTCTACAACAACACAATCACATTGCTGAACTCGGAGTCCCGCCGATAGATTTCTCTGGTCCCTCCGTCCCCATTGTTTAATTATTCTGTATTTCCTGATTATTCTGTATCTTCCCTCTTTCTATTTTTTTTGTTTTCTTTATGTACAACTACTACGGACTGACGCAAAACTGCATTTCATTGTACTGATACTTGTATTTGTGCGATGACATTAAAGTTGAATGGAATTGAATTGAATATACCCTCTCATCCTTCTAAATTCTAGTAAATATATGTCCAGTCGATCCATTCTTTCATTATATGTCATCTGGGGGTTGGTTGGAATCTGGAATGCATTTGCCTGAGAAGTGGTGGAGACAGAGATTTAACATTTAAGAACATCTGGAAGCACATTTGCATACCAATGCACAGAGGGCCTGTAGACGAATGCACAAGGATCTCGACCAGAAACATCACCTATTCCTTCACTCCATAGACGCTACTTCACCCGCTGTTTCTCCAGCGTTTTTGTCTGGTTTGTAGATAAGATTTGTTTTGATGGTAGAGCCTATTTCCATGCTGTATGACTCTATGACTGACTAACAGTAACAAAGTATTGAATGTCCTTAAGTTGATAGAAAATTAAATAAAAGAGAAAGCCAAACAGGTGATGGAATATATGAGTGTGGGGATAACAAATGATAGGTGGCAAAAACATTTGTTAAAGAGGTGTGTTTTGATGAGCATCTAAATGAAGAAAGAGAAATATGAAGTTTTAAGAGTTTTCTTTCATTGAATTTAAGCAAAGGTATAGATGCCCACAGTGAACCAATTGAATTTGGAAAACTCAAGACCAGAATTGATTAATGGGTCCTAATTGTGAATTGATTTAGGAATTGGATCAATAGGGTTACTGTTAATACATTAGTACAAACACAGCTCAGGCATAGCTGAATACTCCTGTGGCGAACTGACATGCATACATATTTCAAGAGGTATTTGGATGTGAATCAGAGCAAGGAACTCCAATCAAGAATGGCTGCATAGCTGCAGCATCAAAAGACTAAGGGCATCTGTTACTCAGCAACTACTTCAGAAGAGGGGTTGAGAAAAAATATTGAGGAATAAGACTGGTCAATGCATTTGTTCATGGAATTATGAGATTTTGTTGGCCTGCCTGACTTGATGTTGCACCATGCAGTGTATACACTCAAGAAAAACACTTGAGAAAAGTGCTTTTGTTCTTTCGTGTATACAGTTGCAAGTGACAATGGATAGTAGTTGGAATAGAATAACTGTAATGATAACAAAGTGACAATTTGCCTAAACTCATGCCGTTGAAACCAATACCTGCCTCAATTTGTTTACATCTGCATTAATTCCAAATAGAGACACCTGCTTGTGTATATTGCTCAATGGAAATCAAAGTACAAATGGCTTGATCTATGCCAACTTTTCAAGCATAGAATAAACAAATCTTGCAATGATTTCTAAATAAACATTTTTTTGCAAATCACTATAATGCGGCATTTTATTTCAATGGAACGGGCTCTCTTTAAATTATTTTCTACTTTACGTGAATCACATACAATGTTAAATGTGTAAGATATAATAGTTCTAAGACAACAAGGCATTTCTGTGCTAAGTGGTTTGGTTGCCATAGGTCTTTGAGAAGCAAATATGGTCTCAGAGATGCCACAATAAGAGCTTATTTTGATTTAATTCTTAATAATTTCTTGTAAAATGTTGGAACTTATTGTTTATGTAAACTCATCAATAGCTTTATAACATTTTTTTTCATCTAGTTCCATTTCTGTGTTTGGCATTCCATCGACAACGCACAAGTTTTGTTATTTTTCCTGAATATTTGCTGGAAGGCAGCTGGGGTTTATTTTTCTTCTGAAGTGGCAGGAAAGGAAATCTGGAAAAATCAAGCTCATATGTCATTAGCAATTACGTGGCTGGTGTGTGTGGTACTGGCGTGATGACAGTTTAACATACTGTCAGGTTCATTTTCTCTCTCGGCCCAAGGGAGTGGATAAACAACATAACATTCGCTACCCGACATGATAGGCAATGGCAAGACATACAAAATATCATCATTCATTCCACCTCCTTCCTCTGATTAAATACGTTAGGAAATAACACACCCCAAGGAGGAGACTGCACCATTTAACTAAAAGGAACTCCATGAAAGATTTGCCTCCAAGTAAGTGAGAGGGATATTAAATTTAGAGTCCCTTAATTGAAGTTTGAAAGCCTGCGCCAAAGAATGAATTGAATGATGTCATTACAGAATGCCTTAATTGCCAATTTATAACATAGTTGAGCCATTGGTGCAGTTAATTTATGTAAACTGTACAGGAGCAGTTTTCATAGCATGATTAACAACTGAAATAATTGTTTATTGAGTACGCATTTTTAAAATTAAAGCTTTTATTTATCGTTTAAATTTTCGATGATGCCCAAACTCAGATTACAGATCAACCAGATCACAAACATACTAACCTGAAAGGCTTCTTTCGATTAAGGAAATAGTTATGATGTAGCCAGCTAGTGTCTGTTTCAATGCCATCCTGAAAGAAGGATATATCAGTGTTCACGAAAAATAAATGTTGAATCAAATATATATATATTTATATACGTATAAAACTCTGATCTGATTATTTGTTTGTTTGCTTGTGAATCATCAAAAGACTCTGAATTTAAAACGATCAACTTTCGCTGTTGATTCCACAATGGGTCTGCTCGGTTCCATCTCACACACAGAATCTTTCACGCGCTTCGATGACGTTACCCCCCAGGTTATTCAAAAGACACTGTGAATTGGAAACCCTAGCTCCAAAAGGCAACAAACCGGTGCCCAGTGCCCTCTCCCTGTCTCTGCCCTCTCCCTGTCTCTGCCCTCTCCCTGTCTCTGCCCTCTCTCTCTCTCTGTCGCTGCCCTCTCTCTGTCGCTGCCCTCTCTCTCTCTCTGCCCTCTCTCTCTCTCTGCCCTCTCTCTCTCTCTGCCCTCTCTCTCTCTGCCCTCTCTCTGCCCACTTTCTCTCTGCCCTCTCTCTCTACCCCTCCCTCTCCAGCCACGCCTGAGCAGATGGGGGCTAAGCGTGAGTGGATAGGGCGGGGGATGGGATAAAAGGAGCGAATTAATAATATTAATATAATATCAAGGGGGAGGGGTTAATGTGTGTGTGGTGAGTGGATGGTGTGTGTGTGTGTGTGTGGGTGTGGGGGGGGGGAGGGGTGTTTCGTGTGTCTGTGTATGGGATGGTTAGTGTGTGTGTGTGTGTGTGTGTGTGTGTGTGACGCTGCAGGGAACGGGTGCGTTGGGGGAGCCGGTCTGCACTTGGTCTAGTATATACGTATATACACATGTTCTCGCTTTCTCTCTCTCTTTCTTTCTCTAGATATACAAATATATATTTATAGCACACCAAGTGCAGCCCAGTTGGCCTACCTATGATCCTTTTTAGCAAATTTGTGATCAAAATCGACCAAAATCTGACCAAAATGTAATACTTTAAAAATATGGGGAAAAAAAAATATTTGTAAGACATATAAGACATATGGGACACTATCTCTTATACTGATTTCTAAGGTCTCTTACAAACCTAACCCACCATGAGGCCCGTAGTTCACGCCAGGGTCATTATAATCGTGTTGTTTTAATTTTTTTTTAAATCTCGACGAGTGAAAAAAAATCCATTATAGTATTGATGACTTTAGACACCGGGAGCAACTACAGAATGAAACATCGATAAAATAGGTGAGAAAACGAGATTCTTATTTCATGATTTTAAGTTCTATTCATTATTAAGTATTTCAATGGAAAGCTCAAAATATAAACAATTAAAAAAGAAACAATAAATATAAAAATGGTTACTCTGCTTTTAATTCAACCATTTCACACGATGGTGTTCTGCTGCAAAAACCTGGGGCATCAGAAACCATCTAAATGCGTGATAAATGATAAAAATCACAAGCACAATCAGAATTTGGCTTATATAGATTTACATAAAATTAATGTAATCTTTCTGGTATAGATTAGCCTAAGGATTTGATGAAATCCTGCTTGAAAAATCTCACAAAAAAAAGGCTAGAAAACACAGGGACATATCTGATATTTTTCTTTGTAAAAACAGATTTATTTATTTTTGCTCTATCTCATTATTTTGGTTAAACGTCATGATTTATACTACTTAAAATACAGGATGAAACAATGTGAATATTCCATTTAAAAAACAGGAAAATAAAGACACAAAGTGCTGGAGTAACTCAGCAGATCGGACATCCTCTCTGGAGAACACGGATAGGTGACATTTCAAGTCTGAACCATCTATCCATGTTCTTCTGACTCGCTGAGTTACTCCAGCACTTTGTGTCTTTTTTACTTGGTAAACCAGAATCTGCAGTTCTTTGTGTCTATATTCTTTGCACTCAGACGTTTGAATCCATCATGTTCTTGATCTGTTCCATCTGTTGAATCCATCTGTTGTTAATTGCACGATTGTGGGGAGAAGGCAGGAGAATGGGGTTAGGAGGGAGAGATAGATCAGCCATGGTAGAATGGCAAAGTTGATGATGGGCCGAATTGCCTAATTCTACTCCTATTCCTTATGACCCTATGACATAACCATCATAGATAATCATGAGCATGTTCATGGTGAATTCTCCTCATGTTGGTTGCCTGGCTCTCTGCCACCTTAGTAATTTCATGTTGTCTTGCCTCTGATCCATATGATAGAGAATACAAGTTCCATGGTTGCAACCCATCCCTACTATCATCTGGATGTTAATTCTTAGCTAACAATCTTTAAAAATATATTTAGATTGGTAAATGACCAAAATACATTGCCATTCCTCGGTGCCATGACACTCAGAGAAAAATGTAAGCCTGCACCTTTGCACAGATGGAAAAGGTCTGGGCCAAGATATAGGTTAAAGCTGTTATAATCCTGTAAGGGTGTGTGCAAACTTTAAAGGCAATAAGACATGAGCAGAATTTGGCCATTTAGGCCATCTAGTATGTTCCACCATTTGATCATGGTTGATCAATTTTTCCCTCTCAACCACAATCTCCTGCCTTCTCCCCGTAACCTTTGAAACCCTTACTAATCAATCTCCACTTTAAAAATACCCAATGATGGTCTCCACCACCATGATTTCCACAGATACACCACCCTTTTACTGAAGGAATTCCTCCTCATCTCTTCATCTCCATTCTAAAGGTACTTCCTTTGTTGAGACTGTGCCTGTGGCCCTAGACTCGTCCACTGTTGGAAACATCCACTCAACATCAATTCTATCAAGGCCTTTCTTTATTCATTAAATAGTTCTTAGTTTCATTCAAGATCCAAAATAAAGTTTAAAGGTTGGTTTTCCCATCAATTGTTCTTCTGAAATAAAATAAACTAATCGTGCATTGCAAATTTTCACAAAAGGGATAATGATTAGTCCATTTTGAAGAGCATAATATCATGGACATGGTGTAATATAGAATTTTGCTTTTAATGAGAGTTTACGAAAACATTTCTAACAAATGCAATATTCCAGCTAAAAGCAATTTAAAGCTATGATTTACAGTCAAGGTAGATTCTTGTACCCCGGGATAGGGTTTTACAGTGATAAAGACATGGACCTGATGTGTCAGTTCTATTGTGCTTATGTAAACATTATCAGAGTTTACCTGGTGCAATGCAGCTCAGTCCTGTGTAAAACAATGGGGCTAAGCATATTTAATAGAATGGAAATTACCCTTGATATCATTCCCTAGATTAGAGATTGTTTGAAGTCTCACCTAGGAACAATCCTAATTTCCATTAAGTCTATAGAAAACACTTGAGGTACTTTATTGTTTTTCTAGGTAATCAACATGGTAATGCTTTCAATAAAAGAAGGAATAGTGCTGTAAAAAGGTGTCTTTCAACTTCTAAAGATTGATTTACACAAAATAAGATAGGGAAATTCTGTGTGCCTTCTCTACACTTACATTGATGCTTGGGAACTGCCTTGTTTGTACACCAAAGCAGGTTCGCACAAGATAGCCTGTGAAAGTATGCTTTCATTATTTCAATCACATCCTCAAGTATTGACAGTGAAGTGTAAATATCAAAAAGTGAATCTTATGGAATGCAGAGATGGAATCTTCAATCAATCTGAAATCAATGGATTTTCCACAAACATCACCTATCAATGTTCTCCAGAGATGCTGCCTGACCTGCTGAGATACTCCAGAATTTTGTGCCATTTTATGTATTAACAAGCATCTGTGGCTCCTTGGTTAGTTTTCTTTAGAGTTTAGTTTAGAGATACAGCATTGAAACAAGCCCTTTGGCCCACCGAGTCCACGCCCATCAGCTATCCACATTCACTAATACTATCCTGCACACACTCGGGACATTTTACAATTTAGCTAAGCCAGTTAACCTACAAACCTGCACGTCTTTGGAGTGTGGGAGGAAACCGGAGCCCTCGGAGAACTCCATACAGACAGCACCCATAGACAGGATCAAAACCAGGTCGCTGGCACTGTAAGGCAGCAACTCTATCGCTGCACCACCGTGCCACATTTTAAAATGTATTTAATAGTTTCTACATATACTTTAAGGGATAGAAGGAACATTGGACCAACTTTTCAGTTAAAAAAAGTGTTAGAAACGCACAACAGATTAGGACAGCTCTGCAAAATGGCAAGAAATGAAATTAAATACAGAGCATGCATTCATTCTATAGAACAGCAGTTGTCTTTTCCCTTTATAAAGCTGAGTTAATGCAGAACTTGCCCAGCATTTTTATTTTTAAACACAGATTTCAGCAGCTGTAAATTTTCCTTTTCCTAAAATTTTTGATTTGGAATTTTAATGGAGCGAGAGGTACTCAAGTGAAAGATGTGGAAAAACTGGAAAAGAAAACTGTTTTTATGTGCTATTGTAGACCATTTAAGGACAATTTATAAAAGAAAGTGGCAGACCTCAATCAATGATGGCTATTTACAATTGGGCACAAAGTGAAAAGAACCATTTTCGCATGTTTGAAGAGGATGAGAACAAAACATTTATGCCAACATCACAGAATGTCGAAAGGAAGTTTTAGCTCTGAATTTAGAAAATATGATATGAACGAAACAATTAATTTTGATTAGAATAACTGTCGTGAAATGTTTAGAGTGGTAAACAGAAAGTTAATTATACAGACTTAGCGCTTCTTACTAAACACAGATACGGTGTGAATAGTGGAGCTATACGATGCTTAGACGCAGCAGGCAATACTACTAAACTTGTTTGATAGGTTGTATCTTGTTTATTTTTTTGTTGATCTAAGGTGAAGTTCTGAGAGTTTTCTGTCATGACCAAAGGTAAAGTTAATAGATGACGGTGGCTCAGCAGTGGAGTTGCTGCCTTACAGTGCCAGAGACCTGGGTTCGATCCTGACTACGGGTGTTGGCTGTACGGAGTTTGTACATTCTCCCCGCGATCGCATGGGATCGCATGGGCTCGGGTTTCCTCCCACACACCAAAGACCTGCAGGTTTCTAGGTTAATTGGCTTCTGTAAGAATTGTAGAAAGTTCCCAGAGTGTGTAGGATAATGCTAGTGTATGGGTATCGCTTGTCGGCGAAGACGCGGTGGGCAGAAGGGCCTGTTTTTGCTCTGTATCTCTAAACTAAAGATGACTTCTAA
The DNA here is from genome assembly GCF_028641065.1 of Leucoraja erinaceus. Taxonomy (NCBI): domain Eukaryota; kingdom Metazoa; phylum Chordata; class Chondrichthyes; order Rajiformes; family Rajidae; genus Leucoraja; species Leucoraja erinaceus. Next base: position 38,842,035 of record NC_073380.1, on the reverse strand, counting down.
ATGTACTAAACAAATTGTAATAAAGCAAGATACTACATTTAAATGGCATTTCACTACTTCCAAGCACTCTTACATCAGAAGCTTTTAATTCACAGTTAACTGCGTCCATCCCATTTTTTGTGTTTCTGCACAAACCATTCTTCCTCCCTCCTGGAAGCATAGTATTATCATTCTATATCCTCATCTTTCACCTCCGCAACATTTGCATTCAATAGATGATGTGTCACACATCTGCTGCTGCTCCCTGTCTGATCCTACAACTTCTGCAATGGGATTCTTCCTGCTTTCCATGACACCTTGATCCATTCTATTCGCACTTCCAACATCTACTCTCCAAATTAACCATGGAGATAAAATGTGTATCACTGATGCGCGATTGATATGCAGTGCTCAATGTGTTAATGCCTTGCAATACCTTCCCAGGTTAAGGCAGATGTGTAGAAACAAGGAGCTGCAGATGCTGGTTTATAAAAAAAGGCACAAAGTGCTGGAGTAACTCAACAGGGCAGGCAGCACCCCTGGGAAACATTGAGAAGTGACTTTTGGGTTATGATCCATCCGTTGCATATCTATGTTCTCCAGGGATGCTGCCTGACCCACTGAGTTACTTCAAAACCTTGTGTCTTTTTTTATGGCAGATTCAACGATTCAATGATACTTTATTGTCACATGTACCTAGGGACAGTGAAATGATTTATGTAGGAAGGAAATGCAGATGCTGGTTTAAACCGAAGATAAACACAAAAAGCTGGAGTAACAGGCAGCATCTCTGGAGAGAAGGGATGGGTGATGTTTTGGGTCGAGACATTACTACTCTCCAAAGATGCTGTTGAGTTACTCCAGCTTTTTGTGTTTATCTTCAGTGAAATTATTTGTTTTGCATGCAATCCGGAAAATACAGCAGACATCACCTAGGCAGTACACAAGAGTCGCCATGTTTCAGGCGTCAACAAAGTTCCACCAAGTTCATTGTGTGACTGTTCCACAAGATTGCGTTGCAAGTTCTCCACACCCATCGGAGCTTATCATGATGGTAGTCCCTCGGACAGGTTGTGTAGTCGGTGGGAAATGACTGTTGCACTTCTAGTCTGGGTATTTTGCTGTGGGGAGGCAAGTTCTGAAACACCAAAGTCAGAGAGATGGTTGGTGGTTGCTTTTACATGGCAGATATAATGCATTGTAATGCTCCGCTCCAGCTGATCATTGTGAATCGCCCATGTGGAGCGAGGGGCTGGCCATCTACCAGCAGCTCCCATCCCTGCTAGTGATGTCCTGGCCAGTAACTCTGGCCGATGACGTCAACAGTAGCATTGATTTGCAGGAAGGACCTGCAGATGGTGATGTACACCAAAGATAGACACAAAATGCTGGAGTAACTCAACGGTTCAGGCAGCATCACTGGAGAAAATGCTGCCATGTCACCATGTTATAGGAAAGATGTTGTCAAGCTGGAAAGGGTACAGAGAAGATTTACTAAGATATTGCCAGGACTAGAGGGTCTGAGTTATAGGGAGAGGTTGAGTAGGCTGGAAATCTATTCCTTGGAGCTTTCGAGGATGAGGGGTGATCTTATAGAGGTGTATAAAATCATGAGAGGAATAGATCGGGCAGGTGCACAGTCAATTGCCCAGAGTAGGTGAATCCAGGACCAGAGGACATAGGTTTAAGGGGAAGGGGAAAAGATATAATAGAAATCTGAGGGGTAACATTTTCATACAAAAGGTGGTGGTGGGTATATGGAACAAGCTGCCAGAGGAGGTAGTTCAGGCTGGGACAGCCAAGGTTTCATGGATTGGACAGGTTTGGACGGATATGGACCAAACACAGGCAGGTGGGACTAATGTAGCTGAGACATGTTGGCCGGTGTGGGAAAATTGGGCTAAAGGGCCTGTTTCCACTGTATTACTCTATGACTCAATGACTATGACCCAAAACATTATCTATTCCTTTTTTCCAGAGATACTGCCGACTCGCTGAGTTACTTCAGCATTTTGTGTCTATTACCTCCACAAGTTCTCCCCTAAGTCACACACCATTTTGATTTTGAAATGTATAATGGTGTAAATCCCAGCATCGATGTGGCTGGCCGTTCTGGCAGTGCCGACAGCAGACTGGACCGCAGCACCACACACCAAATGGTCAAAGACTCAGAGAGACTGTGTGGGAGATTGCAACCTTCACGTGGTCCACCCTGTTTCAACTAATGCAATCAACCAAACGTGCACAAACATGATCAAATAGAACAAGTTGACCAACTTTAGGCTGTGCGCGCCATATGCAAGAAGAAGACTTCAAGAGTGTCTGCTAGAGGCTATGTGCTCCACATCCAGAACCTCCCATAAAGCAGAGCAAGACCAAAGCTCTGATAACAGGGCAACATTTTCACTGCTCGGAATGGAGAAGCTGGAGGGACGCTGGTGCAATCACCGCAGGGGCAATCAAAGGGCTACGCTCAATACTGCGGATAAGCCAGGAACCAGAGTGCACACTGACCTTATCTGGCAGGTGAAGTTGTAACCAGTGTGGGAAGGTTTGCTTCTCATGTACTGAGATCTACTCCTACAAATGCTGCCAAACATTGCCAGCTGGCTGACTTTATTATGCATCCTTTCACCTATCAAGACGATGAATGACATTCTCATTATCTTCTTGTCACGGAAATGATTTCTTATCAAGTCAGTGTAAACTGAAAAATTAAAGAGTGTCAACAATTTTGCCAGTCACCCATCTCTGATTTTGGATCATTTGCTCTCTATCAACTAATAAACCTTGGCCTGTTGGGCATATCTTACCGCCAGCAATTGTCCCTCTCTGAAAATCAAACTTATTTTGATTCATGGCATCGCAAGCACAGAAACAGCCCCTATGAGCCAAATCATCCATGTCAACAAAGATGTGTACACTAATCCTGTCTGGGTTTGACCCATAAAGCCCTTGTCTCACTTTGGCGATTGTTTTCAGCAACTACAGGCAACAAGACTATCGCTACATGGTCGCGGGGTGACGCCTATATGGTCGTGAGTAGTCACCTCAAGTCGCCTAAAGAGTCGTAACATTTTTCTGGTCACCGCTGGATTTTGAAACGTTCAACATTTTTCGCCGACTTCGGTTGACGTAGGTTGTCGCCTGTGTGGTCATAGTTTGTCGCAGGTGGAGGTGGACGTCCTAATGGGTCGCTGGTTGTCGGTAGCTTGTCATAGCTTGACGCCGATTAGGTGGTAGGTTGTCGTAGGCATTGTCGTAGGGGGGATACAGTCACCGCTTTTTCGGCGATCTGCTACGAATATGACAGTCGCCGGCAGTTGCCGAAAAATTGCCTAAGTGGGACAGGCCCTTAACCTTCTAAACTTTCCTCGCAAGGAACTGCACATGCTGGTTTAAACCGAAGAGAGATAGTTGCTCAAGTACTTTGTGTCTACCCTCTAAACCTTTCCTAGTCACAAATCTGTCCGAACATCTTTTAAAAGTATAATTTCTACCCAACTTTTCACTCTTACCTGGCAGCGTTCCAGATACCCTCTGTATGAAAAAAATTGCCCCATAGAACCCCTTTAAATATCTATCATCCCACATTAAACCTGTCCATGTAGCTAGTCTTTCCCTGTCTATACTATCTGTGATGCTCATAATTTTACAAAAAGTCATCTCTCAGCATCCTTTGCTCTGGAGGAAACAGTCTACGTCTGAGTCCAATCTCTCCTTATAACTCAAGCCATTCAGTCTAGGCAACACATTTTTGTGAATATTTTCTGCACCCTCTCTTCAGGTTAATCATACCTTTCCAATGTGTAACAACCAGAACTGCACACAGTACTCCAAGTGCGGCAAAACAATGATTTGTGTAATTGTAATATGACATTCCAACTCCTATACTCAGTCTGAAGAAGGGTCTCGACCCAAAATGTCATCCATTCCTTTTCAGAGATGCTGCCTGAATGCAGAGATGTTACTTCAGCATTTTGTGACTATCTCTTATAGATGCAAGGCTGTGTACTCTCTCCTCTCCTCTACTCTCTCTGCACCAACGACTGCACCTCCACAGACACTTCTGTCAAGCTTCTCAAGTTTGCGGACGACACAACCCTGATTGGACTGATCCAGGATGAGGAGGAATCTGCCTACAGACAGGAGGTGTCACAGCTGGCGTCCTGGTAGCCTAGAGCTCAATGCGCTTAAGACAGTGGAATTGATTGTAGACTTGAGGAGAGCTCACCCCACTCACCATCAACAACACCACAGACACATCTGTGGAGTCTTTTAAGTTCCTGGGAACCATCAACTCCAAGGACCTTAAGTGGGGGGCTATCATCGACTCCACAGTCAAAAAGGCACAACAGAGAATGTACTTCCTACGGCCATCTACACGGCCATCGTAGAGTCTATTCTCACCTTCTCCATCATGGTCTGGTTTGGCTCAGCCACCAAGCACGACACCTGGAGGCTGCAGCGAATCGTCTGATCAGCAGAGAAGGTTATTGGTTGCAACCTTCCCTCCATTGATGAACTGTACACTGCAAGAGCCAGGAAGCGAGCGGGCAAGATCATCTCTGACCCCTCTCACCCTGGCCACAAACTCTTTGAATCTCTTTCCTCTGGAAGGCGACTCCGGACTGTCAAAGCTGCCTCAGCCAGACATAAAAACAGTTTTTATCCACGAGTAGTTGCTCTACTCAACAGCCAAAAATCTGTAGCCTCTCTTTGATCTGGTATTTTGTTGGTTCACATGCTTGATTTGGTTCACATGCACATCCTGGAAGAGCACTGGCTGTAGTACAAATCAGCATCTCCTGGATTAACTCCTGGAATGAGAGATTTATTTTGTCAAGAGAGGCAGAAAGAAGACAGCTTAGGTCTGTATGTATGCTGTAGACACTAGAAGCATGAGAATTGACATTCAAACATGAAAACCCAAGCGGTCACAGGTAGACCGTGCAAACTCTGTATAGACAGCACCTGTAGTCAGGATCGAACTCGGGCGCTGTGAGGCAGCAACTCTACCACTGTGTCACACATACGTGGCCAGGTTTGGGAGCTGACAACAGGAGCAGATGTAGCTCAGTGGTAGAGTGCATGGTTTGCATGTATGAGGTCCTGGCTTCAATCCCCGGCACCTCCAGCGGTTTAGGACGGCACAGTACGTACTGCAAATTTGGAATTTGAGTTAGATTTGTACATGGCTGCAATCGAGGGTGTACAAGTAGTAAAGACAGCACATTCTGTCCACCTTTGGTATAAACCAGCATCGTCAGTCCCTTGTTTCTACTTATATATAGGTGATGTTTTGGGTCAGGACACTTCCTCAGACTTTACCAGAGATGCTGCCTGACCCGCTGGGTTACTCCTTGTACTTTGTGTCTTACTCTCTATATCGACGCACAGAGTAACTGCTGTAACAGGGCATGAGATGTTCAGCCTTCACCTTGCAGCTGAGAATAGGCCTGTGAAATCAATGGCATATTACAGGGCCTGTCTCACGAGCATGCGACTGCATGCTGCAAGCGCGACCTAACCTGGTCGCTTGAGCCATACGGCCTCGCGGGGCCGGTCCCACTTCAATCGCCGGAGCCGTATGGAGTTGTGTGGGGCTGGTCCCGACATCGCGCGGGGCTCCGAAAAGCTGCCAGTTCAAAAATTCCGCGCGGCAACGGCCTGCCGGCCTGCAGCCGCATTGAGGCCGTACACACCGCCTTGACAGACATACGCAGCGTCTTGACGCCATACGTCTTGCGCGAACTTCCTGCGGACATCGCTTGAACTTCACGTCACTCACTCGACCTCCGCGTGGCCCCCTCTTCTGGTTTGGTCGTGCTCGCCGCATGCAGTCGCATGCTGGTGGGACCGCCCTTTACGGGGATTACTCAACCTCCGCGCAGCCCCCGCTTCCGGTTTGGTCGTGCTTGCCGCATGCAGTTGCATGCTGGTGGGACAGGCCCTTACCAATATCACAGGATCTATTCCCTCAAAGGCACCTTAATGTCAGTGACTCCATGTCTTTTTGAGGAATGCTTACTTGCTTTGCTATTTTCTGTAAACGCAGGTGCAAGCAGTCACATTCCTATGCATGATCTCATCCTGATGGTGCCAAGCCAACGCACAACTATTCATGTCACTATTGACAGCTTTTCCACTGTGTTTGAATTCTAAAGTGCCCAAACAGCTCCAGTAATTATTTATGAATTATTTATGCAGCTTCCTGAGTGACCTTTACTAAATTCACTTGGGCAACTAGCTTTGAGTGACCTGCTTTGAAGTTTTATTTGTTGACAGATTGGATAGGCTGCATTTAATGATGTGCTGGAAGGCAGTGGATTAAATACCATGGCATTGTCTGTATGCGAGTCTCCAACTCTTGGAAACTTTCCTCCTATTCAACAAATTCGTGGGATCAATATGTTTCCCACAGACTTTTGCTCAGTAAGAAATGACTTTAGTTCATTTATATTCCTTTTATACAGCAACCTTATTATTCATAAAGGTATTCTACAAAGTGAAACAAATCTGGGTGGAATGGTGGCGCAGTGGTAGATTGCTGCCTTACAGCGCCAGAGATCTGGGTTTGATCATGACTATGGGTGCTGTCTGTACGGAGTTTGTACTTTCTCCCTGTGACCTGCGTGGGTTTTCTCTGGGAATTCCGGTTTCTTCCCACTCTCCAAAGACGTACAGGTCCGTGGGCTAATCGGTTTGGTTTATTGGAAATTGTCCCTGGAGTGCAGGATAGTGCTAGTGTGTGGTGATTGCTGGTCGGTGCAGACTCGGTGGGCCGAAGGGCCTGTTTCCGCGCTATATCTCTAAACTAAACTAAACCAAAATTTGTTTCCATTCAACCATGAACTGGAAGTTGGCCAGAACGCAGAAACACCTGTCCCGCTGAGTTACTCCAGCATTTTATGTCGAACAATCTCGTCTGAGCTCTGTTATGAGAAGGGATTACCCGGAAGACAGAGAGAAGATCAAGGATGTCTCAAAATCTTCTTATTGAAATGCAACTTGTGGAAAATAAGTCAGCACTGTACAGCACAGGATTAGGCTGAATGGCCTCATCCTGCTCCAAGAAATTATGAACCTCACCTGTGGCTAAAGAGGATACAAAAACCCCTGCCATCACCTTGTTTGACTCTCTTTATAACGTGAGATAGATTATTCCACAGATTACTGGAAATCTCTAGTCCTTGACCACTCAATATGGAGCACAGATGAGATGATACTGACAAACTAGAGGCTGTGCAACAGGAGCACATGGAGGCTCTTCTCAGGGAGAAACAAATCACCCATCATACAACCCCATCTGTGCAATAGAATGTAGGTCCCACTTGACCTCATCAACCCCTGGACTGGATATAAACCATCCTCAATCCTGACGGATTGCCGAAGAGAACATAATTGTGTCAATATCAGCAAGAGAAAATAATCGTGTCAATATCAGCATTGAGCAACCAGCTCAATGGGTCAGGCAGAATGCTATGGAGAGGAGATGGTTGCCCACCTCTTCACAGAGTGTGGATTTGCAAAGAGAGTCTGGAGAGGTCTGCAAGGGTCCCTGTCATGATTTATTCCAAACAGCTCCATCACAGAGGACTCTGTGATTTATGGACTGTTCCCAGGGACGCATTCAGCAACTCGGTGAAAGACGCTCTTTGGGTCTGCCTGAGCTTTGTTGACCTCCTAGGAGAGCAAGAAGTCCATCAGGGAATGTTGCCGACTGGCCCGCTGCAGACTGCAGGAGTACGTGATAAGGGACGCACTGAAGCTTGGTGCAGCCAACGCCAAGGCTCCGGTAGGGAGGACCACTGTCTAAGGTCCTTCCACTGCTGGATATGCAGGGCAGGGTGTGGTGGAGAAGACCCTCAAAATAAGGGATGGGATTCCACGACAGTGGGCCACATGAGTGGCAAGGGTGTGGGGTAAAATTGTGATTTGGGTAAACAGTATTGAATGTACTGTATGTATCGCCTCCGAGAAAATTGGATGAATTTTTTGCACGGTTCCTGTATTGTATACATTTATTTACTTGAATAAAGTCTATTTTGAAATTTTAAAAACTATCCAGATAGGGAATTGATAGATGATGCTTCAGGTCAGGATCCTTCTTCAGACTTTTGTGGATAACCACCATTGATAACATAAAAGCTTTACAAATGCAAAACCAATTGATAATGATTTTGTGATCTTTTCATTTGTTTATCTGTGAATTTCAAAGAAAACTTGGAAATCAAGAGTCAAGAGAGTCAAGAGTGTTTTATTGTCATACGTGCCAAATGGAACTGTGAAATTCTTACTTGCAGCAGCGTAACAGGTTTGTAAACACAATACACAATAAATAATATAATAAACAAAAAAAGAAGTTCAATCAATAAAAAAAACAATTTTATGCAAAAACAAAACAAAGCCCAAAGGCACTGGTGCAACGTGGACAGTTTGTAGTTCAGAGTTTAGTTGGAGTTCGTAGTGCTCAATAGTTTGATGGTTGTTGGGAAGAAACCGGGACATTCTTAATTCAAACACTCATAACTGGCTACCAGATCATTTTCTGCCAGTCTGAAGAAGGGTCTCAACCCGAAATGTCACCTTTCCTTCTCTCTAGAGATGCTGCCTGCCCTGCTGAGTTACTCCAGCTTTTTGTGTCTATCTTCTGAAATTTTGAATTGAACTTCCAGATTTACGAGCCACGTTCCTATGTTGAATTTTCATAATTTCATTGCTTTGTTGAACAATGTCTTTGCCATGTTTTCTGCTATTTCCTTCCCTGGCTTAAGGGCTCAGAATCATGTAGTTCCTTGATTCTATTAATGTCCTGCAATTTTGTTTACAGGATTAAAAACAATTTAGTCTTTCACTCATTAAATGGATGGGCTCCAGTGGATGACAGGAAAATATATGGTCTATGAGAAAAATGGATCTCATGACTCAGATGCCTGCTCCAAGTGGTCATTCATTGTAGCTGAGCATGGGAAATGAATGCCAATTGGCCATTTGATTGTGGGAAACAGTGCAGACCCTGCAAATCCTTTCTTAGTCAGAAGATAATTAGGGTATGGAACACTAGCTAGTTTATTTCTCTCTAGCTAGAGGGCACTAATGATCATTTTGGATCTTGTGCTAATACTTTGAGATGTCTGCATTGATCTGCTCTGATGTGCTTTTTTGATTGAAGCTGCATTTCAGAACAATTTATTTGCATTTATCAAACAAAATAGGGCCAGTAACATGTACACAGGTCCATTCCTTCTCTCCAGAGATGCTGCCTGTCCCGCTGATTTACTCCAGCATTTTGTGTCTATCTTTGCGTATTAAATGAATGTTTGATACTGATTCATAAAAAAAGGAATTAGCTCTGTTGACTAAAAACCTGGCCAAAGAAGACTGTTTTAAAGAAATATTTTTACTCATTTCCTTGTTTCTGAGAAACGTCCAAGCAACTTTGACCTTTGAGCACACTTGTTGTTTTGAAAGACATGGAAACGATTTGTTCACTAAAATATCCTGCTCACAGTAAGAAGATAAATGGGTAGCCAGCTCCTGTGATATTAATTTTGCCACCACATCTGGAAAACCCCCTGCATTTCAGTCTTTTTAAAGTAGCTACCTGCTATTTTTGGGATGAAGCCCATAAGGATATTGCTATCTCTCAGATAGGGATCTTTGTCAAGCTACTTCTTGGCTTCAACCAAGTCACCTTTTGAGACAAAAGGTTTGAATTTTCTTTGATGTAAATCCTGATTATTTCTGAATGGCTAATGCCTGTCCATTCAAAATATGCTGAGAATATCACTGTATACTATGTGAATAGTGCTGATGCTGGTAAAAGCTGCCAGACCCACTGAGTTACTCCAGCACTTTGTGCCATTTTATACAAGCCAGCATCTGCAATTCCTTGTATCTCCTGATAAAAGTATTATCTTGTTCTCTTCACTGGATGTGAAGCAAAATATTATCAACTGGGAATAATATCTTAGATAGCTGAGCATAATTATGCTTTTCACCATGAGATAGACACAAAATGCTGGATTAACTCAGTGGGACAGGCAGCATCTCTACAGAGAAGGAATGGGTGATGTTTCGGGTCGAGTCCCTTCTTTAGACTCAAAGGAACTTTTTCACCAACCAGCATATGCCGAATTTCGCAAAGTGGTTACAAATTGTTAAAAACTGAATTTAAAATGGCAATTCAGGCCAATAAATGTGTTCCTTTTATGGACAAAATGCTGGATTAACTCAGTGGGACAGACAGGCCAATAAATGTGTTCCTTTTATGGACAATTTACAATTGTACATGAAATTCTCCGATTAATTTCCTAAATGTTGGTCTGCACTCACGTTCCATGATGCCAAATAAAGCCAGACTGAAGAAGGGTCTCAACCCAAAACGTCACCCGTTCCTTCTCTCCAGAGATGCTGCCTGTCCCACCGAATTACTCCAGCATTTTGTGTATATCTTTGGTTTAAACCAGCATCTGCAGTTCCTTCCTACAAAGTTCTTCAAGATCCTTGTTTGTAGTATTCAAGTGCAAACTAAATCTCCCTCTCAGCATCATGGGAAATAAAGTGTCTCAGTCTAGCACCTTGACCTTCTAGTCAGCAATTTGTGAATTCCAGATCCTCTCAAGGTGCTTCAGCATGTAATTAGGCTCACACATCCACTGATGGAAATGCCATCGTTTGATGTTAAATTGCAGCTCTTTCAGCAGCATCCCAGTGGAGTAGCACATGAAGGACTGAAGGCTCACAACCTGTTTTCCAGTTGTGTCAAAAGTGTTGAATTGTCACATGCACCAGCATCAGTACAATGACATTCTTACCTACAGCAGATTTTAAGGCACACTAATTGCACCAATGTAGAGATATCAGACACAAAAGATTGGAGTAACTCAGCAGGTCAGACAGCATCTCTGGGGAAAAGGAATAGGTGATGTTTCTACACAATGCAGAGATGTTTCCTGACCCATTGAGTTATTCCAGCACTTTGGGTAATTTTTAGAATTACAAATTTAACAGACAGGCTCAGCTTTTGGAACACTAAATTATCTCTCAGGTTTCAAATAGGCTGAATCAATGCTATTAAAATGTTTATCTTACCTAAATATTTGTATTTATTTCAGACTATACCAATTTTTATTGCTAAATATTTCTTTGATATTATTGACTCCAAAATGTCTTCATATATATGGCAGAATAAAAATTCCAGATTAAGTAAAAAAATACTTACAGAAATCAAAAGAAGCCGGTGGTTTGGTACTGCTGCACCTTAGATTTTACTATTGGGCAGTTAATGCTCGCTATCTAACGTTTCGGACAAAAGATTTAGAAGATACCCAATGTCCAAGATGGATAAATCTTGAACGTGATTCTATGCAAAGGCTATCATTGGCTTCTATTCTAGGGGCCTCGTTACCTTTTATAATTACGAGATGAATAATTATACGACTAACCCAATAATAAGACATACACTCTGAATATGGTTTCAATTTCATAAGTTTTTTGGATTGAATGATTCCTATCATATCTAATTTTTTCTGCCAACCTTCTAGTACTGATCAAGCCTTTCTGTTATGGAAGAGGAAGGGATTAGTAGCTTTTCGTGATTTGTTTTTGGATGGTTGTTTCATGTCTTTTGAACAACTCTCCAATAAATATAATTTGCCTAATTCACATTTTAGATATTTACAAATTAGACATTTTTTGAGGGCTACTCTACCCTTTTTTCCGTTACCACATCAAACCGAAATCTTGGGGAAAAAAATTACATTTGAACCCTTATTAGAAGGGCTTAATAACAACTATTTATGAGTTGATTTTAAAATTAAAAAAAAATACATTTGATAAAATTAAGAATGACTGGGAAAGATAACTTCAAATTTCTCTATCTATAGAGAAATGGGAGAAGATTCTTCAATTAGTTAATGCTTCCTCAATGTGTGCAAGACACGCTTTGATACAATTCAAGGTGGTTCACAGAGCTCATATGTCAAAAGATAAGTTAGCTTATTTTTATGGTCATATAAATCCTACTTGTGACAGATGTAATTCTGAAGTGGCTTCACTGACTCATATGTTTTGGTCCTGCCCACTTTTGGAAAAATATTGGAAATACATTTTTGATATTATTTCTGTAGTTTTATTCTATTCTGTAGATTCTATCCATCTGTCCCATTCTGCCCAATCGGCTGATTGCTTTTACCACATTAATTGCTAGAAGATTTATTTTATTTAAATAGAAAGATTCTAATCCTCCAACCACACTCCATTGGCACTCTGAAACGATATCATGTTTAAATTTAGAAAAAATTAGGAGTGACATTGTTGAACCCTTGGTTAAATTTGATAGGACTTGGGGAAGATTTATTCAACATTTTCATACGACATAAATTGTCCTCTCTCCAACTGTTATAATAATTATTTTACCTTTACACAGTGGAACGGACTTGATGACAAACATGGACTAAAATTGTTGAAATTCTTTGCAGCCCAGATTCTGGTTTTTTTTTCAGTTTATGGGGGTTTTGTTTGTTTGTTTTTTCTCCTTTTTTCTTTTTTTTTCTTTTTATCTTTTTGTTTTTATACATATAAGCTCTTTTAAACTTAATTTTATTTACATAGAGACCGGGAGGTCTATATTCAATGTGTATTTTGACACTGGACTTATATTTAGGTTATACCTGTTATTGATGTAACCCTGATCCCTATGTATCAATATCAGTTATGTTTATTTTTTTGTTGTCTTGTTTTTGCTTTTGAAAAAAAATAATAAAAGGATTTTAAAAGAAAGAAATTGTAATTTATTTACCTATATGTTACGGACTTACAGCATATAATACAATAATACAATAATACAATAATATTAAAGTTCTGATCTTGAGAATATCACATTTTTGAATTTTCAATGCAGTCTGGGTGTTTATTAAGCACAGAAACACGCACTTGGGCCTGCCGAGTCCACGTTGACCAACCACCCCGACACACCAACACTATCCTGCACACAATAGGGATTCAATGGGGATATCAAGTCAATTAGCCTACAAACCTGTAGCCTACGATACAATACGATACAATAGAACATTATTTATACCAGGAGATAAATTAACTTGCCATCAGTCATAAAAACACAAAATACATGAAACATGAATATAAAGTGACGAGTGGTAATGCTTTGAGGATGTGCAAAGATTGAGGAGGTGGGTGGTGGTGGGGGGGGGGGGGGGGGGGGGGGGGGGGGGGTCAGTCTCAGTCTATCCCACGACAGAAGGAGGAGGAGTTGTGCAGTTTGATAGCTGCAGGGAAGAAGGATCTCCTTTGGCGATCTGTCCTGCATCTTGGTGGAACCAGTCTGAGATTGAAGGTACTCCTCAGGTTGACCAGTGTGTCATTTACGGGGTGAGCTGTATTGTCCAGGATGCTCTGCAGTTTGAGGAGCATCCTCCCCTCCCAAGAATCCAACAAACCAAATCCATCCTCCAAACCTGTATGGCTTTGCAGTGTGGGAGGAACCAGAGATCCCAGAGAAAACCCACGCATGTCACGGGGAGAACGTACAAATTACGTACATACAAGTACCCAAAGTCATGATTGAACCTGGGTCTCTGGCACTGTAGGGTAGCAAAGCTACACCTGCGCCAACTTACTGCCGATTATTTTGATACTGAACTAAGCTAATTTCCTTGAATTCACTCTAAGAATGAAAGAAAGAACGGTTCAGCTTTGAACTCCTATAGAATTTCAGCCCAGCTTCCTTCTCTGGAAAGCATTTGGGGCCAAGGGATCAGTACAGTGCCTAGAGAGACGAAAAAGCATAAATGAGGCCATGAGTACATTTTCATCCCTACACAGTCTGGTGGTTTACTGTCAGCCTGGATTAACCATTCTTCAGATAAACCAGTGATTTTTTTTTTCATTTCTAGACAAAATCTGATCCCTTACCACAGTGGTTCTCAACCTTTTTCATTGATGTACCCCCTGTGAAATATTTTTTTAGCCAAGTACCCCCTAACCAGCACAAAGCATTTTTTGTTGAAAAAAAAAGACTTAAAACAGAGCACTGTGCCATCAGTGTCTGATTTATTAAACTTTGGAACTGATAAACACATACAAAATTCAAACATTTGAAAAAAAAACTATTTCGAACATTTTAAATGTTAATGATCCATGACTAAATTTATTGCAATTATTTCTCATCACTAAAATGTAGTGATTCAAACTATTGTAGTGAAAACAGTGACCATATAACCATTTAAAACTATAAAATGAACCATTTAAAACTCCATAAATGTGCAAAACACTGCTCATTTGTAGTGGTCTCTCTTGAACTATTTGGAAATAAAAAGATATAAGTAAAAAAAAGAAAGAAATAATTAACTTAATTATAAATAAAGATTTGTGCACATAAAAATAATTATCAACATAAAGTGTCCTCTTTTGGGATTATAGTTAAGATCTGTGCTCAAAAAGAAATCATTAACTTAATTTTATATAAAAGCAGAAATTGCTAAAAATAAAAAAATAAAATATTTATCATCTTAAAATATCTTTTTAAGAATCAAAAAGAAGACTGACATCTTAACATTGCAAACTGTCAACACTGAATATTACATTGTTGCACTTAACTGAGTGTTTTTGCACATAGTGAGACATTTTAGTGAGACACTTGGGCTTGTGCTTCACTGAGGATCTTTTTCATTCTTGGTGGCAGGGAGGCAACTGCTGTGATCAAGCTCTTCTCCAGCCTTCCGCATCGTGTCTTGAGATGATCTGAATTCAGACAGTTTCCTCTTAAAAAAGTCAGGTGGATTACCAACGTGACATCCATGTTTTGTCTTAAGATGACACTGCAGATGTGCTGGCTTCATGCTACTGTTAGCTAATTTCTCCCCAAAGAAAAAACACAGGGTGGGTTGCAACTTGTGGATGTAAATCCAATTAAAACATAATCTTCAAGATACAGCCGGAATTTTTCCGGCTCTGGTTTGGCCTTCTTTGCTACTTGTCCCTCCGTGTTTTCAAAAGAATTGCTGCTACGCTTCAACCACGACTCCATCGTTTGAGTTGTGATTGACAGGTGATGCCGGGTGGCATATGACAGGTTGGGTCGAACCATCCTGGAATGGGGGAGACTCTGGGTTTTTAGGATAATGAAATTGAATAGCCTACTGAATATAAAATTCATTTTATGAACTTATACTTATATTTTCCTGAAATATTTATTAAATAATTATTTTTTAAGGATTTTTGCATGGATGCTACTTTTTAAATATATGTAGGCCTATATTTTAAAATCTCACGTATCCCCTGGAGTGCCTTCACGTACCCCCAGGGGTACGCGTACCCCCATTTGAGAACCACTGCCTTACCACATATGTTTAAATGGCCATATGTTTCACTAAGTAGAGTAAATAAGATTTGCATAATGTTTAGAACCCTCATTGTTTCACCCAGGATATAGTTTTGTCAACCACCAATCTTCGTTTCAATGTTTAAGTGACTGCATGTTTGCATGTGGCTTTTGGCAACATGAATTAGATCAATCAGCAGTGCACCACTGTATTGAGAAAGGTGATGGATGATGTTTTTGGCAGGAATCAGGTTTCATTGTCTTTCCCATGGCAGAATGATTGAACAACCATTCAAATAGAAGGTCCACTTGTGTAACGTTCGACTGATGTGACAGGTATTCTAGTGTCTGGCCAGTCACTTACATTGATTGAGCGTTAACTTCTCAGCTGCCAAATATGTTCTGATGCCACAGTGTTGTGTGCACGTGAAGAAAGCCAGCAACAAGCAGAATGTTAGGAGGTCTTTCCTCTTGACTTTTCACAGAATTATGAATGATAAAGTATGGAATAGAAGATAGATACAAAATGATAGAGTAACACAGCGGGCGGGACAGGCAGCATCTCTGGATAGAGGGAACGGGTGACATTTCTAGTTGAGACCCTTCTTATAGCAAAGCCCTGGCAAAATGGCTTTGGTTACCTGCTTTCTGAAGTGCAGACCACAGTAATGTTTTCTGTCACAAACTGCAGCACACCAGAGGCAGGAAATTCTGTGTTACATAGTCTACTAAAGTGACAAGTCCCCACTGCAGCAGGCTGCAGCCATGTACAGCAGTTCCACTGAGGGGTGAACAACAGGATCCAGAGGAGGCTTGGGAGAGAAATGGTGCAGGGGAGAGAAAAGACTTTGCCGTCCATCATAGCGAGGAGGAGATTCACTGTGATGGATGTTTGTGTAAATTGAATTGTTTGTGTGTCTTGTAGGAATTGTTTTGTTTGTATGGCTGTCGAAACGGAGTTTTGTTTGAGCCTCACTGAGGTTCAAATGACATGGAATAAATATTGTATTGTATTGTATTGTTTACTAAAGAAAGAGGAGTCGAAAGCCTCATCTCAGAGGTAGATGCAGCAGAGAAGGAGAAACTGGGAGTAGGGGGTGGCTTCTCTCCAAGAGGCAAGGTGGGAGGAGGTGCAGACAAGGTAACTGAGGGAGTCAGTGGGTTTATATTAGGACCCACTTCCTCCCAGATGGAACATATGGAACCTTTTCCTCCCTCTTTCCCCAAACAAAACAAGGATAGAATTCCCTTGGTCTCACTTCAGTGCAGAGATAGACACAAAAAGCTGGAGTAACTCAGGTCTGAAGAAGGGTCTCGACCTGAAACGTCACCTATTCTTTTCTCTAGAGTTGTTACCTGACCCGCTGAGTTACTCCAGCTTTTTGAGTCTGTCTTCGGTGTGAACCAGCATCGGCTGTTCCTTCCTACTCAATTCAGCCTGGTTCAGGCTTATTGAAGAGCATCAGATCTCAACAGAACGTGCTGGACCTGATAGTGTTAGCATGCAGGGATCGCTGGTCGGCGCTGACCTGATGGGACGAAGGGCCTGTTTCCGCGTTGTATCTCTAAACTAAACTAACCTAAACTAAATTATTTTAAAAAAATCAACTAATGCACATAATTAACACCAAAAAAAGCGTAACTTCCCTTTGCCTCCTAATCAGCAGGTCTTGAATCTCCTTTGAAATCCGTACTGTTTTAGATTCCGTGTCCGAGGGGTCTCATGAACCTGTCAGTACGTCCCAGTCTTGCTGTGTGTACATGGGACTTGTTTCTGCTTGAATGTCTGAATGTCAATGGTTCCCTTTGGATCCACTGGATTCAACAACATTAAATACCAGCAAGAATGCTGGTTCATAATTTTCCTCACTGAAATGGAAAAAAAATTGTACTGATTCCAATTTCTTTCCCCTGGGAAAAGGAACTCAAAGCTTCCAAGCTAAACCAAGGAAACCCGATTTTCTTTATCCACGGAACCAGCCTGGCTGGAGAAGGAAGGTGCGGGGGTGGAGTGGGAGGGAGGAGACGGGTGGATTTTTATACTTGGCAATATATTTTACAGGATTATGTGTGAATAGATTGGACTGTAACAGTGCTCATGTTAAACAGAAATGAAATGAAGGCTAGCTCCTATTGTTGAATCAGAACAGGAAGTTTGCAAAGGAACCAGAATATGGTCTCATCAAGTACTTCACAAAAGTAAAGCATATTAAACCACATACCATGGGATTTACAGGTCCTATTTTGTATCACTTCTCTGTGGATTGTCACCTTGTCGTGTTGGAGAAGCTTGTGTGGACCTGAGATCCTGAGAGGGATGCCGTCTGGAGCTATGCTCCTGGTAGGGCCACCCATGGCGGTAAGTTCGAGGGGAAGGTCTCTAACAAAAGGCAATCCAACCAAGACCTCAACGGTGGAACAGGCGGAGGACGATGGCTGACCTTAGTGGAGCATCACAACGGCTGGCAAGGCGGATGGAGGCTGCAGCAGAAAAGGGTCTCCGGTCGTCTTGGACTCCAAGCCACTGGATCCTGACCCAGATCTGTCAAGGACTGTGGGGTGGCTGTCTGTGCACCAGTCTCCCCACGTTAAATAAAGTCACACATAGGCATCCTCCATATGGGGAATGGCTAATGCCCTGGAGACACGCATGGTCAGCCACAACCGAAGGGGGCCTAAGAAGAAATTTTGAATCATTAGCACAGATCAATGAAGGAAATTGTGTGAAGATCATTCAAAATTCAAATAATCAATTCAGCAGAAAATGCTGAAAACATTTAGCATATCAGGCAGCATCTGTGGAAAAAGAAACATTTCAGTTTACAAACCCTTTGTCAGACTCAAATGTTTACACAATTTTTGCACCACAGAAGTGGCCTGACTATACTGTTTTTTTTAATTTCAGACTGCAGGAATTACAGATTTTTCATTTTTTAAAGTTAATTATTTTGATCCTACAGTGGGCAGAGAATGTAATTCTGTAAACATCAATATCAGAGCATGCTGAAGCTGTTTAATGGGCCTGTCCCACTTATGCAACGTTTTCGGCGACTTCCGGCACCTGTCATAGGTCGTTGCAGGTCGGCGAAAATTTGCAACATGTTGAAAATTGAGCGGTGACCAGAAAGACGCTCCAACTCTTTGGGCGACTGAGGAGACAACTCATGAACATACAGGCGACATCCTGGCAACATGTCGCAGGGTGAAGCCGTATGGTCGTGAGTAGTCGCCCAAAGAGTCGCACCTTGTTCTGGTCGCCGCTGGATTTTCAACGTTGAAAGTTTTCTGCGACCTGTAATGACCTATGATGGATGCCGGCAGTCGCCGAAAAAGTCGCATAAGTGGGACAGGCCCATAAAGTTTTAATCAAAATACAAAGTGCTGGAGTAACTCAACGGGTGAGGCAGAATATCTGGAGAACATAGATGGATATATGGTTTCAATTCAGGACCCTTCTTCAGGCTGCCTCCTCACCTGCTGTGTAATTCCAGCACTGTGTGTAATTTTTAGACTGACAACTTTAATGGACAGGCTCAGCCTTTGGAACACTGAGCTATTTATCAGGTTTCAAAATTAAAATTGGTGGTTTAGTGGGCAGTGAAGAAGGTTATTTAAGATTCAAACATGGATCTTGATCAACTGGACCATGGACCAGTTGATTCAATTGATTACTTCTGCCTCAATTGAAAGAACTGTCGGGGAACCTGGATGGAGTCGGGGGGAGAGGGTATAACCAGCAAGTCGGGAATTGCCAGCATCTGCAGTTCTTTCCTATACCAATATCTGCATGTTCTTCTTTAAGCCATGACCCATCCAAATCTGAAGGAAGGAAATAAAATATCAACTATACTTCTGGAAACTGACTGGAAAATGAACTCACCTGCTACTGTTTGAATAAAATCTGACCGTGTCTGACTGGTATGACACTTAAGTCACCTTTGGACATTCACTGCTTCACAAATGTGGAATGGCTATTTGGTGGAATATCAGAAGAATGATCAAGTATTCTGGAATCATAGTCTGACATCTTTAGCAGAGAAGAAAAGTTAAATTCTCTACTGACTTATCCCCCTCCCCCTCAAACTTTATGTAGCACAAAGTGGAAAAAGGACAGAAATTATTTATTCCCTGCAACTTGCTCCTATATGCCTTCACCTCCCAGATCCAAAATCTTGGCTTTCTAATGCACATAGATGATAAAATGACTTGGACAAGAGACAGGCAGTCAAGAAGAGTAAAATAGTACTTTGGAACATGCAAACATAAATTAAATCAAAGATAGACTAAAAAAAGCTGGATTAATCAGCAGATCGGGCAGCAACTCTGGAGAAAAGGAATAGGTGACGTTTCAAGTCGAGACCCTTCTTCAGCCTGAAGATGAAAGGCATGAAGAAGGGTCTTGACTTGAAACATCACCTTTTCCTTTTCTTCAAAGTTGCTGCCAAACCCGCTGAGTTACTCCAGCTTTTTTGTGCCTATCTACGATGTAAACCAGCATCTGCAATTTCTTCCTACACAATTAAATCAATATCACCTTTGAATGAATGAATGAAAATCTGGTGAGGATGTGCTGGCAATTCAGGATTATAGTTTAATTGAATATAATTTTAATTTATTTCTCTTTAACCCCAAGCTTTTTTTAATCTGCACATAAGAGACTCTAAATTGACATTAAGAACTTCCCTCCTAATTTTGACAGTGCCAAATTCGGATAGATACTGTATCCAATAATAATCAGTGGGCCAGTGAGTGTAAGGAGTGCTGCCCCCTACTTTAACTCTCTGTTTCCCCAATACTTTGGTATTATATCCATTATGATGCATGGGCCAGGGTCGAGACCATTAAGAAACTACCAGGATTGTTTTACTTTAGCACCAACTGGCACTTCAGTTCCTTCCGTCATGTTCAGGGCTGGGAAACAGGTGACATTTGGAAGGTTGCCATCAAGAATGAGCGCAGCAGCCCCCCCCCCCCCCCCCCCCCCCCCCCCCTCCTCAGCTGCAACCAAGTATTTCACATTTGGTATTACAGCTGTTTCCTCCACAGAGTCCAGGATCATTCTGAATTACTGTCGGCTTACGTCCCACAACAAGTGCCTCGAGCTTTTACAGAGTTTTTGTTTCCCCCTCCTTCGGTAAAAGTCATACCCCCCAATGTAATAATTGAATTGTTTACTTGTGACAAAGCCTTCCTGCCAGCTCTCCTCAGGTTTTACTCACCAAAATCTCAGATTTCACTGCCTAATGATTAGTCTAAAAGCAAAGGAGAATTTTGGGTTCCCAAACCCTGCTGCTCCCTTGTCAGGTCCGATAGAAGTTCCTTCCTGTCCTCTCATGACTTCCTGACTGGGGCCTGCCTTATCACTGCAAAAAAATGTAATGGGCTTGTATGGCAGGTTGGTTTCAGCTCCATAAATGGTCATTTTGGCTGTACAAGGTGAAGCAGATTCATTAAAATAATTGTCACTACTTTGAGGTTGAGGTGACACAACTCAGTTAAACTGTTTTCTCCAATTCAGTATGAAATCTCAGCGGAAGTAAATATTGGAATGTGTCACAATGTTTTGTGTTTGTTAATATTCCAAGCACATTGTGTTTATTTTTGTCTTGTAACATTGTTGCCAGAGTATAGTCTGTCTGTTCCTGATAGTGGCTGTGTTTGTGTTAGGGCACGGGTCAATCTGATAACAGTTTGTAGCCAGGGTACAATAAGAAATGTTTAAAATGGGACTGGTGCACAACTACTAACCTTCTGTAAAAAAAAAATCACCACACAATCAACAAACAAACTTCCACAGTTTAAAGGTTAAATTGTAAAATTGAATATTAATGAACTTGGTGTTTTTAACATTTATGGGAACACTGTAATGAATTTGATAAGTTAAACACAAAGTGGGACTACTGATCCAGGTAAATCACTGCAAAATCAACAATGCTAGTTCAAGATTAAGGTGGCACATTGGTGCAGTGGTGAAGTTGTTGCCTTACAGTGCCAGACATGTGAGTTTGATCCTGATTATGGGTACAGTGAGTATGGAGATTGCATGTTCTCCCTATAACTGTGTGGGTTTTCTCTGGGTGCTCTGGTTTCCTCCCACACTCCAAAGATGTACAGGTTTGTAGGTTAATTGGCTTTGAAAGTAAAATTGTTACACATTCCAAAGATTTGCAGCATATTTTAATTGGCTTCTGTAAAATGTCCCTAGTGTGTAGGATAAAACTAGTGTATGGGCCATCATTGGTTGGCGTGGACTCGGGTCGAATGGCCAATTTTCAGACTGTATCTTTAAACTAAACTAAAGTAAGGTTTTTAATTCCGTTTTAAACTTTCTGAAAGTAAAATAAAAGCTGATCTCTGCTAAGATGATCATTAAACTGC
Source organism: Leucoraja erinaceus (assembly GCF_028641065.1). NCBI lineage: Eukaryota > Metazoa > Chordata > Chondrichthyes > Rajiformes > Rajidae > Leucoraja > Leucoraja erinaceus. The sequence goes on along the minus strand of NC_073380.1, from coordinate 38,820,335 downwards.
CAGACAGTGGTAAAGACCCAAATAATGGTCTATATCAGAAAGTCATAAGATCATAAGTGATAGGAGTAGAATTAAGTCATTCTGCCCATCAAGTCTACTCCGCCATTCAATCATGACTGATATATCTCTCCCTCCTAATCCCATTCTCCTGCCATCTCCCCATAACCTCTGATACCTGTACTAATCAAGAATCAATTATTTAAAAAAAAGAAATGCACTGTTCCCCCTCTGACCAGCACAATGTGTGACTCCAAAGATAGACACAAAATGCTGGAGTAACTCAGCGGGTCAGGCAGCATTTCTGGAGAAAAGGAATAAGTGATGTTTCGGCTTGAGACCCATGTGTGACTCCAGTCGCACAGAACCGCGTGGGTTTCCTCTGGGTGCTTGGGTTTCCTCCCACACTTGGCACGGTGGCGTAGCAGTAGAGTTGCTGCCTTACAGCACCTGCAGCGCCAAAGACCGGGGCTCAATCCCGGCTATGTGTGCTGTCTGTACGGAGTTTGTACATTCTCCCCGTGACTGCATGGATTTTCTCCGATATCTTCGGTTTTCTCCCACACTCCAAAGACGTACAGGTATGTAGGTAAATTGATTTGGGTAAATGTAAAAAGAAATTGTCCCGAGTGTGTGTAGGATTGTGTTAATATGCGGGGATCGCTGGTTGGCGCGGACTCGGTGGGCCGAAGGGCCTGTTACTATGCTGTATCTCTAATCTAAACTGAACTAAACTAAAATGTTTAAGAGGGAACTGCAGATGCTGGAGAATCGAAGGTTACACAAAAAAGCTGGAGAAACAGCAGCATCTATGGAGCGAAGGAAATAGGCAACGTTTCGGGCCGAAACGTTGCTGAAGAACGTCTGAAGAAGGGTTTCGGCCCGAAACGTTGCCTATTTCCTTCGCTCCATAGATGCTGCTGCACCCGCTGAGTTTCTCCAGCTTTTTTGTGTAAACTAAAATGTTGTTCACTCTAAAATGCCCTCTCAAATATCCAACACACTGAATAATTATGTACATTTGGTGTTGAGAAATCAATGCCGATGATACCAACATCTTGAGAAAGAATATAAAATTAGCACCAGAGCACCTTTAAATAAGCTACTAAACTTTACCTCCTATTGTTTTGGAGATACCATATCATTGCTTGAAGTTGTAATTATTTCACACCATAACATTGCAATATTGTGCACACCTGATATTTTGGAATGATGTGTTCTTCATAAGGCTAGTATCAGAGTTGATGTGAAGATATGGTAAAAAATACATTGTTCAGAATGTGTTACAGCTTGAAGATTATCACTTGAATTTTAATGTGCCCCTTGGTGCTCCATCAATGATGCTGCAGGAAACTGAGCAGTTTTTGTTATCAACCCTCTTTTCCCAATGAATATGAACTGCAGTGCTGTTGGGGTCCCTTACCAAAAGTTCTAAGTGTGAAGGCCAGGTCTGTTCTATGGCAGGATTGGTGACATAATCAGAGGTACTCAAATTCAGACCTCTGTGAAGCTTGGGGCCAAATTGCAGTGAAAACAACATACATGCCATCCCTGAGTGATGGACGGCTTCAATTTTTACAGATGTCCGATAGATGATTTTGTCCATAAATCAGAATATAGATATAGATATAAAATTCATTTGATATTATAGACAATAGAAATAGACAATAGGTGCAGGAGTAGGCCATTCGGCCCTTCGAGTCAGCACCGTCATTCAATGTGATCATGGCTGATCATCCCCCATCAGTAACCCTTTCCTGCCTTCTCCCCATATCCCCTGACTACATTATCTTTAAGAGCCCTATCTAGCTCTCTCTTGAAAGAATCAAGAGAACCGGCCTCCACTGCCCTCTGAGGCAGAGAAATCCCCAGACTCACAACTCTGTGTGTGAAAAGGTGTTTCCTCTACTCCTTTCTAAATGGCTTACTCATTATTCTTAAACTGTGGCCCCTGGTTCTGGACTCACCCAACATCTGGAACATGTTTCTTGCCTCTAGCTTGTCCAAGCCCTTAACAATCTTATATGTTTCAATAAGATACCCTCTCATCCTTCTAAATTCCAGCATACAAGCCCAGCTGCTCCATTCTCTCAGCACATGACAGTCCCACCATCCCGAGAATTAATCTTGTAAACCTACGCTGCACTCCCTCAATGGCAAGAATGTCCTTCCTCAATTTAGGCGACCAAAACTGCACACAATACTCCAGGTGTGGTCTCACTAGGGCCCTGTACAACTGCAGAAGGACCTCTTTGCCCCTATGCTCAACTCCTCTTGTTATGATGGCCAACATGCCATTTGCTTTCTTCACTGTAACTATATGTTCTGTAACATTGCAACTATACCGCCACAGAATTTGAATAAATTGTGTCAACGGCGCTTAAGACACATGAGACAAAACAATTACAAAAGGTGGACAGGGAAAGAGAAAACTAATTCTGAGTCTGAAGAAGGGTCCCGACCAGAAATGTCACCCATTCCTTCTCTCCAAATGCTGCCTGTATGCTGAGTTGCTCTAGCATTTTGCGTCTACCTTCGGTTTAAACCAGCATCTGCAGTTTCCGTCCTACACACTCCATTCATGGTACTCAAATTTACCCTTAACAAAATCACCTATGATATTTTATTATGAGAAAGAAAACATATCCTCATCATTTCTTTTGATCAGTCTGTATACATTTGACATGGTGGACAATACTAAGGACCTCCAATAACTTAGCGCTGCATCAACAGTGGGCAGCTGCATATATCTGGTTCAGTTATCCATTCAGTTGTAACCAGGAAATAACTGCAATAGGTTCTCTTCCTGACCCACACAGTTACATCGACACTTGAGCTCTCATGATTATCAACTACACCTTGTTGAGTTAGGTAGGGGAAAGGTGAAGTATTCTTGCAGAGGTAGAATTAGAGGGAGGCATAACATAAAAGCAGAAATTCTTGGAAATGCTCTGCAGGCCAATGTCAATTTCAGTATTTGTGCAAATTTTGCCTAGAAATCGAATCACATATATTTGTTATTTTCCATGCAATGTGATCCATTTGATGTAACCAGATTCTATTTGAAATTGTAAGATTGAAACAGGCATTTTCAATCAAATATGTCCAGGAAGGAATTGCAGATGCTGGTTTATACGGAAGATAGACACAAAATGCTGGAGTAACTCAGCGGGTCAGGCAGCATTTCTGGAGAAAAGGAATAGGTGACAATTGAGTCTGAGGAAGGGTTCCGACATAAAATCATGGGAGACCCCTTCCACCCATGCAACGGACTGTTCCAGTTGCTACGGTCAGGCAAACGCCTCCGTTGCCATGCTGTGAGAACGGAGAGGTTGAGAAGGAGTTTCTTCCCAGAGGCCATTCGGACTGTAAATCTCACCAGGGACTAACTTTACTGAACTTTTTTCCTTCCAATATTTAATATGTAAAAGAATATGTGTGTGTTTATGATTGTGTTTATAGTTTGTTTGGTTGTTTGTTTGTTTGTTTGTCTTTTTGCACAAAGTCCGCGAGCATTGCCACTTTTCATTTCACTGCACATCTCGTATGTGTATGTGACGAATAAACTTGACTTGACTTGACTTGACCCAAGAGTGACCTAGTTCTTTTCCCCAGAAATGCTGCCTGACCCGCTGAGTTACTCCTGCATTTTGTGTCCATTTTCAATTAAGATGCCGGCTATTGCAATGGATGTGTTTTGATGCAAACCTATTAATGCCAATGTTCGTGCAACATGAACTGGAATTCCCAGGTTCAAAAGCCAACCATCATTAAACGGTCACTAAATAAAATCATGGAGCATGTAATGTATTCATACATATTCATGTATATGTTAATGAGTTGGTGTTCAATATAAGAGGGAATGTTGGGTAATAAATCTCTCTCTCGTGATCCAGGCAACCTGCGTGTAGGTTTTTATTCATTCTGTGTCTGGAATATGACAGAGCACAACCTTGATCAAAGGGCCATTCAACAGCATCACTTTCCTGTATTAAGCGCCACTGATATCCTTAATATCCAAAAATCTATTGATTTCTGTCTTCAACAGATTGGGCGATTGAGCTTATTCCAGTGTGTTGGGTGGTGAATTTCGAAGATTCAAACTATCTGGGTGATGATGTTTTTTCTCAGCTCAGTCCTGAATGGTCAACTCCTTATGCTGTGACCGTGATCGCTGGTTCTGGATAACCCATCCAAGGGAAATGCTATCCCTATATTGGTCCTGTCAAACCTGGAAAGAATCAGATGTGCTTCAATGGAATTTGCTCTCATTCTCAAACTCAAGATTGTGAGCTTCCTGCAAGTTGAATGAGTGACTAACTACACAGAAGGATTTACATGTGAACTCTTTTGATTTTTATTACCCAAGTACAAAATTCCTGAATATCCTTGGGCTGCACGGTGGCGCAGCCGTAGAGTTGCTGCCTTACAGCACCAGAGACCCGGGTTTGATCCTTACTACAGGTGCTGTCTGTACGGAGTTTGTATGTTCTCCCTGTGACCTGCGTGCGTTTTCTCTGAGATCTTCGGTTTCCTCCCACACTCCTTAGACATACAGGTTTGTAGGCTAATTGGCTTGGTATAAATGTAAATTGTCCCAAGTGTGTAGGATAGTGTAAGTGTGCGGGGATCGCTGGTTGGTGTGACTCGGTGGACCGGTGAGCCTGTTTCCATGCTCTATCTCTAAACTAAACTAAAACTCTGGATGGTAAGAGACTAACGTATCTTTTGCACCCAGGAAACATTTGCAGTTATTTCATTCCAAGGCACTCCAGTGTGTCTGGGGTGACTCAGCAGGTCAGGCAGCATCTCCGGAGATAAGGATTAGGTGATGTTTCAGGACCCTTCTTCAGAACCGAAATATGTGCCTGCTGTTTTCACCTTCTGCACTTAACAATGGCTGACTGTTGGGAGTCAAAAAACAATTTCCAATACAGAAAAGAAGTGAAAGTTAAAGTCATAAGGCCTCTGGAGTGGAGGACGATGCGAGCCCCTGTGAACAAAGACAAAAGAGCAGTCCTTAAGCACCGGAGGCTTGACCCCATGGTGGGGAGTGGGAACGGGAGCCAGAACCCCAACTCTCCCATGCAGATGCACCAGCTCAGACAAGGCGGGCTCCGGCGATCCCCAAGCCGCAGGAAGGAAATCCCCAATCACACGCAGTGGCGCACCATACACCAGTTCCGCGGAAGACGTGTCCAAATCCATCTTAGGAGCCATGCAGACCCCCAGCAACACCCAAGGTAATTGGTCCACCCAATCCGGGCCAATGAGCCACGCCTTCAACGGCGATTTCAAATGTCTGTGGAAGCGTTCGACCAACCCATTGGCCTGAGGGTGATACATGGTGGTATGATGCAGCTGCGCACCATACAGCTGAGCCATGGCCGACCACAAGGCAGAGGTGAACTGGGCACCACGATCAGTAGAAATGTCAGCAGGCACGCCAAAACGTGCCACCTAGTTGGCCGCGAGAGTCCAGGCACAATTCGCAGCAGAGGTGTCGGACAGCAGAATAGCTTCAGGCCACCGTGTGAAATGATCAACAACCGTGAGCAGGTGAGTAGCACCACGAGATGACGGCAAAGGACCCACCAGATCCACATGGATGTGCACAAACCGGTGAGAAGGAACCACGGAATCCTGAAGCGGCGCACGGACATGCCGCTGGACCTTAAACGTCTGGCAAAGAATGCAGGCCTTGGGTCTCGCCGCAACCTGCTTCCGAAGGCCATGCCACACGAACTTGGCCGCCACCAATGCAGAAGTCTCCCGGATGGAAGGATGAGCCAGTCCATGAATAGAGTCGAAAACTCTCCGTTGCCAACCAACTGGAACAGCAGGTCGCGGCCGGCCAGTAGAAGTATCGCACAGGACCATCACCCCTGCAGGACCGAACGGCACATCGGCCAACACCGGACCCGATGCAGCAGTACGATATCCTTGCACCTTGTCACCATCGCACTGAGCAGCAGCGAGCGCAGCATAGTCCAACCCCGGGCGACGGACAGCACAGCGTGGACAGCAGGGCGGGACAAAGCATCAGCCACTAGATTCAGTTTGCTGGCAATGGGTCGAACATCAGTTGTAAACTCAGAAATGAAATCCAGGTGCCACTGCTGCCGAGCAGACCAGGGATCGGACACCTTCGCGAAGAGGTTTGTGGTCCATAAATGCGGTAAATGTCCTGCCCTCCCGAAAATATCAGAAATGTCGGGCCGCCAAATAAAGAGCCAACAGCTCGCGGTCGAACGCACTGTAATTGCGCTCAGGAGGGCGTAGATGCCGGCTGAAGAAATCAAGCGGTTGCCAACGACCACCGATTAACTGTTCAAGGACCCCTCCGACAGCAGCATCCGAAGCATCCATGGGAAGGGCGGTGGGGGCCATGGCCCGCGGGTGCACCAGCAATGTGGCCGTAGCTAGCGCCTCCTGGGCACCCTCGTCAAACTCGGCGGTCCACACGAGATCCCGCGGCTTACTGGCCAGGCACAGGAACAAAGGCCACATGATCTGAGCCGCAGCCGGCACGAAACGATGGTAAAAGTTCACTATTCCCACAAACCCCTGCAGACCCTTAACGGTAAGCGGCCAAGGAGACCGCGAATCTCCTCCACCTTGCAGGGAAGAGGCGTCGCGCCCTGTGGGGTAACGTGATGCCCCAGGAAGGAGATGGAGCTGAGACTCAACTGGCATTTGGCGGCGTTAATGTCCAACCCGTGATCCCGGAGCCGCTGGAACAGCATGCGGAGAAGCTCACAGTGTTCGCGATGAGAACGGCTGGTGACCAGAATGTCATAGAGGTAAACGAAAACAAAGTTCAAACCACGAGCAACCATGTCCATCAGACGTTGAAAAGTCTGCGCGGCGTTTTTAAGTCCAAAATGCATCCGCCGCCACTCAAACAGGCCAAACGGAGTTATGATAGCAGTCCTGGGCACATCATCGGGGTGAACAGTGAATCTGATGGTAGCCACGCACCAGATCGACCTTTGTAAATATGGTAGCACCATCCAGATGTGCCTTGAAATCCTGGATATGCAGGACTGGGTAGCGATCGGCGGGCATGATGTTATTCAGGCGGCAATAATCCCCACACAGCCGCCACCCCCCGTATGACTTAGGAACCATGTGAAGTGGGGAAGCCCAAGGGCTGTCGAAATGACGCACGATCCCCATGTCCCCCATGCGCTGGAACTCCTCTCGCGCTAAACGTAACTTGTCAGGCGGGCGGCGGCATACCCATGCCATGCAGTGGAGGGCCAGCGGTGAGGATGTGATGCACCACCACGTGCCTAGGTGCAGCCGAATGGAATTGCAGGGTCGGATCTCCGGGAACTCCGCCAGGATTGGGGCATATGCCCCTCCCACATCCAACAGAGACCAGAGCTGCAGATCAGGAGCAACCACAGGCCACCAGGCCACAGGATGGGGGGGCCCAGAGGAACGAGGCGCTGGCCCTGGACGTCCACCATGAGGGAATAAGCCCATAGAAAATCGGCCCCGAGCAATGGCTGGGAGACGTCGGCAATGATGAAGGGCCACGGATAACGATGAGAATCGAGAACAAAGGAAACAGTCCGAGTCCCATAGGAGCAAATGGAGCAGCCATTAGGGAGGTCAGGGCGGGGCCACGCTTACCAGCACGGGTATCGAGGTATGATGCTGATCTCAGCCCCAGAGTCCACGAGGAAACTAAACACGGAATGGCAATAATTGATGTAGAGGCGATGTTTTTGGCCGATAGCTTCTACTGGCAATCGGCCGAGGCATTTCCCGAAAACAAGCAGGGGGCGCGGCATTGGTGGGCCTCCACACCCCGGCGTTGGTGGTAATAACACCACTGGCGCTTACTGCGAACCATGGTGGTGGACTGCGAGCCAGCAAAGTCATCCTGAGGAGGAACAGCCCAGCGAGGCCGTGGTGATGATGGCGTGGACACCCGGCTGATGGAACCACCTTGGAATCTGCTTGGAAAGTTATAGCTCATCCGCCTGTTCAGCGAGCTGCAGGGGGTCGGTGAAATCGGACCCAATGAGAAGCAGTCAGATGTCATCGGGCATCTGCTCCAAAAATGCCTGCTCAAACAACAGGCAAGGCTGATGCTCACCCATGAGCGCTAACATCTCACTCATGAGAACCGATGGCTGCCGATTACCCAGACTGTCCATATGTAGCAGCGTAGCCGCGCGATCACGGCAGCTGACCTCGAAGGTGCGCAGCAGCAATGCCCTCAGGGCCTCGTACTTGCCAACGGTCGGCGGATTCTGCAGGAACGGCAGCAGCCGCGATTTCATCTCCTGGGTGAGAGCGCCTACCACGTAGAAGTAGCGGGTCGCATCCGCAATGATCTGGCGGAGCTCAAACTGGGCCTCGTTGTGTGCGAACCACACATGAGGCTGCGTCACCGAGAACACGGGCAGTTTAAGTTCTGCTGAGCGGGCGAGTCGTCAAAGTTCTCGTTGGCGTACATGGCGAGAAGAAATCTGAAAAACGTTCGGATCGTCGGGGTCACCAAATGTAGTGAGACCAGACAGGTTGAGCAAAAAGGTTTTTTATTTTTAATTAAAATGAACAAAGAAAACCCGTGAAGTTCGCGAGTCTGTCTGCATTAACAATAATCTCCTGTCGCTGGGAGGGGCGCTGACTAACTAATGGACACACCCCAAAAGCCTGCGAAAACTGACACACCCGCTCACATGACCGCACCGACCAATGAGGAGGGTTCTGCCCTCTCCACCCCACCACTAGGTGCTGCTACAATATCCACATTTTTCACAAGTACATTGCAGAATGCGTGAAAATAACACAATACAAAACGTACCAAAGTTTAATTACAGCATTTCCCTTTGTAAAATTATTATTGACAATGCCTTAACTAATACTGGTTCCTGGTAGGTTAATTTTAATTTTAATGTTTGATAGGTCACATTTCACCTTGTCTTATAAAGTTTCTACATTGTTTTGTAAAGGTGCTGTATCCATTTGTGAGTTTCCATCAACAAATGACCAGTTACATTGTATCTAATGACCTTGATTTGTCGTTATTATTGAATTTGTAGTCTTAATCCCCTGGGAGTCCTAACTCCATGCGATGCCTTTGTGTTCTGTCCAGTTTGGCATTTATGAGCATATAAATAATACCGTGATGAAAGGTGTGTAAAAAATTCGAGACTCTGGAGATTTGGGGATTGATGTAGAGTTTATTCAAACATGGTCTAGGAGTCTCCTTTTCAGGGAGTGCTCGTGGCTGCAGATATTATTTGTCTCCCCATCAACCCACTTTGATTTCCTTGATGTGGAAATTACAGCATGTCTCAGTGGTTAGAGCTGCCAAACTTTATAGTGCTGTTCATAATCAGTGTTGCCTGCAATGTGAATAAGGTCAAATTATTCGGCAGTACAAATATTGGAAAAAAAAAAGCAGTTTGAAAGATTTAAGAACACTTTGTTGAACTGGGTCAATGGGTACAATTTATGCATAGGAGCAAAGAACAAAAACATGAGATCGACACAAAATGCTGGATCAACTCAGCAGGTCAGGCAGCATCAATGGAGAAAATAAATAGATGATCGGTCTCCAACCGAAACGTCACCTATTCCTTTTGCCCAGAGAAGGTACCAGACCTGCTGAGTTACTCCAGCATTTTGTGTCTTTCTTCGGTGTATACCAGCATCTGCAGTTCCTTACTACTCAAAAGTAGGAGTATCATCTGAAAAGAATTACCTAATAACAAGCAAAAATGTCCATGAGCTGGAATAGTTCAATCAATAAGAATTTCAAAAGAGTAAATGCCGATAGGCTTCATTAACAAATGTTAGGGTAAAGGCAGAATACTGAGTATAGGGGACACAAAAAACTGCAGATGTTGGAAATTTGAGCTTAAAGCAAAGTGCCAGAGAAACACAATGGATCAGGCAGCATCTGTGGAGGGAATGGACAGATGACATTTCAGGCCGGGTCCCTTCTTCAGACTGATGGAGTAGGGGGGAGAAAGCTGGAAAAGAGAGGTTAAGTTGGCGGCAAAGAGCAGGCCCTGCATCCACCGGGAGTTCGGCTGCTCCGTCTGTCCTGGGCGACCCCAGTAAGGGGGAGTGGTGCTACTGCCGTGGACCTTCAATGCCACCCGCCCTGCTCGATTCCAGGAAATGCCGGGGCCGGCCACCAGTAGTCGCCGCGGCAGATGGCCTGAAACATCGCCTCTACGCTTGGGACCGACATTCGGGACGACGGTTCCTCGTTGATAAGGGTGCAGAGGTTAGAGTTTTGCCCCCAATGGAGGTCGACACTCGTTCCAGCAAGTGGGAGCCTTGTAAATGGCAGCCCCCTATGAATGTATGGGGTTTGTACGGACCCGCTCATCTTTGGCCCCTGTTATTTTAGCTGGACTTTTATGATGTCCGATGTCTCCTAGCCCTTGCTGGGCGCAGATTTCCTCCGGGCCCAATCCTTGCTGGTGGATGTGCGGGGGCAACTCATCGTTTATTTGTTTTGTGTGTTGGTGCCTCCGGTTCTGGGGTGTTCCTGTGGCATCACCCCGTGTTTAGGCCACTTAATGTGCAAACCCTTGGCAGTCGGGGGCAGGATCATGTGACTGGGTTTGGCAGGAAGGATTTGTCATGGGGTTTTAGGTGTCCCCCCTGGTATATATAATGAACCCCGGGTTAACCTTCCCCCATTTGAGTGTGTGCTGATCTCTTTACTGTGTTAATAAAGATCTCTTTGTTTTACCACTCGTGGCTTGCTTATCGCTCGCCATAATCTATCTATCTCTGCCTTAACAAAATTCACTGACTTGGCCTTCACAGCCTTCTGTGGCAAAGAATTCTACAGATTCACCACCCTCTGACTAAAGAAATTCCTCCTCATCTCCTTCCTAAAAGAACGTCCTTTAATTCTGAGGCTTTGTCCTCGATTCCTACACTCTCCCACTAGTGGAAACATCCTCTCCACATCCACTCTAGCCAAGTCTTTCACTATTCTGTACGTTTCAATGAGATCCCCCCTTGTTCTTCTAAACTCCAGCTAAGCTCCAACTAGCCCAGTACTGTCAAACACTCATCATATGTTATGGAGAGCTATGTTGCAGAGAGTCTGGCTAATGTTTTGTTTGACGCCATGTTACAATTTTACTTCGGAGTCACGTGAGTGACTTCGTGAAGAAGCCCGCTCAGGGCGCAGGTGCGGCATTACGCCAGCAAGTGCAACAACGGCGGCAGCTGGAGTCAGGCTCTCCAGCTGCACTTTAAAAGCGCACCATCAGGTAAGTGAACGGTGCGTTGGGAAACGGAGGGAGTTTGGTGTTGGTTCTTTGTAAGAAACATGTCCCAACGCAGAAAACTCGCTAGTAGACCTGCCCGAGCTTTACCTCCACCGGAGGAGTCGATTCCAGCGGGGCAGCAACCGGCGGTACTACCGCTTGAACAGCGGTTTGAAATTCCCCAGACCGAGCCGGTCCCAGTCACGCCAGAGCCTACACGGCGGGCTGGGAAAGCCACCCGGAAGACAAACCGGCCGGTCGATTCCGACTCGTCGGAGGGGGAAATGTCCACCCCAAAGCGGGGGAGAGACTGCCGCCTAAGCTGCATCCAGCAGCTATTGGAGGGGATGGTCTACCGAGAGCAGCAGCGCTCTCGGACAGACAGGACAGGCGCCCCCTCCATGGTGCTGAGTCCGGCACCTCCCTTTGCGACCTCGGACCAGGAATGGGAGGTTAGCATCGGTGACCAGGGCAGGGCTGGTCTGAGTATGGGGCAGGCGGAAGGAGCCGAAAGAGAGCAGGGTGTGCAGGAAGAGCTGCTGGGGGTCGTAAGCCAATTCGTCGCTACCCCACAGGTTGGAGCGCCGCTGGAGCCAAGGATGGCTGCCAGCATTAACCATCTCTCCAACAAGCCACTTCAGGAGAAGGTGCTCGCCCAAGTGCTTGAGGAGCACACAGCCCCGGACAATTGTGAGGCTCTCAAGGTCAAGAGCCTCAATCCTCAAATATGGGGCAACGTGGGGGGACCAATTCGGACACAGGAGGTCAAACTGCAGCGCATACTTCGCCTCCTCACGGCGGCTATAACAGCCTATGCGCGGGGTGTCGAGACCGAAGAGATGACCACTCACCAACAGGATGTCCTTGCACTAATGTGCACAACACAATACGAGCTAAATAATCTAAGAAGAGAGAACATCAAGCCGGCCCTCAATCCTAAATTTGCAGGGTTATGCAAAACTCCATCAGTAGAGACCGACTCATTCTTATTTGGGAAGGACTTGAACAAACAGCTAAAAGAGATGGAGGAGGCGTCCAAGACCTTTAGCCTCATGAGGGCACCACCGGCGACGAACATACCAAAGCTTTTCATTCCACCCAGGCGGCAGCACACCACTGTATCTACCAGTCGGCGTCCCGAATATGCGACTGGTCAAAGCTTGGGGCCGCACTATCCCCAGAGACCTTTTTTAGGTCAGGGCCCGCAGCGGACCCCCTGGAAAATGCGCCTCCCCCCAACATCGCCAGCACGTCGACAGGGAAGAACACTGAAAAAGAAAAAACCAAAACCCCGCCAATAACCATGGAGGTAGGTGGATCTGGTTCCTACCCGCATATCGAGAATAAGGGTGACTTACTAACAGGGGGAAGGTTACACTTGTTCAAAGAAGCATGGCGAAGGATCACTGATGATAAATATATACTTAATAGTATTCGAGGGTATAAAATAGAATTTATTTCAAATATACCGCCAGTTCAACATGTGCCCGAGAGGGCATTTGTACTCTCCAACAAGGAACAACAGGAGGGACAAGCTGAACTGGTGAGGCTTATAAACAAAGGGGTCATAGAAAAAACTAGTCATGAGCCCTTGGAATTTGTTTCCAACATATTTACTAAAAGTAAAAAGGATGGTGGATGTCGCATCATCATTGACTTAACATCCCTGAATGAATTTGTTAAGTATATACATTTCAAAATGGAAACATTTGTGACTGCTAGACAACTGATTTCCAAAGGATACTATATGGCCAGCATTGATCTCAAAGATGCTTACTATCTAGTACCTATACATAGGGATTATAGCAGATATCTTAAATTTATCTGGATGGGGGAGCTTTGGCAGTATAAAGCACTGCCTAATGGGCTTACTTCAGCTCCAAGGCTATTCACAAAAATATTAAAACCAGCCATGGCAACGTTAAGAAAACTAGACCATATAGTCATGGCATATTTGGACGACATCCTCATAGTTGGGAAAACTATGGAATTGGGACGGTAATCCACGCCTTTGTTACCACCCGGCTGGATTACTGCAATGCACTGTATCTGGGGGTTAGTCGGTCCTCCATCGCCCGTCTCCAGATGGTACAGAATGCAGCTGTTCGTCTCTTGACTGGCACACGAAAGCATGATCATGTTTCTCACCTTTTGGCCTCTCTCCACTGGCTGCCTATTCAGTATAGGATTCGTTTTAAAATTCTTTTATTTACTTTTAAATCCCTAAGTGGTCTTGCCCCGTCCTACCTATCTGAGCTTCTTCACCCTTATTCGCCCTCCCGCTCTCTCAGGTCAGATGATCAGCTGCTCCTGATTGAGCCAAAGACTAAGCGGAAGCTCAGAGGGGACCGTGCCTTTGCTGTGTCGGCTCCGAGATTGTGGAATGAATTGCCTCTGCACGTTAAACAGGCCCCTTCTCTAGCTGTTTTTAAATCACTCCTGAAGACATATCTATTCTCCATGGCCTTTGTAGACCAGTGAGGTGTTGAATTGTTTATTAACTTTATTTGTTTGGTTTTGCTGCGTTGTTCGTACTTGTGTTTTATATGTTTTTTAATTTATTGTTTGGATTTTTGTATGTAATTTATGCGCCTCGTGTTAGTTGTATGTTCTGTTGTTCTGCCTGTTTTATGATGTCTTGCTTGTTTTCTTTTTTCTGTACAGCACTTTGGTCAGCTTTGGTTGTTTTTAAGGTGCTTAACAAATAAAGTTATTATTATTATTATTGGCTGTAGCAGCAGTATCAGCTACTAAACAGCTCCTAGAGACTCTAGGCTTTGTCTTACATCCAGATAAATCTAAGTTAAATCCATCCACAATTATGGACTATCTGGGTTTCACAATTAACTCAGTCCAAATGACTATTACCCTGCCAAGGGGAAAGATGATTGCATTGATACAATCATGTAATAACTTAAAGATAAAGAAAAGACCAACTATTCGACAAGTGGCAGCAGTAATTGGCAAAATGGTAGCAGCATTCGCAGCTATCCAATTTGGACCTTTGCACTATCAAAATTTACAAAGAGCAAAGATAAAGGCACTAAAACAACACAAAGGTCATTATGACCGGGTCATGACGTTACCCCCTTAAGCGATATCAGAGCTACAGTGGTGGATACAAAATATTTGGCACAGTTATAGTCCTATTGTTATTACTAATGCTACTTTAGTACTCCAAACAGATGCTAGTGCTCAAGGCTGGGGAGCAACTAACTCCATATCCAGCACAGGTGGTAGATGGACTAACTTAGAATCATCATTACTATCTACACTGGGCATTAATTCTTTGGAAATGTTGGGCACCTTTTATGGTTTGAAAGCATATGCATCCAATATGCATCACTTGCATGTTAGATTACAAATAGATAATACAACGGTGGTGGCTTATATTAACCATATGGGCGGCATAAAATCTTTATCATGCGACAAATTGGTCAATACGATTTGGCAATGGTGTGTCGAAAGACATATTTGGCTTTCAGCTACCTATCTACCAGGTAAGCTAAACACAGTGGCGGACACCAGGTCACGTAAATTCAATGACAACATCGAATGGATGTTAAATCCTAAAACATTCGCTAAAATTGTAAAGCAATATGGGAAGCCAGATATAGATTTATTTGCATCAAGACTGAATCACCAACTACCTATCTATGTCGCGTGGGAACCAGATCCGGAGGCAGCAGCGGTAGATGCATTTACGCTGGATTGGGGAAAGTTTGTTTTCTATGCCTTTCCTCCCTTCTGCCTC
Organism: Leucoraja erinaceus; assembly: GCF_028641065.1. Taxonomy (NCBI): domain Eukaryota; kingdom Metazoa; phylum Chordata; class Chondrichthyes; order Rajiformes; family Rajidae; genus Leucoraja; species Leucoraja erinaceus. The sequence goes on along the minus strand of NC_073380.1, from coordinate 38,805,323 downwards.
ATCAGTCGGGTACTTCGAAAAATCCAGATGGATTCAGCATCTGGAGTTTTGGTAGTGCCCGACTGGCCTACACAGCCATGGTTCCCAATACTCCATGACATGGTGGTGGAACCACCTATGGTGTTCCCCAGTCATCCAGGGTTACTGACTCACCCAGTATCAGGCATCAGCCACCCATGCCACCAAGACATGAATCTCCTGGGTTGCAGATTCTAGACCGACCTTACCTGGACCTGGGGTTATCGCAACAAACCATCACCACCATGTCAGCATCCCTGAGAACATCTACAAAGAGGCAGTACCTAACCAACATCAGGAAATGGGAAACGTACTGCCAGAAAACGGGGACTGCTTACAAAACAGCCACAGTAGCGAATGTTCTGGAGTTCCTGGCCGATTTACATCATCGTGAAGATATGAGCTACAGTGCCATCAACACGGCACGTAGTGCACTCTCTAACTACCTCAAACCTGCAGGACATCAGCCCATGGGATCCCATCCGCTGGTGGTCAAACTAATGAGGGGCATATTTAACAGCAAGCCCCCAACCCTAGATATACACAAATTTGGGATGTCAGTATTGTACTCGCATACCTTCGGGACAGACCACCAGCAAGATCTCTCAGTTTAGAGCAATTGACTTTAAAAACGCTCATGCTGATGGCGCTAGTATCTGCTCAGAGGGTCCAGTCCTTACACAAACTACGACTGGACAACATGGAAACAACGTCAGATCAGATAACCTTCACAATACAAGGTCTGATAAAGCAGTCCAGGCCAGGAACATCCAACACGCTAGTGGCATTCCGGGCTTACCCACCAGAGCCACGATTGTGTGTGGTGACCCACATAAACATTTACATTGACACAACCCATAATATCCGAGGAAGTGAGAGAGCCTTATGGGTCAGCCACAGAAAGCCACATGGCAGGGTAACAAGCCAAACCATTTCAAGATGGTTAAAACAGGTATTGGAAGCTGCTGGGATAAACATTAATATATTTAAATCTCATTCCACCAGGGCAGCATCCACATCATCGGCAGCAAGGATGGATGTGCCTATTGACATTATCCTCAACAAAGCAGGATGGTCAAGGGAATCCACATTCCGAACATTTTATCATAAGCCGTTGGTGAAACCTGACGTATTTGCAGCCAGAATTTTAGAAACTGCAAATATTTAATTTAAAGCCCGGGGGAGCTATTTTCTTTTGTTGTTGTTAATAAATACCGTTTTGTTTTCAAAACAGATTCATTGGTTGATTACAATAACACTTCCTTCCTCAAGAGCTTTCGGTAGTGAGTGAGTAAAACTGTTACACGGTTTGAAATCACAGAGCTTTGAAATCTTCACGAAGTCACTCACGTGACTCCGAAGTAAAATAGTAAGATTAAACGAGAACTTACCAGTTTGAAGTTTGATCTGTATTTTATGAGGAGTTACGATGAGGGATTACGTGCCCTCCGCTCCCACCCTCATTACATGGATCAAACTGATAATTGATGTCTCTTTATTCTTTACTATGTTACTTCAAATACGTGTCTGTCTGTGATTCCACACCGCTGCTTGGAAGCATGCCGCACCTGCGCCCTGAGCGGGCTTCTTCACGTAATCCCTCATCGTAACTCCTCATAAAATACAGATCAAACTTCAAACTGGTAAGTTCTCGTTTAATCTTACTATTATAGATTGGCCACACATCCTTGCCAGCTCTTTTCCAGCTCAGTTCTAATTTTGCTATATAATTGGATATTTGCATACTCAAAAACAGTAAAAAAAATAGAGCGCACAATAGTGCAGCTGGTAGAGCTGCTGCCTCACAGCACCATAGACTGGGTTCATTGTTGACCTCGGATTCTTAGTTTTAGTTTAGAGTTTGGAGATCAGCGTGAATACCGGCAATTCGGCCCACCTATTCCAAACGACCAGCGATCTCCATACACGAGTTCTATCCTACGCACTAGTTACAATTTACAGAAGCCAATTAACCTACAAACCTGCATGTCTTTGGAATGAGGGAGGGAACAGGAGCACCAGGAGAAAACCCACACAGTCACAGGGAGAACGTACGAACTCCATACACACAGCATCCATAGTCAGGATCAAACCTTTGTCTCTGGTGCTGTAAGACGGCTACAATACAATACAATATACAATACAATACGGTTTATTTGTCACATTGCACATAAGTGCAAGTGAAATGAATATGTCAGCAGCGGTACAATTATAAAGAACACACACAAAAACACAATAAAAATTTAACATAAACATCCACCACAGCATTCATCACTGTGGTGGAAGGCACACAATTTGGCCAGTCCTCCTCCATTTTCCCCCGTGGTCGGGACCTCAACCCTCCGCAGCCGTTGCTGCGGGCATCCAGATGGTAAAAGGACAAGGTACAAGTCCAGGTATGTCCAGAGTCAGCTCTTCCCCACCAGAGACCGCGACTTTAAGTTGGTGTAGGCCGCAGGCCGGCGGTCGAAGATTTAAAGTTTAAAGTTCCCGCCGCGCCGCAGCCAGAAGCATCGCAGACCGCAGGGCCGGCCGTCGAAGCTCCCCTCTAGGGGTGATGGTAAGTCGCCAGCGTGCCTGCGGTAGAAGTTGGCCGCGGGCCGGCAGTGATGGCTTCTTCTTCCCCCGGGTCTCCCACGAGAGATCCCGGGCTGTAGACGCCGCGCTAGCTGAAACTCTGCAGACCGCGTGCGGCTTCAGGCTGCCGGCTGCCCTGGGCCAGCGAAACAGAGCGCTCCCCTCCAGCGAGGGCTCGCCTGCTCCACGCCGAGAGTCCACGCTGCGCCCGCCGCTGAAGCCCCGGCCGCGTCTCCGGGAAAGGCCGCGCCGATCCTTGCTGTTAGGCCACGGGGAAGCAACTTGGAAAAAGTTGCCTCTCCATGGAGGAGGCGACCAAAACGGTTTCCCCCTCACCCCCCCTATGCTATGCTATGCTATGCTATGCTATGCTATGCTATGCTATGCTACCACTGCACCACTATGCCATCCCATCATCTGTCAGTGTAGATTTTGAAAACCCTTGTGACCACATGGGTTTCCTTTGGTTGCTCCAGTTTCCTCTCACATCCGAAAGATGTGAGGATTTGTACGTTAATTGGCTTCTGTAAATTGCCCCTAATGTGTAGGATGTGCATGAGAAAATTGAATAACATAGAGCTATTGCAATTGGTGATTGATTTTTGGGTGGACTTGGTGGGCCTGTTTCAATGCTGTATCTCTAAACAAAATAAATATCTGAAGAAGGGTCTCGACCCGAAACGTCACCCATTCCTTCTCTCCAGAGATGCTGCCCCAGAAATAGTTACTCCAGCTTTTGTGTCTAGCTTCAAGATAAATCTGGACAGTTTTTCTCTTTATTTGTAGTTTAATTCCCAGTTGCTTTGCAAGATACACCGACTTGCATACAAAGGGTGGGTGGGTGATCAAAAGATACATTGAACACCATATACCTGGCAAGACTTTGAGGTGATCCGCCAATTGGTTTGCTGCTGAACTGTTAGTTTCAAGATTAAAATAAGCGTGGATCCATAGTTTCAATGTTCAATGTTTCAATGGGCACAATGTAAACTGACCAACATTTGAGATGTTGCACTGATAGCAAGTGTCAGATTTTCAACACATTGGCAAGTTTTGACACCTAGTCCAGATACTTGAAAACAGGAGTGTTTTTTGTGTGTACACAAAAAAGCTGGAGAAACTCAGCGGGTGCAGCAGCATCTATGGAGTGAAGGAAATAGGCAACGTTTCGGGTGTTTTTCTGTAAAAATGAGTGCAGCAAATAATCATAGTTGGCATGGACACTGAATGTTTATAATTTAATGTGGAGACAAAGCAGCAATATTGAGAAATGGGGGTCCATTCTTGTATGAAAAGCAAAGATCCATTTACAAAATCACTTCTAATGCAGATTTTTTAGTGCAGATGGGGGATGATGCTGGTAATGAGCCAAAGTAAAGTACCTATTTGTAAGTGACCAATCCAATTGGATTTAAAACAATTCAGAGAATTTAAGCTCACATCTGGTATATTGTTTGAATCTGAATTTGGCTGAGTTATAAATCTCATAGAGAGGTGCAAATGGAAAGGTAGAATGACAGCAGCCTAAACTTGTGCTGAAACCTTTGGTTATATATCAGCCCATTAGATTGTTACCTAAGGAACCAGAGATAACTCTTCCGTCTGAAGAAAGGTCCCGACCTGAAACATTGCCTGTTCATGTTCTCCAGAGATGCTGCTTGACCCTCTGGGTTACTCCAGCACGTTGTGTTCCACTTTTGTTGTTGGATTAGGGGGGGGTCAGCATACAGTACACTGAACTGCAATATCAGCCTAAATTAACTACTGATCGTTATGAAAAAAATCAACAGCATTTTGACCTGAGAAGCTCTGATGTCAATTGAGCCAGAGGGACGGAACTTCTGCAGGACTTGGCTTAAGTGGTTGAACTTTGGCTTTGAGAATGAGTTTGGCAGAATGTTTAATTATAAGTGGCGTTATGATCTCAACCAACAACAATGAGATTTTTGTGTCATCTTTAAGGTAGTGAAATGGAAGCAAGTATCTAGGAGCAGAAAAGCAAAATTGAGATGGGATGACTGCACATTTGTTAGAAGACATTAGCGTCGGAAAGTCTTCAAAGAAGTAAAACTATCAAGGGCGATTCTAGAAGGCATTCATACGAGTGGAATATATACAATAGGCCAAAGGAGGGATATAGATAAGAAACTGAACTAAGAAGAATGGAATATTTTCCATGTAAGGCGAGAGGATATTGCAGAAATTGGGTATGACAATTGAAGGAAACAGCACTGAGGATCAAGGTTTTAAATTTAAAGCATTGGGAAATGGAATCAATAGTGTTAAAAAAAAAAGACATATTGTGTCAGAAGGAACTGCAGATGCTAGTTTAAACCGAAGATAGACACAAAAAGCTGGAGTAACTCAGCAGGATAGGCAGCATCTCTGGAAAGAAGGAATGGGTGACATTTCGGGTCGAGGCCCTTCTTCAGACTGGTTAGGGATAGGGGAAGCAAGAGATATAGACAATAACATAGACATAAAGAACAGTGAATGAAAGATATGCAAAAAAGTAACGATGATAAAGGAAATAGGCTGTTTGTTAGCTGTTTGTTGGGTGAAAACGAGAAGCTGGTGCGACTTGGGTGGGGGAGGAATAGAGGGAGAGGGAATGCCGGGATTACTTGGTTAGAGAAATCAATATTCATACATTCAATATGTATTCAAAGACATATTATTGGACGAGGCATGTGATGAAATTTTAGTTACTGGAATTGATGGAATGTGGAGGATGAGAGTTTAGGGTTAGTCTCGTTATAGAGTTAAGCAGTATATGAGTTGCTGTTCCACCAGTTTGTGTGTGGCATTACTATGGGAATGGAGATGACCAAGTATAGAAAAATCAGTATGGGAATAGGAAGGAAAGTTAAAATAGTTAGCAAGTGGGAGATACTGCACTTCTTGTCTGACTTAGCTCGACAAAACGGTCACTCCAGCACTTTGTGTCTTTTTTTGATAATCATTACCTCATTATTAAGGAAAACCTAGGAACTAACATTATAATGCAAGATGCCCTTAAACAAGTTCATTTTTTTAATAAAATTCCATTGTTCTTTATTTAATTTAAACATTTGTAATCCCAATTAAAGTGTGTGTGTGTGTGTGTGTGTATGAATGTTTTATATCTTCCCCAAAATGCTGTGCGCTAACAATTTTATTTTAACATATTCTTACTCACATTTTTCCCATCTTTGCCGTAATCAGGTTCACTTAAGATTTCATCCTATATTTCACGTTATTCATGATTAAAGTAAAAAAAAAAAGGCACAAACCGCTTCTCAAAGAGAGCCTTTTTCCAGGAGCTTCCTGTGATGATGTCACAATGCCACTCACAGTGTTCCAATCACAATGCGCACTCAAGCTGCCATGCCACACTCCCCGCCCCCTCGACCCACGGGTAATTCATGATTAAAATTTCAAAAAAAGCCAAAACCACCTTTTAAAACACAAAGAACACAAGTTCCCCCCGCTCGTTCGGCATGGCCCGCCTTGCTTTTATTCACCTTCTCAGCCCCGCTCACTCAGCTCCACCCCTGGTGGAATGGGTTATGTTGGGAGAACGGGTGATGGGGGTGATTGACTCCAGGGGCGCCTGTCTCCGGGATCAGCACTGAATCCGTGTTCTGGGACCAGCCCTCCCGCATTGGGGGACGGGACCCAACTGGTCCCACGTGGTCTAGTATACCTATAAAATCTCATCTTGTATGTGTGTTGTATGTATGTATGTCTGTATGTTTTGCATCTTCCTCAAAATGCTATGCGCTTGCACTTAGATTTTTACATATTCTTACTCACATTTTCCCCATCCACGCCACAATCAGGTTCACTTAGAACTCTATCCTATATTTCAAGCTATTCATGTTTAAAGTTAAAAAAAAAAGGCAAAAACTGCTTCTACCAGATAGCCTTTTTCAGGAACTTCCAGTGATGATGTCACAATGCCACTCACAGTGCACCAATCTCAATGGGCTCCCAAGCTGCTGTGCCACAATCATGGGCGGAAATCCCGGGGGGATAGGGGGTGGCATTCACCCCCATGCTTTGAGAGGTGGGGGCCAATCTCCCCCAGGTGTTGTAATCCGGACTTTATCAGACACTTTCTAAGGGCTGAATCGGCCTGTTTACGGGGCCTTTTAGCGGCTTAAAAACAAACTGCTGCATCGAGGCGAACGAGACTCCCGTTGTTGAAGCCCCCGGCGGCCAATGAAAGGCCCCGCGAACAGGCCGATTCAAGCTCCATGATTCGGGGCGGATGCAGCTGCTGTTGCTGGAGTTCAGAGTCGGTCACCAACCAGGTCAGCTTCCAATGTTACCGTCCACAGGGCCCACAGCCGAAGTCTCACGTGTGTGCGCATGTGTGCGCACGCATGCACGCTGCCATCAAGAAATTGTGACCCCCATGTTGTTATACCGATATCCGTGCCTGGCCACAATTACATCACAATGGGACTTTGCAATGGTAACCGCAGCAGAAGGAAAGGTTGGTAAAGCTGCCATTGAGGGAGAGAGGGAGAGAGGGGGAGAGGGAGAGACACAGAGACAGAGAGACCCCCTCGCAGTTCGTATCCAACCTCTCTGTCCTGGGTCTCCTCCTTGCGATAGCGATCACCACCGGAAATTGGAGGGACAGCACCTCATATTCCGCTTCGTGTGTCTGCATCCTGGGGGCATGAACATTGAATTCTCCCAATTTTGTTAGCCCTTGCTGTCTCCTCCCCTTCCCCAGCCCTCGGGCTGTCTCCTCCCATCCCTCAGCCCTCGGGCTCCTCCTCCTCCTTTTTCCTTTTTTCTCCCCACCCCCCCCCACCCCCTCACCCCCCATCAGTCTGGAGAAGGGTTTCGGAACGAAACGTTGCCTATTTCCTTTGCTCCATAGATGCTGCTGCACCCGCTGAGTTTCTCCAGCATTTTTGTGTACCTTCGATTTTCCAGCATCTGCAGTTCCTTCTTAAACACAACTTCTAATCTTGTGTGTGTATTCATTAAGAAGAAGAAGCTGGGATTACTCAAGGGTAAAGAAGGAAATTTGTGCTTGGAGTCTGGAGATGTAGATGAAGTACTAAACAAGTACTTTGCATTTGTTTTCATCAACGAGAAGGACATGGAGAACAGTGAGATCAGTGTGGAAAATATGGAGCATTAAAGTGGATAAATCCCCAGGATCTGATGGGATCTATCCCAGGTTATTGAAAGAAACAAGAGAGGAAATTGCAGGAGCTTTGATGAAATTCTTTGCATTTTCTCTAGCCACAGTGAGATCCCAGTGAACTGGAGAGGTGTTGCTTCACGGAGCAGACATTTTGACTGTAGCTAGGAAGTAGTTAAAATACAAATGATTCCTTCAGTTATTTACAGATTGTTTCAATGCTTCACTCTATATACTTAGCACTCTGTATACTTGTGGAATTATTTGCCATAGAAGGCTGTGGAGGCCAAGTCAGTGGATATATTTAAGGCAGAGATAGATAGATTCTTGATTAGTATGGTGTCAGAGGTTATGGGGAGAAAGCAGGAGAATGGGGTTAGGAGGGAGAGATAGATCATAGAAACATAGAAACGTAGAAAATAGATGCAGGAGGAGGCCATTCGGCCCTTTGAGCCAGCACCGCCATTCATTGTGATCATGGCTGATCGTCCCCTAACAATAGCCCGTGCCTGCCTTCTCCCCATATCCCTGGACTCCACTAGCCCCTAGAGCTCTATCTAACTCTCTCTTAAATCCATCCAGTGATTTGGCCTCCACTGCCCTCTGTGGCAGGGAATTCCATAAATTCACAACTTTCTGGGTGAAAAAGTTTTTTCTTACCTCAGTCTTAAATGACCTCCCCTTTATTCTAAGATTGTGGCCCCTGGTTCTGGACTCGCCCAACATTGGGAACATTTTTCCTGCAAAATGTTCCCAATGTTCAGCCATGATTGAATGGTGAAGTAGACTTGATGGGCCAAATGGCCTAATTATGCTATCACATGATCTTATGATTTTAATGACATTTGATATTTGCAATGAATTTCCTGTTTGCATTTCATTTTATATTAATGTTTCAGTGTGAAACATTATGCGTTGTAGTGGCATGAAAGATCATTTGGTAGACTATTGCCAAAGTCAGAACTTTATTCAGTTTAATATAGCAGTAAAAACTACCGATTGACTCAGTGGAAAGGTTACGCCACAAAATGTTTTTGTTTGTGTTTACACGTACTCATGGAAACAACAATAAAATGTATTTGAGATTTGAATAGGTGACAACATTAGGTGGACTTGTTCTCAATAGTATTAATCATGACTAACCGTATAGAGTTGATATTTTGTAATTAGACACAAAACCATGGTGATCTAAGATTTATTTAAATATCTATTATTAATTAGAATTCTAATTAATAATAAATTTTAAATAAACCTCAGATTTATATCACTAGTTAAACAGAATGTTCATTTATCAGGATAGGCATCATTAACATGATTTATTTCAATTAATATAATGCTGGCTAATGAGATTTGGATGCTTCAAGATATTAAAACCGTGCCAAACTATTTGAAATTATGGAGACACGAGACATGGCAGATGCGGGAATATCTTGAGCTAAAAACAAATTGCTGGAGAAACTCAGTGGGTCAGGCAACATCTGTGGAGGGCATGGACAGACAATGTTTTCCATTGAAACCCTGCATCAGTCTGAAGAAGGATCCCGATCAGAAAAATCTCTGCATTTCTCTTCATAAATGCTGCTTGGCCTGTTGAGTTCCTCCTGTTCTATCTTATTAAAAACATATGCTCCATTTCATAGCAACCTTTGAATCTAAATCAGTATTTTCCATTTCTTCTGCACAAGAGGTGAGGAGGTGGGGAAATACAAACATTATGTCACGTGTGACCACTATGGAACGAGCTGCCAGAGAAAGTAGTTGAAGCGGGAACCAGAACAGCATTTGTAAAGCACTTGGACATGTACATGCATAGGAAAGGTTTAGAGGGACAGGCAAATGGTACGAGCTCAGATGGGGCAAGTTGGGCCAAAGGGCCATTTCTGTGCTGTATGATTTTGTGACTCCATTAGCAATGAGGACAAGAAGTTAATCATGCACCATTGATTCAAATGATCAGTGATGCAGAACACCAGGAGGCCGAGAAGCATTATGGTTGAAGATATAATTGATTCCTTTTGTGAAAGCTCAGTCAGAAACTTCCAATCTTTGGTCAATGGAATTGTTTTGAATGTAGCTAGGAAGTAGTTAAAATGCAAATGTTTTCTTCTCAATGCTACAACTTCATACTGGGAGTGAATTGATTTGAGTTAAAGGGAAGTTAAAGATTACTTTTCTTTCTTACTCCAATTGATTATAAAACGTTAAATGCATGTGGTGGCAGCGAATGAGCAACATTGTCTAATTTGCTTCCATTGGAAGTAGAGTCTGATTTTAAAAGGAGTACACTTTGATCTTGGTATATGAAGCAAAACATTTCACCACCTGCTTTGATTAATACACACCATGATGTTTTTGATTTAATTACCCATGTGACATTTATTTAAAATTGTGCATTTATTGAACTACTGGTACACATTAATTCACTTTACAATGTCAATGTCAGCATGTTCACACATGAACACATCACGTATCTTTTGAAAAACAGCCATAACAAATGCTTTTGGAGTCAAACATTTATTGAAGACAAATGGGTCAGGTTTCTAAACATTTTCATAACACTACATTAGCCAACAAAAGATTGAATGAAAAATATTTATTTGTACAATTTTTAAGTATTTAAGTGCGAGGACAAGGTTTATTATAAAGTTAAGAAATTTTAATAATGACTTAAAATTAAAGAAACACAAAAAGTGCTACGACAAAATTATAGACAGATTTGGTGTAACAAGCATCCATTCTAGCCTTAAAGCAGCCAACATTTAGAAGTTGGCAAGCTGAAGTATTTGCGAATACATTCAAATAAAGTACGGCTCTTTTGAGTTTAACTATGGAAGCTGGATAACAATTATTATTTACAAATGTTGATTTCATGGAAAATGGTATGATTGGAAGGGCGGCATGGTGGAGCAGCAGTAGAGTAGAGTAGCCAGCAGTAGCCAGCAGTAGAGTAGCCAGCAGTAGAGTAGCCAGCAGTAGCCAGCAGTAGAGGAGACCGCGTTTTGATCCCGACCTACGGGTGCTAACTGCACGGAATTTGTACGTTCTCCTCGAGACCGTGTGGGCTTTCTCCGAGATCTCCGGTTTCCTCCCACACGCCAAAGACATTTAGGTTTGTCAGTTAATTGGCGATATAATTAGTGTGTGTGTAGGGTAGTGTTAATGTGCAGGGATCACAGATCGGCGCGGACTCAGTGGGCCGACGGGCCTGTTTTCTCCTTGAAACTCTGAAATTAACTAAACTAAACTAAACTGATATGCCATATGTACACTTTTGAAAATGTTGTTTATTCCAACTGGGATGAGTGTATTACCCGGTTACTATTCAAACACACCTAGTTCACTGGCATTTTATACGTAAACCTGGTTTCATACAATCTCCATCTGTTCATTAACTTTACAATTATATTTATTCTTATCAGTCTTGGTGGAACGACGCAATGTTCTTAACTCTTTTTTACAAACCTTTCGACCCTGAAGGCCAAACACCAGGGTCTACTCGATGCCAGGTTTCAAAGATCTTCCAATGTTGAGGAAACCGGAGCACCCAGTAGGAAACCCACGCAGTCACAGGGAGAACATGCAAACTCCATACAGACAGTACCCATGGTCAGGATTGGTCTCGGGTCTCTGGTGCTGTGAGGCACTGCACTGCACATTGACACTCCATTCAAGCCCCAATACGTCTCTCACTCAAAAACCCCTCAGAATTGTACTATCATGGTTGAATTCCCAATCTTCCAGATTATGTTTGGAACCCACTATATACTAATGCACGGGTAGTTATGCGTCAGTAAATAGGGTGGTTATGGGGTAAAAGGAGCAAATGAATAATATTAATATAATATCAAGGGGGTAATTAGCGTGAGTGTGGGACGGGGGGGGGGGGGATAGTTAGTGTGTGTGACGCTGCATGCCGCCTTCCCCCCCCCCCCCCCCCCCCCACAACCGCACGTTGGGGGGAACAGATCTGCACTTGGTCTAGTATACACTAGAAATGGCTCGATTTAATAATGTTTTGGTTTCCTGGTGACTGTATAACATGCGACAAAAGCTTTTCACTGTACCTCGTTACACGCGACAATAAACTAAACTAACTGATGGGCAATAAGGTAAGAATTTTAATTTAAAACAGTAAATGACAGACTCGATGGAAGAGAAAAACATCAACACTGGTTGCCAGCAGTACACAGGTGTGTAGGTATCAGCATACCATCATGTGCCCAGTTCCACTCATTTAGTTCCATTGCTGAACTGAATGTACAGAAGTGCATATAAACAGCAGCTAATGCACAACCCAACAATTGGAGCTGACAGCTAAATATACATTCCTTCCAGTCATGGATTACTGAAAAGATTAAAAAAAACATTTGAATCTGAAGATAACATAGAAAGTTAAAATGTTCAGAAGAAAAAGCATAAAATGCTGATAGCCATAGAATGAAATAGCACAGAAAATGTTCTAAATGTTTAAAAGGTTTAAAAACAAAGTACTTAAAAGGATGGGCTCACTCACACACAAAATCTATAGATTTGAAGGTTTGTTAGAGATATTCAATTCATATTTTGCATTGTTTTTTTTTCAAAGAAATGGTGATAGTGAAATGTAAAAGATGTTATTATTGATAAATATTTTGGAGGACTCCACATCCCAAGGTCATTCCAAAGCACTTTCAGAGTCCAATAATTATTTTTGACGTAATTATTATTGTAATGCAGGAAATTTGCCTCAAATGTAATGTAATGTAATTTGCCCCAAAGCTTGCTGAGGAATGCTGAAATGTATTGTCTTTCTTGGCTTTCAAATGCAAATAAATGATGTAGAGTTATCAGTAGAACATCCTGTAACTTTCAACTAAGAGGCAGTGGCTGTACAATCATGATTCAAAGTCATACTCCAGTGTATACATTGTTCTTTAAGGTTCTCTTACACTTATATACACTGCACTACCTTTACCTTAAGCTGGAAATAAACACAAACAAAATATATATTTTTAAATATCATATGTGTACGCACAAGAAACTGCAAATGCTGGTTCACACAAAAGGACACTAAGTGCTGGAGTAAATCAACGGGTCAGGCAGCATCTCTGGAAAACATGGATAGATGATATTTCAAGTCGGGATCCTTCTTCAGTCTTTGATGATGATATTACTTGCCTCTTTGAGGCAGTGCTTTCTGTAGATCCTTTCGCTGGAGGGAAGGTCAATACACCAGGCATTGTCCACCTTTCCCTGCAGCCTCCTTCGTTCTTGGGGGCTTAAGTTATTGAACCATCTGTAGAAGTTTGACAGAGTATTTGGCAACGTGCCAAAATTCTTTAATCTTCCAATGAAGTAGAGACATTGATGAGGTTTCTTTGTGATTGCAACAATATGCTGGGCCCAGGACAGGTGTTCAGAGATATGCATGCCCAAGAACCTAAAGCTGCCAAATCTTTTTTCCATTATTCCCTTGATGAAGCCAGGTTCATGGATCATCTGGCTTTCCTTTCCTGAAGTCAAAAAACAGTTTCTTCATCTTACTGCATTGAGAGCAAAATTGTTGTTCTGGAACAATTCAATGAGATAATCTAACTCCGTCCTGTACTCTGACACATCTATATTTGTTATTCGTCTAACAACAGTGGTATTGTCAGCAAATGTAAAGATGGCATTGGAGCTATCCTGGTGACACCATCAGGGATATAGAGAGAGTAGAGCATGAGACTGCTCTACTCTCTCCGGTGGGCGGCGCGACTCTGGTCAGCAGCGGCCTCTGCAGTCTGTCCGCGTTTTATTATTTTCTGTCTTGTGTTTTTATGTAGTTTTTGTTATTTTTTGTTTGGTTTTGTGTGTGTGTGGGGGGGGGGGGGGGTGGGGTGGGAGGGGGGGGAAACTTTTAAAATCTCTCCCTGCACTGGAGACCCGACCTTTTCTCGTCGGGTTTCCGTTGTCGTTGGGGCCGCAACGAGGAGCGGCCTCCAACAGGAAGAAGCCGGGGACTCTGGTGCTACGACTCACCGTCGCCGTCGCGGGGCTGGCCGAGTCCGGAGCGGGTGGAGCGGTGGAGGAGCGCTGCTGCTGCTGCTGCTGCTGCTGCTGCGGCCCGACCGGAGAGTCGGAGGCTCCAACGGCAGGTCTGTGGACGGCGGCACCGGGAGCCCGCGGCTCCCTGGAGGGAGACCGCTTTTCAGGGCTCTCGCAACGGCGACTTCCCCCGCCCGAGTTGCGGGGTTGAAGAGCTCCTGGAGCGGGGCCTACATCACTGCCCCGCGCGGCTTGGAATGGCCGCGGGACTCTGCGAGCGCACACCGGGGGCTCTAACACCAAGACCCGGTGTGCGACCTCGCACCACCCGGCGTGGCTTTAATGGCCGCGGGACAATCGCCATCGCCAGCCGGGGGCTTTGACTTTGACTTTGACATGGGGGGGGGGGGGAGTGCAGTGGAGAGATAAGTTTATTAGGCCTTCCATCACAGCGATGTGATGGATGTTTATGTAAATTATGTTGTGTCTTGGGTCTATGTGTTTGTAATGTATGGCTGCAGAAACGGCATTTCGTTTGGACCTCAAGGGGTCCAAGTGACAATTAAATGTATCTTGTATCTTGTACTGAGCACACAGTCCTGAGGTGCAGTCATCGAGGAGGAAATATTGTTGCCATTTCATACTGATTGAGATCTGCTGATGAGGAAGTCGAGGATCCAATATATTTGGGATGAGCAGGGACCCAGTTCCTTGAGTTTAATGTTAAGTTTGGAGGGGATGATGGTGTCGCATGCTGAGCTGTAATCGATGTGAAGAGCCAGTAAGTGCAAAATTGAGTCAGCGAGATCACATTATGCATCATGCCGTTTTCATTATTAGGATGCCCTACTTTGACACAAAAATTACACAAAGGTTTATTGTCTGTGATCAGTGAAATGTCTATCATTCAACAATGCCTGAATTCGCAACCCCATAAATAATAGTCAGAGGCTCTATTGCAATCTGAAGACGACATGGTGAGAGATGGAGGAGAAAGGAATGACCGGGGTGCAACAAGTTTTTAATCTTCAATTTCAAGCAGTCTGAAGAACAGTCCCGACCTGAAACATCATCTACCCTTTTCCTCCATAGATGCTGCCTGACCCGCGGAGTTATTCCTGCATTTTGTGTTTATCCTCTATTTCAATTGTGTATGGCTTTTCTCACTGGGGTTAAAGTGCAAAAAACTAATACAATTTTTATCTCATGACCTGATTCGGATACATATTGGCCACAACTACCTGATATTTGGAAGCATATCTGATAGTTGCAATGGCATAAAATGACAATGGACCAATATAGGGTCGCTTTGAATGACTTGAGCCTTCTGTTGCTCTGTACTCAAAGTCAGGCATCCCCTTGTACAATAATTTGTGAATTTAAAATGTAATTCAATATGCTTGCCAAATTTGGTAGAAATGTTGCATAATACTGAAACATCTCAATGAGAGAAAGCTCAGTCACATTAATTAGCTCTCTCCCAAATAATAAAGATACCAGCTTTTCCCAGATGGGTTTCTGGTCAGACTTTGATTTTGAATTCTTGTTCAAGAACTCCATGCTCCTTAAAGGTGAGCTTGATCCACATCCGCAATAGATTCTGATTCTGTAATCAGCCAAGTGCTTTCTTGGCATCTTCAAATGTTCCTATTCTTTACAGCGATGAGAATGTCATTGTCATTGCATTTTAGGTCTATGAGCTTTAGATTTAGGTTTATTATCATCACGTGTACTGAGGTATATTGAACGACTTTGTTTTGCATGCTATCCAATCATATTATTATACATACTGTACATACAATCAAGTACAATAGGTAGAGCAAAAGGTAAGATACAGACTGCAGAATATAGTTCTCTGCACCAGTTCCAGAGACAAAGTCCAATGTCTGCAAATGGGAGGTAAATGGAACATTACCCTAGCTGATGGAAGGACTGTTGAGAAGCCTGCTAATGTAAATAGCTCATTCTAAACTCCCCCCAGTCTAGTTTCAGTCAATAAAATACCGAATCAAGCACTTGAGCAACTAAACTATATTTTGGATAACACAACAACAGTTCCCCTCTACTATGCCTAACCACCACAGGTTTGATCCTTGTATCGGCTTGGCCAAGCCCTTCTAGCCTCGTGCAAGCAGAGACACTCCAAAAGGTCACGCAGTCACAAACATTCTTCCAGAAGATCGACATCGGACCTCGTGGGAGCTACTTTTTATAGGTTCCTGAACCTTGAGGGGCTGAACCACATTGGGGTGGTCTCGATACAGTCCAATAACAAACATGATAGACAGTTCCCTAACCCAATAACACAGTAACGAATACATTGTATTCGAAAGGAGCTTCTAGAAGGAAGCAAACAAGAATAAACACTGCAACATGTGCCCTGAGATTCAAACAGTTTCTCCAAGGCTCAACAGTTCGACCATTCATCAATTAACAGGATGACCGTCTTGCAACATTATTTATACTATTTACAATGCCCTTACAGCGATCCAATCGAAATGATGCATTTAAGGATTGTTTGCAAAACTGCTATACATTTTATCAAAGGTACAAAAAAATGCTGGAGAACATTTTATCAATTTTGGAGAAACAAGGAGGACACCTGGATCCCTCACCATCCTGCATACCAGTCTGAGCCTAGACTGGGTGGTACCATCCAAAGCCTGTAAATTTCAGCTAATGAGGGTTAAGCAATCCTGACAAGTGCAGGGATCCTCCATTTGATGGTGTATTTAATTTGGCCAGTATTAACATTCCTACCTTTATCATATATGATAAACCATCATTTATGATAACCAAATAATCAGATAACCAGATATACATATGTGTGACTATTACATTCTCCACCTATTAACAACAACAAGATGATGATGTTTCTTCCCAGAATCTTATCAAGCTTCCCGAGTTTTCGTGGGCGTAACTTCACAATTTCCGTCTGATGACTCTTCACCTCCCGAGTTTCCGTGGGCGCAAATTCCCTCCATCCGTGTTGTTGCCCATTCTTCCATCCCTTTCCTATAACCTATAACCTATAATTCCTGAAAAACATGGGACAAAGCAAGTTACCATTCATGCACTAATGCTTTCCCATACATTCACTGTATTTCTGTTCTGTCACAAACCCTTTTCTATTTCACTATCACTATTTTGCTCTATAATATACTCTTTACTATCCTAGGATCAACACTAATCAGCCTTCTCCATATTCACACAATGTTCTTTAATGTATATCTAATGATGGTTTCTCATATATATTTCAGCTGGTTCTGTCCAGATTTCCCTACAGGCGTGACTCTTATTTAAAGCAAACCATGAAGAATGTTTCAAATCAACCAAATTCAGTCTTAGCCTTCAATTTAATATTTTAAGTTTCAGGGTCCGTCTCACCCTTCTCATTCCACAGTTGTGGTCGATAACACAATTCCATCCAATTCCTGTGGAATTCCCAGCTGTTCAAATTTAAGAATGCTGATTCTAGGGACAATTTCTTTACACCTTGATAATAAAAGCCGCTTTACTATCAAGGGTTAAACAAATTTAGATCCACCGGTCAAATACATCAACTGATATCAATATCCATTCCCTTCTTCCTCCTCCTAATGCAATCAGACTTCTCCTCCAGCACCTCGTCCTTAGTATGTTGAATAGGTTCTCAGTCAATAGGGGCTCTTTCTTATAACTAGTTTCCTTTTACCACTGAGTAACTCTTTCTGGATGGTTAGTATTGACCTTCCGAGGGAAACTCATTATCTAAATTTCCAGTCTACCTCACTATTCTATACCACGACCTTATGTTCCCAGGGTATGTCTTAATTTCTGATATCCGCTAGGGTCAGTCCCTTTTTTGATAGCAACTAAATAGTCCCGTCCTATCTTCAATTATCTTCCTATGAGTGAGACAAGAGAAGATTGCCAAGTCAACAATCAATTCTCTAATTATTTTAAAACTATATCACATAAGCCCTTTTTAAATCAATTTATTTTGTATAACTAAATTTAGGCGCAAAGTGAGTATTTTGCCCCAAACCACGGAGGACTATCTATTTTCAAATTTCTAAATTCAATTCTTCGAATCGGAGCTTTCTTTAGAAAATGCTGGAGGTTGTTCTTTTCTTTTCCCTTCACGGGCGTTAACTATGTTAAAGTTGGGCACTAGGGTAGGTATCTTCTTCTTCTTCCTCGATGTTAGTTTCAAAGGAATGGGAATACCATGAAGCAGTCTTCTCTATTTGTTTGCCTCTCCCAGATGTATCTTTAAGGGACAGGATAGTATAATTTCTTCTTTGTTGTTGGTCTTTGTCTCTGGGGAGCCACCTGGATGGAGATAATAACTACACATCATACCTAAGCTGCGTCTTCTGCCCGTTCTTAGGGTCCAACTACTCTTTACCTCACTCCCCATATAGTGGCGTTGTAGGTTGTACTGTCCTGCAGGCACAACAACTTTGTAACAAGTTAGTACGTAGCTCCTTTTCCCTACTCCCATACCTCCTGCACAATAAATTAATTTCTTCTTCCCCTAGTGCCAGTTTAGTTCTCGTTTGTTCTTATTCTTTTTGACACCAGCTACTGTGTTCCTTTCTTACTTTCTTTTTTGCCCCTTGGTTTCTCTTCCATTCTGCTATATTCTGTCTTCTCACTGGGCACTCCTTACTCCAATGACATGATTGTGTACAGATGTGACAAGCTCCTTGATTTACAATGCTCTAAGGGGTTTTCTTGCGCAGTTATAAGATTGTTTACAATTTTCTTTTATGTAATCTTCAGTTTTCACTATGAAAGTACATCCAATTTTTTTATTCTGGTAAATTACTTGAGGGGGTTCTAGCGCAGGGGTCATATTTCCACATCCACAATTCCTGGACGGGTTGGTAAGTCAGGACTGAGAGAATGGGTTGGTTTGAGTAAATGGTGTGTGACTTCTTGGTTCCTGACATTCAGGCCAGCTCTCAGGTCCCAGTAGTCTCTTGAATTGAAGGGCCTCTTATAATTCCTGGGATCTCGGATATTTCTATATCCTCTGAGATCCCTAATTTCCTCATGATCCTGGAAATTCTTTCTTTGACCCCTCTCTGTCACTCGTTCCCTTGTCGGACAGGTTTCACTCCAGTGTCCCATTCCCCCACAAGTGTAACATTGATTAGGTAATGTAGTTGAATTTCTGTTCCCCCTTGGTTCCATTGGAATGGGTTCTAAATTTGGAGTATAATTGTAATAATAATCTGAATAGTCTGGGACTCTAATTTCTCCCATTCCATTCCTCGCTAACATTTGGGGACTCCGTGGTCCTGAGCCAGAGCATGGTTCCTCCTTTTTGACCATACATTCAGTTTCTCTTCAAGTTACAGGATAATGTTTCTGATTCCTACCATCCTCCCAGTAGTGCCTCACAGCTCTGGCCATTTGATTGGCGAGGTTCTCAGACCAGTCCCTGTTATCAGTCTTAATAGAGTCCGCTACTGTAGTGGGGAGACAATTCATTAAGATGGCCAGGCATTGAAATCGCTATCAAAATATGGAGAGGACCGGGGGACAGGGAGGACACAATTTCTTGGCGGCTGCGCGCGCATGCGCACACTCACACACACACACGCGAGGCTTCAGAAGCTCAATCCGGCGCTAAATGCAGCTCAACTCTGCCTGTCTCGCCGGGTTAATCTACAGCCCTGCCTGGACTGACGGGACACCAGCTTCTCAGCGCTGGCTGTAAACCTGGGCCATATTTCGCGCAAGTCCAGGCAGCGCTGTAGGTTAACCCGGCGGGACAGGTAGAGTTGAGCTGGGTTCAGCGCTGCTTCTCTGCGCTGGCTGTGGGCCTGGGGTCACAGCTCCCGTCTGACTCCCGACGTCTCTGGCCACCCCCAGGTGTGGGGTGGGTGGGGGGGGTGGGCACTCAGTTGGGGACGGGACAGCGCCAGAGAGCCGGGATCGATCCTGCCTCTGGATGAGGCGCATGTCTGCGCCGAGAGTGTTTTGGGCACATCTCCCTCCTCCAATCACCCTGCTCTATCCTCAGTCCAACCCCCCCCCCCCCCCCCCCACTCCTCCCTCCTCCAATGTTTGTGCTGAATCATCATGTCCCGCCCCCATTGCCTGCTGACCGACGTCTCTCTCGTCCAATTGCCGCCCTCGATCAGCAGTCCCACCCCCACTGTCTCGCGGAAAGCAGAGATTTCCCAGGGCTTTAAAATCTGGATTACAAAAACTTGGGGGGGGGACTGTCCCCCACCTCTCAAAACATGGGGAGGGGAGAAGTGCCCCCCCCCCCCCCCCCCCCGGGATTTCCACCCCTGAAGATGGCACTATATTGTGGGGAACTTACTACATTTTGATAGTTTAAGTCACATGATTGGTCCATGTTTAATTTTGAAAATCGGACTAAAAATTAATCTGCTCCTTCCCCTTTTTTTTGGTTTTATTTCCGGAATTTGGGTTAGATCACTTGGCTTTTGAAAAGTGTTTGCAAGGGATGTTAAAACAGCCTCTTCTCTTGCACTATCATCCACTATTATGTTTGCCAAGGCTTCATATGTTGGGTGTCCAAGGGCAACTAGAAATTTGGTGTTTTCAGCTGGAGTTATTATTTGTTGTATGGTCTCCCATAAGTCTCGGGAATCTGCAAAATATACATGCATTGTGGTTCTTAAATAGTCTGTAAAGACAGCAGGTGACTTCTTTCTATCAGGGATTTTGTTTAGTACTGCCATTATTTCATCTGTGGTACGGGGATTCTTCATACTTACTGCACTGGTCGAATCAAAGGCTGTACTAAGCACTACCCTCACTGGGAACTGTCTATGGGATATCAGTTCAATTTGAATACTTTCGGATGCATCAAAATCTATCTCGGTATCTTCAATCATTGTCTCACCCTCAGATGAATCTTCCCGTTCACTAGGGGGCTCCCAATACTGTCCAAATAAGTTGTTCCTCTTTCTCACTGCTCATATAATCTGTCTAGGTTGTGGCTCACAGCAATATTCTGGCTGTTGCACTATATCATACCTTCCTTTTCTTTAAATACCAGGGCTAGCCTTTTCTTTCTACTCTGGGTGCTGGGTACTCTGGGACGTACTATTAATGATGGAGTGGATGAAGTCATAGAATCTGGCACCCCAGTCTCTGCTATCAGTAGAGTATGCTCAGATATAGAATCTGCAGGAGTAGTTATAGGTTCTGCAGACATAAAATATTTATTACGGACACAAATCATACAAGGTGCAAGTTTTATTCCAGTTTATTTATTCATGTGTGTATATATTTATACAATGGTATATGGACACACTGATCTGTTCTGTACTCGTGCCTACTATGTTCTGGTGTGCTAAAGCAAAGCAAGAATTTCATTGTCCTATCAGGGACACATGACAATAAACTCTCTTGAAAAGCCTGTAAGTTTCAGCTAATAAGGGTTAAGCAATCCTGACAAGTGCAGGGAACCTCCATTTTATGGTGTCTTTAATTTGGCCAGTATTAACCATATAATATAACCATATAACAATTACAGCACGGAAACAGGCCATCTCTGCCCTACAAGTCCGTGCCGAACAAATTTTTTTCCCCTTAGTCCCACATGGCTGCACTCATACCATAACCCTCCATTCCCTTCTCATCCATATGCCTATCCAATTTATTTTTAAATGATACCAATGAACCTGCCTCCACCACTTCCACTGGAAGCTCATTCCACACCGCTACCACTCTCTGAGTAAAGAAGTTCCCCCTCATGTTACCCCTAAACTTCTGTCCCTTAATTCTGAAGTCATGTCCTCTTGTTTGAATCCTCCCTATTCTCAAAGGGAAAAGCTTGTCCACATCAACTCTGTCTATCCCTCTCATCATTTTAAAGACCTCTATCAAGTCCCCCCTTAACCTTCTGCGCTCCAGAGAATAAAGACCTAACTTATTCAACCTATCTCTGTAACTTAGTTGTTGAAACCCAGGCAACATTCTAGTAAACACTAACACTAACTAATTAAGCTCATCAGCTTAAGAAGGCTTAATCAGCCTTCCCCGGCTCATCAGCGTCTCTTCTTCCTGAGGAGACTGAAGAAGGTCCATCTGTCTCCTCAGATCCTGGTGAACTTCTACCGCTGCACCATCGAGAGCATCCTTACCAACTGCATCACAGTATGGTATGGCAACTGCTCTGTCTCCGACCGGAAGGCATTGCAGAGGGTGGTGAAAATTGCCCAACGCATCACCGGTTCCACGCTCCCCTCCATTGAGTCTGTCCAAAGCAAGCGCTGTCTCAGGAGGGCGCTCAGCATCGCCAAGGACTGCTCTCACCCCAACCATGGACTGTTTACCCTCCTACCATCTGGGAGGCGCTACAGGTCTCTCCGTTGCCGAACCAGCAGGTCGAGGAACAGCTTCTTTCCGGCGGCTGTCACTCTACTAAACAACAACGTACCTCGGTGACTGCCAATCACCCCCCCCTGGACACTTATTATTATTTTTTTTATTCAAATCGTTTGCTATGTCGCTCTTCAAGGGAGATGCTAAATGCATTTCGTTGTCTCTGTACTGTACACTGACAATGACAATTAAAATTGAATCTGAATCTGAATCTGAATCTGAATTAACACTAACAGAGGAGAAGAAGCTGTTCCTCATTCTGGTGGTTTGTGCTTTCAAGCTTTTGTACCTTCTGCCTAACGAGAGCGGACAGAAAAAGGAATGACCGGGGTGGGACAAGCTTTTAATTATGTTGGATGTTTTTCCGATTCAGTGTGAAGTATAGACGGAGTCAATAGTGGGGAGTCTGATCTGTGTGATGGACTGGGCTACATACACAACTCTGCAATTTCTTGTTGACTTGGGCAGAGCTGTTCCCAAACCAAGCTGTGGTGCAAGCTCTATGCTTTCCATGGTTCATCTGTAGAAGTTTGTAAGAGACATTAGAGATATGCATAAAACTCTCAGTCTCCTGTGGAAGTTGAGGTATTATTGTGCCTTTTTGGCTATCGCGTCAATGTGGTTAGTCCCTGACAGATCACCTGTAATATTTATGCTAAGGAACTAGAAGCTCTCGACAATTTATCTCAAGACATTATATATAATTAATGGATCTAGGATTTTATATCTTTTACCAAAGCAAATTATATTAATGTGCTTTTATTAAGATCTAAATCAAATCAAATAAAATGTTATCTGGTCTTGACAAGATTTAATATTAATAAGACATGCAGGCAGTGTCAGAATTTTAATCACCACCAATTGAGAAACCACGAGGGCTGAATTAACTCCATGGGTCACTATGGTGTGGAAACTGATCCAACCCACATTTTTACTAAATGGGTCTCTGATTGTTCTTTGATTTTGAATTCTAGTGGAATTTGAATTATTCGCCGACTGGTTAGCATGCAACAAAAGCTTTTCACTGTACTTTACAAATACAGCATCTGTCCAGGCAACCTGTCAGGAGCTGGAGAGCTGGTTGAGAGCAGTGGACCGGTCGGGGCTTCCCGGCAAGTTCAAGGCATGGATTTACCAGCATGGTATCCTGCCAATGATACTCTGGCCACTGCTTGTCTACGAAGTCCCAATATCTATCGTAGAGAGATTGGAGAGGAAAGTCAGCAGCTTCCTCAGGAGGTGGCTGGGACTGCCCAGGAGCCTTAGCAGCATCGCCCTTTACGGAAATAACACCAAGCTCCAGCTGCCCCTGAAGTCCCTGGAGGAGGAGTTTAAGGTGACTCGGGCCAGAGAGGTGATGCTGTACAGGGACTCCAGCGACCCCAAGGTGGCTCAGGCAGGGGTGGAGGTGAAAACTGGGAGGAAGTGGAGAGCCGGCGAAGCCGTGCTGCAAGCAGAGTCATGGATACGCCACAGAGTCCTGGTGGGAGCAGTGACTCGGGGAAGAGCAGGCCTGGGAATCTTCCCATCTCCCAAGTTTGACAAGGCCAAGGGGAAGGAGAGGCGCAGGCTGGTCCAGGAGGACAGTGGTGGAGGAGGAGAGGTGTACCGGAGCAGTTGGATTGAGGCAGCAGGGAGACTGGACAAGGTGGGAGCAGGCAATGGACCGAAAAGTCACATGGACTGAGCTCTGACAGGCTGAACCACAGCGCATCAAGTTCCTGGTCCAGGCAGTGTACGATGTCCTGCTCAGCCCATCGAACCTCTTCATCTGGGGCAAAGCGGAATCTCCAGATTGCCCGCAATGCTCAGGCAAGGGGACGTTGGAACACATCTGAGCTGTTGCCCAAAGGCTCTTGGGCAGGGCCTATACACATGGCATCACGACCAGGTTCTCAAACTCATTGCAGAAGCCATCAGCATGGGAATCAGCCGCTGTAGACGAGAACGCCCCACCACCCAGATGATCACCTCGTGAAGGGCGGAGTGCAGCTGCCAAGAACCACAGCAGCCCGGAATCCATCAGGAATCCTGGCGACTGCGCAGGACTAGCAGCTTTCCGTAGATCTGGTGAAACAGCTGAAGTTCCCACAGCACATTGCCCTCCTGGTCTCAGAGGCGACCAAAAACATCGTCTGGAACTGACAGTGCCATGGGAGGACCGTCTGGAGGAGGCCCACGAGAGGAAGATGGCCAAATATGAAGAACTGGTCATAGACTGCCGCAAGCAGGGCTGGAAGGCAAGGTGTATGCCCATCGAGGTTGGCTGCAGAGGCCTTGTCGCTCTACAAAGCCTTGAGTGCACTGGGCATCAATGGAGTAGCAAGGAGAAGGGCTATCAAGAACACCACAGAGGCAGCACAGAGGGCCTCGAGATGGCTCTGGATCAGGAGAGGAGGTCCATGGGGAGGAGCTAATGCCACCTGAACACAAGTCGTGGTCTGATCAACCACGGCTGGGTCGCCTGGGTGAGGGTGTCTGATGTTGAAAGACCCGAAACACCCAATGACCCCAGGTTACATCACTGATGATGTGTTCATGAGCATCTATCGATGTATTTATATCAAAAAATGGTACACGTGACAATAAACCGAAACTGAACTGAAACTAGTTAGAGAACATCATACTCCTTAAAGGAAAGTGAGCTTGTTCCATACCAGTAATAGATTCTGATTCTGTAATCTGCTACATACTCACATGTATCTTCAAGTGCTACGATTCTTTGTGGCAATGAGAATGTCATTATTGTCACATAGCTTAGACTTCCAAAGCCAAATTCACCTGTGCAAACATAGGACATGTCCAGCTTGAGAAACCACAACGTTTGCAAACAAATCTTGCAAGATGGACAGCAGATACTGCTCATTGCCAACATTTTGAGTAACTTTACCATCCCAGGAAAACCACTAAATCCCAACTATGGAGTTGCCCACTCAGTGATTTGGATTTGTAGCAGCACCAAGTTCTGTTCCAACTTTCTTGGCTCTTGTTCCAGCTGCATGGGAAACCTATTCTCAACCAACAATAAGTGACCTGGGCTCTTGAATTAATGTGAATGTCGGCTCTGCACCCAATACTTCTGAATGATTTGGTGGAAGGATGCACACGCTTCTGTAGGCCAACAGGTGCCTTACCAACACCGTATATCACAACCCAGTTGAGGTACTTTGATCACAGCCATCTCATACAATTGGCACCAGTGAAAGGCATTTGCTCTCCATTTCCCTGTACTGGACTGTGCATGAGATTCTGCCAAGGTTCTGCAAGAACTCACAGGAGTGTACCCCTAGAATGGCATTGCAACTAACCCATGGAGAAATCTACACCCATGTCATTCATCATCTAAATAGGATGACATAAGATTTACCATAACCTTGACCTTATCATCAGCACAACCCCAAAGACCTATGATCACGTTAATTCTTGGGGCTGGCTGGAGCGCTTGTGACATCTGGTCTATGGAACGCATCTACATGACAGCTTTCATCATGAATCTTCCTCGCCTTTTAGCCCTTGTAGCCCAAGAATGTCCCACTGAAGTTGTTCTCTGTAATGATGCTCTGGAAAATGGAAGCGATCCATTGCACTACAATGCTGAGAACTAAATTCTGCACTCTGCATCTTTTCTCTTTGTTCTACCTGGAGTACTTGAGTAGCAAGGAACTGCAAATGGTGGTTTACACCGAAGATAGACATAAAATGCTAGAGTAACCCAGTGGGACAGGCAGTATCTTTGGAGAGAAGGAATGGGTGACATTTCGGGTCAAAGGGTCTCGACCAAAACGTCACCAATTCCTTCTCTCAAAGAAGCCGCCTGTTCCGCTGAGTTACTCCAGCATTTTGTGTCTAACTTCTATTGTGTTTGAGTTTGGCTTGATTGTATTATGTATGATTTGATTGTATCCCATGTGAAACAA
Source organism: Leucoraja erinaceus (assembly GCF_028641065.1). NCBI lineage: Eukaryota > Metazoa > Chordata > Chondrichthyes > Rajiformes > Rajidae > Leucoraja > Leucoraja erinaceus. The sequence continues at coordinate 38,779,301 of NC_073380.1, read as the reverse complement.
AGCTTTTCATTGTATCTTGGTATATGTTACAATAATAAACCCAAACCTAACATGACTGTCCCCCTTTGGTTTCCCATGATCACAGTCCAGAATTGTAATCCAACCAATTACCTCCAAAGTAACTTCTATTCTGTTGGCCATTTCACATGGTTCCCTTGTTACATTTACAAAAATAGTTAGAATTGCTTTCCAGTATCATTTCAATATATTTTGAGCAACTGAACCATTCTATCAACAACTAGAGAGCAGCCCCGAGTTATTATCTACTTCATTGGAGGCCCTAAGCCTATCTTTAATCGTATATTACAGGACTTTATCTTGCACTAAATGTTATTCCCTTTATCAAGTATCTGTACACAATGGATGGCTCGATTGCAATCATGTATCGCCTTTCCATGACTGGTTGGCCGCAACAAAAGCTTTTCATTATACTATGGTACATGTAACAATAAACTAAGCTACATTAAAGCATGCTAAAAAAATTTTTTTCCAGAAGCCTTCAAGTCCTCTGCACCCACAACTTAGATCAAGAGTCTGATCCCATCTTTTTGTGCAACTTACCTGCTCCTGATTTGCAAAGCTTCATTTGGTGAGGCCTAGCCTAATGTAGCTATTAAAGCTGATGAGAAGAGTGATGCTGCTGCTATTTGTCTCCATCTTGTGGGATGCTAAACAAACCTCATTTTCCACTTTCTTCCACCTCATTAACCCATAGTAGCCTCACTCGCAGCACCCATCCATCTTTCCCCAGGCCCTTTGAGATATCACCCCCCCAGGTGATTCTTCAATCATTGGCTCCCAATTCCATGTTACATTCGTCCACCTATTTCTTGCAGTCTGCCAACAGGAGTCATGGCAGACAGTACACCACGAAAGTTGCTGTCTCTTATCTCAGCTCTACTTTGTCCGCATGCATGACTGTTCCCATGTTCCCTGCAATATTGGGACTGTTTACTATTGTTAACCATCTTCTTTTCAACTTGGGTCTCCTTTTGCAACCTCAATCCCACTATGATATCATTTGGCCCTCTGGCTCTCTGCTACTTGCTTGAATGGAAATCCAGCTAATGTCCATCTACTCTCTTGCCCAATTGAACTTATTTTCATTGTTTCTTTTTTAATTCCACTCAACTCAATAGCTTTTCCTACCTTGGCATTTTATTCTCGAGTTATCTCTTCCACATTTCTAATGCCAGCTGCTTGATGACCAATAAGAAAATGGAGGAATAATTCCAAAAAGCTGAGAAGAATATTTTCATGTAGCTTATAGTCCTGTCCCACTAAGACGACTTTTTAGACGATTGCAGGAGACTATGCAGTCGGCACATGGTCGCCACATGTTTGCGAGTGGTTGCCGGGCAGTTGCCTTCATGGTCGTGAGGAGTTCCCGCATTCTGGGAACTAGTCACAGCCTCATTATGGTCGGCGCAAATTTTTCAACATGTTGAAAAATTAACGGCGACCAGATTGAAGCCGCCATGAAGAGTAGCGAGAATTCTGGAGCCATAGGTGGGTTGGCAGGAGGTCCTAGTGGGTTGCCAGGAGGTCGAAGGTTCTCGTAGGTTATAGCCGGTGCTGACCGGTGAATTTCATTGGCTCATTGGGAAGAAAAAGGTCAGCAGTAGTTTCAGAACCAAGGATAACTGACTGGTAATGTTAAATGTCCGCCGAGCTTCACAGCCGTGTATCTCTGGCTTCTTAAAAGTTGTCTCCACTCCTTCTCCCTCTTCTCCCCCCTCTCCCCTCCTCTGCCCCCTCTTTTTAAAGGACTTACCGTACACTGTGCTATAGCCATTTTAATTACAGCGCCAACCTTCCTGTTCATCGCAGTGTGAGTCTGTGTCACCTTGGCTTTGCACTGTGTGAATTTCACTCAGACAGCGCTCCCCCCACTTGCCCTGTGTGGGGGGAGCGGGGGGAAGCAATGTGTGTGTGTGTTCCACTCTGACAGTTGCCGTTCCAGTTGCCGGATTTTCAGGCGACTGCTGGCAACTTGACAGTCGCTGGCAGTCGCCTGAAAAATCGCCTAAGTGGGACAGGCCCATTAGGCTTCTGACAAAATATTCGAGAAGCAATGCTGATAAATACGACAGGAAGTAATTTTGATATCTGAGCTGAGATGCATCTTGATAAAATGGAGAGATGATCTTACCTTGTGCCATACTTGGGATTGTTTACTACTGACACTACACCGATGTAAAAAAAAATCTACTTTGCAGCACTGACATTCCTTGCATTACTGAACACAAAAAAATCACAAATTTTAAACAATAGAGGAAAGGAAAGGTTGATAGGTCAACATTAGCTATGTGTAAACAGGCTCTGTTACATCAAGTGGAAATTATTATAGATCATCTCTTTGCTTTAAAGTATTTGCTTTAAAGTACCTAGTCTTTGCTTTAAAGTACCATCCAAACTGAGTCCAATATAATGCAGAATAGTGTCAGGGCAAAATAATTGCTTCTCTCATTAAAATAAATTTGAAATTACTTCATTGAGTCCCACGGACATATATATGGAATGATTTGTTATACAGGTTGGGTTTTGCGTATATGTTATCCAACACCTGAATATATCAGCCTAGTAGGAAACGTGAAGTCTGCCCATGTGACCATACTTGAACGAGCATTAGGAATGAGTGAGTCAAACTGCAAGGTCAAGCTGAGCTTGGGCTGATCCAAAGGATTGAGTTGGCTCTACACAACACTATTCAAGCCAAGATCATAAAGCACAGCATTCTATAAAAGAAACAAAATAGATTGCTTTAGTTACTTCAGAAAGGGAAGATATTTTTCCTTCCATATTGGGCATAATATAACGTTTTACTTTTTTATAATTTTCTTGTCTAATACTTATGAGATATTATTGGAATATTTTCAGCTACATTCAGTTTTTTTGTTATTTCCTTTTTTTAACCAATTTCTTTTCGCTGGCCATTTCTGTGCTTTGCTGTGTTACTCTTTTCTTCCTTTCGCAAGCTTGAAGTGAACAGGAGAACCTGAAAGATCTTTTGATCACCTTGGGTTGGACCAATTTCTGTAGAGAAAGGTAACGGTTGGTGTTTAGTTTTAATTTAGTTTAGAGATACAACGTGGATACAGGGTGTCCTCGCCGACCAGCAATCACACATACACGAGTTGTATCTTCCACACTTGGGACAATTTAGTGAAGGCAATTAACCAACAAACTTCCATGTCTTTGAAACGTGGGAGAAAACCGGAGCACCTGTAGAAAACCCACGCAGTCACAGGGAGAATGTTTAAACTCCATGCAGACAGCACCCATAGTCAGGATCAAACTCGGGTTTCTGGCGCTGTAAGGAGGCAACTGTACCGCTACACTAAGGTGCCATGGTGGTTATATCAGAAAATCTCTCACTGAATCTTCCCAACATCAAAGAGGCTACTCTGTATTCATGATAAAATGTTGAAAGCTCACAGACTGTTTAATGATGAATGACTGCACAGTCAACTCAATGCCCTCAATTGCAAAATTATTGATGGGCATCCACCTTACACTACTGTGAATTAATTTATTTACAGTCCTGATGCAATATATTTTAAAATAATAAAAATGTTGTGGCATTTCTATTCACAAAGCAATCAGTCATGTGTTACAGATCATGTGCTACATGTGCTATATGGGATCCAAGGAGAGAGCTGAATGGATAGAACATTGGCTTCATGGAAGGAAGCAGAGGGTGATGGAGGAAGGTTGCTTCTCAGACTAGAGGCCTGTGACTAGTGGCGTGCTTCAGGGTTCGGTGCTGGGCCCGATACTGGTTGTCGTCTACATCAATGATTAGGATGAGAACATACATGGCAAGATTAGCAAGCTGATGATGGCACAAAAGTGGGTGGTTTTGCAGAAAGTGAAGATGGTTGTGAAAAATTGCAGCAGGATCTTGATCGAATGGCCAGGTGGGCGGAGGAATGGTTGATGGAATTTAATACAGAAAAATGTGAGGTGTTGCATTTTGTGAAGTCTAACATGGGTAGGACCTACACAGTGAATGATTGGGCTCTGGAGAGTGTTGTAGAGCAGAGGGATTGAGGAGTGCAGGTGCATGATCCCTTGAAGATGGTCACAGGTAGATAAGGTGGTCAAAAACTATTTTGGCACATTGGCCTTCATCAGTCATAGTATTGCGTATGGAAGTTAGGATGCATTTAGAGTATTGTGTTCAGTTCTGGGTACCATGATATAGGAAAGATGTCGTCAAGCTGGAAAGGGTACATAGAAGATTTACAAGGATGTTGCCAGGACTAGAGGGCCTGAGCTGTAGGGAAAGGTTGAGTAGATAAACACAGAATGCTGGAATAACTCAGTGGGACAGGCAGCATTTCTGGAGAGAAGAAACGGGTGACATTTTGGGTCGAGACTCTTTGAGTAGGCTGGGACTCCATTCCTTGGAGTGCAGGAGGATGAGGGGTAATCTTATAAAGGAGTATAAAATCGTCTGTTTTATTTTCGATTACCAGCATCTGTAGTTTTTTTTTCTAATTTCAGATAATATATTTTATTTGCCAAATTAAGAAATTTCAAATACTCCAGTGGCATAACTCCTTTGGTAGGTATATATAAGATACTATATATTACATTGAGAGATAATGATTGTGCTTGTTGTTCGATTATATGTATTTGCAGGTATGTGAGAATGCATGTTCTTCATCTTTAGAGGCAGAAGTGTACTGTATATGGATAAAAATAGTCAGCAATGATCAGATGATCAGGTTGATGCATGCAAGAATGCTGTGGTAAAATTCACTGGGGTATCTTAGTTGTCACATTGAAAAGTTAAGTTTGATACTTCACATCCAATTTCCCACAATAGCCTTGAAATTATCAGAAGGACACAGTGATGGAGTAATTCAACAGGTCATGTAGCATCTCTGGAGAACATGGATAGGTGACATTTTGGGTCAATACCATTCTTCAGACAACCCAATTAGTATGGGTACCTACAACTCATTGGTGATGAGTAAATGGCATTGAACTCCACAGTGATTTGAGTTTCTTAATGTCGATTTTAAGCAGCCACTGTTCTGCTGGTCTTATGCCCAGGGTAAAGAGACTCAATAATTCCGCAATATGTTGAACTGCATTCAATGGCATGATTTACTTTGAAATCATAACAATGGTGCAATCAAGACTGATTTGAAGTAGGTTGCTAAGTGCTAACTAAAGTGATGCAGAGCGGCACGGTGGCACAGCGGTGGAGTTGCTGCCTTACAGCGCCAGGGACCCAGGTTTGATCTTGACCATGGGTGCCTGTATGGAGTTTTTACGTTCTCCCCGTGACCTGCGTAGATTTTCCCAGAGATGTTCATTTTCCTCCCACACTCCAAAGAGGTATGTAGGTTAATTGGCTTGGTATAAGTGTAAATTGTCTCTAGGGGGTGTAGGATAGCGTTAATGTGCAGGGATCACTATTCGGTGCGTACTCGGTGGGCCGAAGGGCCTGTTTCTACGCTGTATTTCTAAACTAAACTAAACTAAACTAAGCTAAACTAGACTACATTAAAAAGAGTAATTGAATGTAATTTGGGCTCATAGATAGTTAACATTGTCAGATTCAGTTGGGTTAGCAACCTGATTGTGTGGCGCTGCTTTCCTCAATAACGGGAGTTTCCAGGAACCTGCCTGCTCTTGTCACTATGAGCTACTGTTGCTATGGTGCAACGTTGACAACCAGTCACAGAAATACAGGAAGAGCTCTGATTGGATGCTGTCTTTAGCTTTTGTCTCTTTCAGCTGTATTTAATTTCCTTACATTGTGACGCAGAGCTTCAGTCTGGAAGTGGGGACAGGCAATCATTTCAAATAACCAATGATGTCATTACAAGAAATAAATCTGTCCCTTTGCAAGTGGAAAGAATTATTGTATTTCAAGTTATATGTAACTTAAAGATGGATATTTTGTAAGGCACCAATGTTTCTGTTAAATTTTATCAAAAAATTAACCCATTGTCACTGCACCAATGCAACTGAAGTGGTTGTTTGTAAGGATTGGAAATACCCTAGAAAGCTGTTTAGCTTGAAAGCAATTATACTTTAAAATGTTCTGACTGTTTATCATGTAGTTTCTGGGAAATGTTATGTATCATGCAATGGTAATAGGGTGGCATGGTTGAGCAGCGGTAGAGTTGCTGCCTTTGCAGTGCCAGAGACCCGAGTTCAATCTTGTCTACAGGTGCTGTCTATAAATAATAATAATAATAATATTTATTTATATAGCACTTTTCAACAAAACCAGTATTTGAACCAAAGTGCTTTACAGAGATTGATTAAATTAATTGAACAGATCAATGCAATAAATCCATACAAATCAAAAAAAGAGAAAAAAGAGAAAAAGAAAGAGTTTGTATGTTTGTACGTTCTCAGTGTGACTGCGGGGGTCTTTTTCAGGTGCTACTGTTTCCTCCCACACTCCAAAGACATAAAGGCTTGTGGGTTAATTGGCTTCTGTAAATTGTAAATTGTCCTTAGTGTAGTGTAGTGTAGTGTAGGGCAGTGCTTGTGCAGGGATGATTGCTGGTTGGCGCAGACTCAGTAGGCTGAAGGGTCTGTTTCCACACTGTATCTCTAAAGTTTAAAGTCTAAATGTATGAAGAACTGGTCATTTTGCGATCTCTGCACAATTACTTGTAAGTACCTTTGGAGTTATGACCATGACTATGATTAATCCTGTTCGGCCAGATCTCTTAATGCAGTTTTACTGCAGCTGTCATAAATCATTGCACAAGTCCTTTGGAAAAATGGCAAGATGTTCACAGAAGTGAATACTCAAATTCTCCAACAATGATTTGAAGATCAAGTGGCAAAAGTGGCAGCCACCCAGTGAGAATTAAAGGAGAAACAAAGACCCTTCCAAAACTATAGGCCTCACCAGTTTCACAAATGTCAAATGGCTTCTGTACTTACCCCTTCCCTTTCCCTCCTCCCAGTGGACCTTTGTTGCAACAGGTTCTTCTGCAAAGATGTAAGCATATTCCTTTAAGTACCACATAAAAGTGCCAGCTTCCCTTTGGCAGGCGCTGCTTTGTTTATTTACAGCCTGCACTATTTCTTTAAACTCTCTTAATATAAAGTTATAACGATTTAGACTAGGCAATTAAATATGACATCTCCAAGTTTGCGGATGACACAAAGCTGGGTGGCAGTCAAGAGTCGAGAGTCAAGTGTTTTATTGTCATATGTCCCGGACAGGACAATGAAATTCTTACTTGCTGCAGCACAACAGAATATGTGAATATGTAAACATTGTATATAACTCAAAAAAAAGAAAAAGTTCAATAAATAACAAATATAGTGCAAATAACAAATAATAATGTAGTCTTTTTGCAGTTCAGAGCTCCTAGTTTATTCATTGTGTTAAATAGCCTGATGGCTGTGGGGAAGAGACTGTTCCTGAACATGACGTTACATTCTTCAGGCTCCAGTACCTTCTTCCTGATGGCAGTGATGAGATATGTGTGTCCAGGATGGTGTGGGTCCTTGATGATTTTGGCTGCCTTTTTAACTACGATAGATCCCTTCGACAATGGGGAGGTCAAAGCCGGTGATGGACTGGGCAGTGGTCACAACTTTTTGTAGTATTTTTCGCTCCTGGATGTTCAAGTTGCCAAACCAAGCCATGATGCAACCAGTCAGAATGCTCTCTACTGTACACCTGTACAGGATTAGGAGATGTGCCGAATTGCCGAATCTCCGTAATCTTCTCAGGAAGCAGATTGGCTGATGTGCCTTCTTTACAATTGCATCGGTGTGCTGGGTCCAGGAAAGATCTTCTGATATATGCACACCCAAGAATTTGAAGTTATTGACCCTCTCCACCATCGTCTCGTTGTTATAAGCAGGATTGTGGGTCCTCATCCTTCCACTACTAAAGTCCACAATCAGTTCCTTGGTCTTACTGATGTTGAGAGCCAGGTTGTTGTGCTGGCACCATTTGGTCAATTGGTCGATCTCACTTCTATACTCGTCCCCATCTGTGATTTGTCCAACCACAGTGGTGTCATCGGCGAACTTGATGAAGGAGTTCGCACATGGGTATAGAGTGAATAAAGCAGGGGGCTGAGCATGCAGCCTTGAGGTGCTCCCATACTAATTGTTATTTAGGAATGAAGTGGTTCCTCCAATTCGAACAGACAGTGGTCTGTGGATGAGGAAGTCAAGGATCTAATTGCAGAGGGATGAGCAGAGGCCCAGTACTGTGAGCTTGGTAATCAGCTTGGAAGGGATGATGGCATTAAACGCCGAGCTGTAGTCTATAAACAACAGCCTGACGTGGGTGTTTTTATTGTCCAAGTGATCCAGTGCGGAATGGAGAGCCAGTAAAATCGCATCCACCGTTGATCTGTTGTGGCGGTATGCGAACTGTAGTTGGTCGAGTTTCCTGTCGAGGTAGGAGTTGATGTGCACCATAACCAACCTCCCAAAGCACTTTATCACCACAGACGTTAGTGCCACTGGTCAGTAGTCATTGAGGCACGTCACCTTACTCTTCTTGGGCACCAGTATTATTGATGCCCTCTTAAAGCAGGTGGGAAACTCAGACTTCAGAAGTGAGAGGTTGAAAATGTCCATAAAAACGCCAGGCAGTTGGTCTGCACAGGTATTTAGAACACAGCCGGGTATGCCATCAGGTCCAGGCACTTTCTGAGGGTTCACCTCCCTGAAGGATCTTCTGATGTCGGCCTCTGTGACTATGACTGTAACACCGTCAGGGCGCATAGGGGCTTGGGAAGGCACATCAGTGTTCTCCCTATCGAACTGTGTGTAGAACGCATTGAGCTCATCAGGGAGTGATGCTTCACTGTCATTTGAGCCGCCTCCTGATTTCGCCTTGTAGGAGGTGATGGTATTCAAGCCCTGCCAGTTGCCGTACATCAGTCTCATCCTCCAGCTTAGAGCTGAGCTGTGATGCGGATGCTATGAGGCAGCAGGGTGACTTGGATAGGTTGGGTGAGTGGGAAGATGCATGGCAGATGCAGTATAATGTGGATAAATGTGAGGTTATCCACTTTGCTGGCAAGAACAGGAAGGAAAATTATTATCTGAATAGTGTCAGATTAGGAAAAGGGGAGGTGCAATGAGACCTGGGTGTGCTTATGCATCAATCACTGAAAGTAAGCAGGCAGTGAAGATTGCTAACGGCATGTTGGCCTTCATTGCAAGAGGATTTGAGTTTATGTGCAAGGAGGTCCTACAGCAGTCGTACAGGGCACTGGTGAGACTGCACCTGGAGTATTGTGTGCAATTTTGGTCTCCTAATTTGAGGAAGGACATTATTGCTATTGAGGGAGTGCAGCATAGTTTCACAAGGTTAATTCCCGGGATGGCAGGACTGTCATTTGATGAAAGAATGGGTCGATTGGGCTTGTATTCACTGGAATTTAGAAGGATGAGAGGATATCGTATATAAACATATAAAATTCTTAAAGGCTTGGACAGGCTAGATGCAGGAAAAATGTTCCCGGTTTGGGGAGTCCAGAACCAGGGGTCACAGTTTAAGAATAAGGGGTAAGCCATTTAGGACTGAGATGAGTAAAAATTTTCTTCACCCAGAAAGTTGTGAATCTGTGGAATTCTCTGCCACAGAAGATAGTGAAGGACAATTCACTGGATGTTTTCAAGAGAGAGTTAGATTTGGCTCTTAAGGCTAGAATCAAGGGATAGGGGGGAAAAAGCAGGAAAGGGGTACTGATTTTAGATGATCAGCCATGATCATATTGAATGGCGATGCTGGCTCGAAGGGCCGAATGGCCTACTCCTGCACCTATTTTTCTATGTTTCTATGTTTCTTTGTCTGAAGAAGGGTCTCGACCCGAAATGGCACCCATTCACTCAAACTGAAGAAGGGTCTTGAGCCGAAACATCATCCATTCCTTCTCTCCAGAGATGCTGCCTGTGCCTCTGAGTTACTCCAGCATTTTGTGTCTATCCTTGTTGTTCTTGCCCTGAAACACTGTACTTTTTTCACGCAGCACATATTCAACCTATTCTCTTTTTATTGGTACTTTATTCTGTTTCCACCATGCTCAAAATAAAGTGTATGAAAATGAAATAAGAATTCCCACTGCTAATTGTAAACAATTGTAAACGCAAAACAAATAAATTAAAACATTTTTACTCAGAATCATTTACTCATGAAGGCTAATATAAGACGCATGGTTTACATTTCTGTTACTTATAATTCTGAATTTAGCAATAAAATTACAAAGATTGGCAAAAAGCCATCTCCAAAACACAGGACTGATTTATAGTGTTCAATACCAGACCCAGCTATTGATTTTTGCACCTAACTCTGGCTCCACCTAAAGAATTTAAAGATAGGTTGATCTGAGAAAAGTATTGATCAGAATTCCCTGTCGCTAGCACAGTGTACAATTGACACAGTGTGCACGAAGCCACTATTGTACATTAAGACACAGACATTGCTCGAGGTGAAAAGGTTAAGTGCTAAGCAGCAAAAAATTCAGAAATATTGCGACGATTAGTTCTGTGGAGCCGCAAAAGGTCACGGCCACTGGTGGTATTTTGCTTTCACAGAGCACCAACATGATTCAACACCAGACTTTCCTTTCAACGAATCTGGCTTCTATGCTGTTCTATTAGACCATCTCCAACTCTAATAGTAAATATTTACCGGTCCCAGGGCTGGGTGAGTGGATTACTCCATTTGATGTATTCAAGCCTTAGAAGTTTCCTGAACCTGTCAATGACCTGCTTATGTTTGCACTATATGTTTATACAACACACCTGGATTTGCTCCAATTTGGTGCCGGGTCTAGGAGGAGCAATTTGATTGAAAGTCAGAAGTTTTCCGAAATCAACTTTGTTTTAAAATGTAATTTGAACAATTACATTTAGATGTAGCATTGTAAAGTACAGCGAGACACGCTGCTCACATGAAAATCCATTGGAAAGTAAAGGGGCTGTCCCAGACATTACCCACCGCATTCCCCAGAGTCCCATCAGAAAAGACATGGAAGAACCTCCCACTATGACAGAGGTTCAAGATGCCATCAAGAGCCTTAAGAACAACAAGGTCATCGGTCCAGATGGGATCCCAGCTGAGATCTTAAAGGAAGGTGGACCGGAGCTCCTGTACCACATCTACGCCCTACTCCTCAAGGTCTGGGAAAAAGAAGAACTTCCCTCAGAACTCAGGGATGCTCTAATAGTGACCATTTTTAAGAAGGGGGACAAGGCTGAATGTGGAAACTACAGGGTCATCTCGCTCCTGTCAACAACAGGCAAGTGTCTACCACTGTCTGTGCAGGTATTCCCAGAATCACAGTGTGGCTTCCGCCCATCCAAAGGTACAGCAGATATGATATTCACAGCACGCCAACTCCAGGAAAAATGCCGTGAACAAAGGCAGCCTGTACATGGCCTTCATAGACCTGACGAAGGCTTTTGACGTGGTAGACCGCCAGGCTCTTTGGAGCACATTATCAAGGTACAGTTGTCACGACAAGTACATCAGTATATTGAGGCTTCTACATCATGACATGTTGGTCACAGTGTTCAGCAACTGCGGCTCTGGGTCCGAGCCCTTTTCACTGTGGAAACGGGGGTCAAACAGGGATGCATCATCTCACCCACCCTGTTTACCATCTTCATTGCTGCCATACTTCACCTCATTGGTGAAGAGCTGCCACAGGGGATCCCAATACTCTACAGAACTGACGGTGGGCTCTTCAACCGTAATATGTTGAAGGCCAAGAGCAAAGTCAATAACACCGCCATCTTGGAGCTTCAGTACGCGGACAACTTCACCTTTGCAGCACATTGAGCACAAGACCTCCAGGGCATCCTGAATGCCTTTGCCAAGGCCTACAGAGCCATGGACCTAGCCTTAAATATCAAGAAGACCCAGGTGCTACGTCAACCTCTACCCAACCAGCTGTCTGCCCAGCTCACTATAAAGGTGGACGACACCACACTTGAAAACCTTGTTCACTTCCCCTACCTTCGCAGCATTCTTTCCTCAAAAGCTGACATCGACTCTGAGGTCAACCATCGCCTGAGTTGTGCCAGCGGAGCCTGCGCCAGACTCAGGAAAAGAGTCTTTTAAGAAAATAATCATTTTGAGTGACCGCCGATGATGGTCGGCATGTAGCCATTGGCCTGACTGGCCTGTTACCGTTTCATATCTTTCAATCTTCGTATTTTTTTGAGCAGTACAGTGGTGCAGCAGTAGAGTTGCTGCCTTACAGCAGTGGCAGTGGCAGAGACCCGGGTTCGATCTTGACTATGTACATATGTACAGAGTTTGTACGTTCTCCCCGTGACCACATGAGCTCTCTCCGAGATCTTCAGTTTCGTCCCACACTCCAAGTCGTACAGGTTTGTAGGTTAATTGGCTTGGTGTATGTGTAAATTGACCCTAGTGTGTGCAGGATAGTGTTAATGTGGAGGGGATCGCTGGTCGGTGCAGACTCGGTGTGCCAAAGGGCCTGTTTCCGCCCTATATCACTAAACTAATCTAATGAATCATTGAAATTAAAATAGTTCAGAGCTGGTAGTGAAATATTGCAGATTTGCTACAAGTAATTATACTTGTAATTAAGCCATTTTGTACCTTGAGCAGCGAATATATAAAATCAGTAAGAATTCTAGCTGCAACACGTAGAAGTCCCACTGCTGCCAGGTCAAGGGTGTTTTATTGTCATATGTCCCAGATAGAACAATGAAATCCTTGCAGCAGCACAATACCATATGCAAACATAGCCGTCGGTCGTGGCTATCCCTCGAGCTCGAGGATGATGTTCTATGTTCTGTTGTTTCTCCTAAATCTATGCCAATCTCAAGTAGGTAGAAATGGTTTGCACCATTGCTGTTAATGGAAGGGAGATTTTATGAAAGCTTCAAGGTTCTTGACCCGAAACCTTGCCTATTTCCTTTGCTCTATAGATGCTCCCTCACCCGCTGAATTTCTCCAGCATTTTTGTCTACCTTTAAATTAGAATTTGTCATTTTAATGAGGTACGACAGCAGTTCATGGATCATCCGTTTTGAACTGCTAATTCTGTTCTGATTCTGTCTAATTTAGCAAGCTACAGCAACACACAGCACAGTGGAAGCTGTCATTAGTGTACACGTATGATTTAAGTGTTTATTTTATTATGGTGAAATGTCCTTGTGACTGGTAAATTATTGAGGGTGAGGTGAAGTCATTTTTTCCCTTGGATTCTCCCTGGATTCTCATCTTGTCTTGGTGGAGAAGCTTGTGTGGACCTGAGAGCGATGTCGTCTGGAGCTATGCTCCTGGTAGGGCCACCCATGGGGGTAAGGTCGAGGGGGAGGTCTCTGACAAAGAGCAATCCAACCAAGACCTCAACGGTGGAACAGGCGGAGGATGATGGCTGACCTTAGTGGAGCGTCACAACGGCGGGTAAGGCGGATGAAGGTTGCAGCAAAAAAGGGTCTCCAGTCGTCTTGGACTCCATGCCACTGGATCCTGACCCAGATCTGTCAAGGACCGTGTGGTGCCTGTCTGTGCACCAGTCTCCCCACGTTAAATATAGTCACGCACAGGTGTCCTCCATATAGGGAACAGCACCCTGGAGACACGCATGGTCAGTCACGACAAAGGGGGCCTAAGAAAGTCTGTGTGTCCTTTCCTTCTGAAAGAGAACAAAGATAAGGAACATACATAAATCTTAATTTTTCTCCACACAGTAGTTTTCATCAGTGCCAGTTGCATGGGATCTAAGTGACCACAATGACCCAATTTTCTAAAAATTAAATTTTTCATTTCCATATGTTACACAAGGAACTTTAAACTTCCTGCATTATAGGATGCAAATTTGGCTGCATGTGTTGATTACATACTGCTGAGCATTCCCATGTATGGCAACAACCTAAATCCTAATGTTAAAAATAGGATTTTAACTTTTCCAATATATACTGTCATCATGCCAAGGGTTTAGAAAGAGTAGAATGTGTCAAATGTGTTCAGAAAAGTTTCCTCGGGCAATATCTAGAGGAACCTACATGGAAGAGGGCTAAGCTTGATCTACTAATAGGAAATTGGGAAGGACAAATGACTGAAATATAGGTGAGTGAGCCTTTTGGGACCAGTGACTACTGTTCTATTAGCTTTGAAATAATTATGGATAAAGACAGGAGAGCCCCACAAGTTAAAATTGCGGCAAGGCCAACTTTGACGGTATTAGATGGAAGCTTACTCAAGTTGATTGGAGTAGGTTGTCTGCTGGCAAAGGAACATGTGGAAAGTGGGATGCCTTTAAAAGTGGGATGGCAAGAGTTCAGGCCATGCATGTTCCTGTTAGAGTGAAGGACAAGTCAGATGAAGTATGGAAGCTTGGATGATGAGATAAATTGAGTCTGTGTCGGGAAAAAGGAGGCATGGGATCGATATACTGTAGGTAGCTGGGATCAAATGTATCTCTGGAGGAGTTTCGGGAACTAAGGAGCATACTTAAGAAGGAAAACTGGAGGGCAAAATGGGGGCAGGAGATAGTCTGGCAGACAATATCAAGGAAAATTCAGGGATTTTATGTGCATTAAGGGAAAGAGGGTAACCAGACAGAGAATAGGCCCTTCAGGAACAAAAGCAGACATCTCTGTGTGGAGGCACTGTGGATTGGCAAGGTCCTCAATTAGTATTTCTCCTCTGTTTTTACAGTGGAGAAAGACATGAAGAGTGGGGAACCTGGAATATTTAATAGAGATGTCAAAGACAGTCAGTATTACGTTCGAGGAGGTGCTGAACATCCTAAGATGTATGAAGGTAGACAAATCTCTTGGGCCTGATAAGATATTTTTGAGGAGACTCTGGGAAGCTAAAGAAAAAAAATTGCAGATGCCCAGGGTGAGGTAAATGACCCATCATTAGATATGGGTGAGGTGCTGGAAGACTGGAGGGTGGCTATTGTGCCTTTATTTCAGATGGGCTGCAAGGAAAGTCCTGAGAGTGCCCAGTGAGTCTAACATCTGTGAGGCAAGTGACTGGAGAGTATTCTGAGGGATAATAGATAAATGCTTTTGGATAGACAGGGGAAGATTAGGGATATTCAGCATGGTTTTGTATATGCGAGTTAATGTCTTATGAATCTGATTGAGTTTTTTGAAGAAGTAAGCAAAAGGTTGATGAGGGCAAAACTGTAACTTAGGGTGGTGGGCACTTTGCTGTTTGCAGTTTTTATCGATGATTTAGATGTAAATGTAGAAAGTATGATCAGTAAATTTGCAGACATTATAGAGGGTGCTATCGTAGATAGCAAAGATGGTTATCAAAAATAATAGCACAATCTTGATGAGTTGGGCAAGTGAGCTGAGGAATTGTTATTGGAGTTTTATGCCGAGAAGTGGAAAGCAAATTGTACATGTTAGAATATTTATAAAAATAAATGCAATATTGGAAATAACAACAATCATTAGCACCTCAACATAGAATGGTCCAAGGCAATTCACAGAGGCATCAGGATAAAATGAAAACAAACCAAAGATGGAAAGAGATACAAAGGAAGGTCAACATCTGTGTGTGTGTGTGTGTGTGTGTGTGTGTGTGTGTGTGTGTGTGTGTGTGTGTGTGTGTGTGTGTGTGTGTGTGTGTGTGTGTGTGTGTGTGTGTGTGTGTGTGTGTGTGTGTGTGTGTGTGTGTGTGTGTGTGTGTGTGAGAGAGAGAGACATTGATACTTTCTCATGCCACTGCCACTTTCTTATCCACACCCTACACACTAGCGGAAATTTACAGAGTCAATTAACATACGAATTTGGGAAGTGGGAGGAAACCAAAGCATTTGGAGGAAACCCAAGTTGTCAAAGGGAGGACATGCAAACTTCACACATGCAGCACTCAGGTCAGGATTGAACCCAGGTCTCTCGCGTTGAGGCAACAGCTCTACCAACTGCGCCACTGTGCCGCCCTCTTTTAAGTACTTTTTCTTACTTCTACTGAGCCTTCATCTTTTGGCTTCTAAATTCCCAAAACAGCAAAATTCGAAAAGAGACAGGAAAACTATCCAGCCTCATTGCACATCGTTTAAACAAGCTACATTAGAAAAGTATAGGAAACGTTGCTGAAAATTCAGCGCATAGACATTGAGATGATAAGGCACACTAAATGATTCATACTTTAAGCTGGGGACTGATGTCATGTAATGTAAACAGAACAGGGCTGAGAGGGGAAGTAAACCACAGTGAGTAAACCAGTACTCCTCCCAAAACCAAGTGAGCCACGGAGGGCAGGTCTGAGTCCAGGACAGGTTTCCTGGTGCCGATGTAAATGAGGTATCAGTGCTGTGCAGCAAGGTCACTTTGCGGACACAGCATAGAGAATCTCTGAGTCATTTACAAGTCACTGAAGAGAAACAATGGAATGGAAGCTCGAGACCTTAACGTTGTTTTAGCAGTGTCTGCTATAAAAACTGCAGCTGAACATTTTTAGTTGGCAAATCCCAACCTAATCAATCCATTTACTGAATTTAATCAGGAAGTTAGCCTCAAGTTCAAATGAAACTTTAAATCAAATATTACAACCTGTAGAAAAATATTTCACCTAAGTGCCAAATAACACTGAAGTCTCTGAGTTTGAGATGGGTGAAGTTGAGAACTTGCTGACATTTTAAGTGTGTCCTACTTCAAGGCTAATACAATAGCGATATGTATGTTATTTGGACAGAATTTTACACATTTCTTTTAGAGCTTGCTCTAAATGTAAAAGGCAACAATTATAGGGATCCAGAAATAGAACAATAGTACAACGAAAACATTTTGAAGAACTCTACATCACATTTCAAAGCATTTTCTGTTCACTGGACTTGATCTTTGCAAGAGGAATTGCAGTAAGTTGTTACAGTGAATTAAATCACAGAGCCACTGAAAGTCAGCTGTTAAAGGAAGAAATCAGTGAAGGGTCTTGACCCAAAGTGTCACCCATTTCTTCTATCCAGAGATGCTGTAGAGACAGATTTTCATATCGTTCAAGGAATCTTTCCTCTAGCCACTATGATTGAAGACGGGGGTTTAGGAGATATTCGAAACGCATTCACGAGCTCTCCACGAGACATTCAATGCCGTCGAAAGATAAATCTTCAAAACACAGTTTCTTAATTATTAGTTTCTTTATTGTAGTAAAAACAGTAAGATATTCATCCAAACTTCTTCTTGCTTAAGTACATTTTGATCTTACTCGTAGTCAAACTCGTGCATGGTCGAAAGCTGTGACCTCTCCCTCATGCTTCTTCAAGCTAAACTAAACTAATTACTAGGGCGTCTGCGCGAGAAACCCAGCCGCAAACACGCCTCCGACTGTGTATAAATCCCACCCATATAATTATAGGCACATAACATTTTTAAATAACGTTATAGTTATAATATACTGAGTTAAGCTAAATGGCTACTACATACAGCCCCTAATTGTTCTGTGTATATAAAGAGGCAATTACTAATAGATATTAAAAAAAGGAGCTATTAAAGCTTAACGATATATCAAAACCAAAAAATAACATGCATTATACATTAGCATTCAGACTTCTTGAGAGATTCTTCCATCTTTAACTTTTTCTTCTAGAAGCAAGCATAACTTGGTTATTGGTCTTATTAAAACATTATTCTTAGTCTGAAGTCGTACTATACGCATCAAACCCTTAACATCAGGCATGATACCCAGTATATAGTCCAACTATAAAACACAAAAATTCAAAGTTTTGACAGCATGAAACTTCTTCCTCCATGTCCGATCAATTCATGGATATGCCGTAACAATAATGTTGAGATGTGAAAATCCTTCAAGAGAACAATAGGATTTTTAGTAATAACGTTCACTGTGATGTTTTGTTTATTTTCCTGATCATTAGCAGAGATTACAAATCCCAGCTCAAGATTTGGCCATTCTCTGTCTGGCTTACAGAGAAATTCCGGTCCATTGATCCATTTCTTGTTGCTTAAGAAGCGTCTGTTGTTAGCCCTCTAGAAGCTTCATCTGCAGAATTTTCCTTTGTGTTAACATATTTCCATTGTGAAACATTAGTAGCTCCCAATACAAAAGTTTGCTACAAATGTAAAAAAAACATTTGTTCTCATTATTGAAGTATTGAAGCACCGTAGTACTATCATTCCAGAAGATAGATTGTTCCAACTGAAGCTGTAGTTCTTTTTGCAGCATTATGTCAACTTTAACAGCTAAGACTGCGGCAGTAAGTTCCATTCTGGGATTTGTCATTTGCTTCAATGGTGTCACTCTGGCCTTTTCCCATTAAGAATGCAACATGTTATCATTTTCCAGTCTTGGATATGAAACAGTAACGTAGCCACTTTCACTGGCATCTGAGAAATGATGCAGCTGTGCACCTGTGATATTACCAAAGCTTGTAGGCTTCATGCACCGGTCCACATTGAATTCTGAGATCTTATTGAGATCTGCTAACCATTCTGTCCATCGGTGAGAGGAAGGTTGCATTATACTCTTCTTACAAAGATCCTGCAAAATCAACTTGGCTGGCAGTGTAAATGGTGCATGAAATCCCAAAGGGTCGTAAACAGAACCAATCATGGTTAGGATGCCCCTTCTAGTACATGGTCACTCTTGAATCGAGATTCTGAACATGAACACATCTGTTTCAACGCACCAGTGCAGTCCCAATGCTCTTTCCATTGGCAAATTGTTTTTGTCCAAATCCAACTCCCTGGTCTCCTTGGCACTCCCATCTGGTGGAATGCTTTCCGATACAACACGACTGTTGCAGATTCACTTGGAAAGCATAAATCTTCCTTTATTGTAGAGGGAAGTCAGATGTTTTACCATTTGAATTCATTCCTGCTCCTTAGACATGGATTTTAAGCAATCATCCACATAGAAATTATTCTTCACAGTGGTTATCACTTCTTCTGGAAAGTGAGCTTTATTGCCCTCTGCGGTCTACTTTAATGCAAAGTTCGCACAACTTGGTGATGAAACTGCTCCAAAGTGATGTACCTTCATCCGGTCTTCAACAACATCTTCTTGTGCATCCCAATCAGGCCACCATAAGAATCGCAAGTAGTCATTCTGTTTTTCTGATACTTTAACTTTTGATGAAACATTGCTTTAATATCAGCCATCAAAGCAATCGATTCTTGTCTGAATTTAATGAGAACTCCAATGTGAGTTAGTAAGGTCTGGACCTTGCAGAAGTTGACAGTTAAGGGTCTGTCCCACTTAGGCGACTTTTTAGGCGAGTGCAGGAGACTCTGCGCTCGCCTCATGATCACCGCATGGTCCCCACGTGTTCGCTGGTGGTCTCTAGTGAGTCTCCTTCATGGTCACAAGGAGTTCCCGCATTCTGGGAACATATTGAAAAATTTACTGCAACCAAAAAGTGGTCGCCATGGAGAAAATCGATACTTTTGTCGTCGTAGGTGCAGTGGTAGTGGGGTCGCCATGTCGTTGTAGGTAGTCGAGGCAGCCGTAGGTAGTTTTAGTTAATCTCCTTTGCTGACCGGGCATTTTAATTGGCTCATTAGGGAGAAAAAACGTAAGCACGAGTTTTCAGAACCAATTAAATCTGACCGGTAATGTTAAATGCCCGCCAAACTTCACAGCTGTGTATCACTGGCTTATTAAAAGTTGTCTGGCTTCTTAAAAGTGTCTCCACTCCTTCCCCCCCCCCTTCTCCCCCTTCTCCTTCCCCTCCTTCATACCCCTTCTCCCTTCCCTCCCCCCTCCCCCCTTTGCCCCCCTCCCCCCCTTTTTTTTTTTCCCTTTCTCCCTCCCCCTTTCTCCCCTCCCCCCCCCCCCCCCCGCTTTTAAAGGACTTACCGTACACTGTGCGAGCCATCTTAACCTTCCTGTTCATCGCGGTGTGTGTCTGTATCACCTTGGCTTTGCACTGTGTGAATTTCAGACAGCGCTCCCCCGCTTTCCCTGGCCCCCGCCTTTGCAATGTGTTTGTGTGTGTGCTCCACTCTTTTCACTCGACGTTCCACTTCCCGGTTTTTCAGCGAGTGCCGCGAGCTTGACACTCGCCGGCAGTCCACTGAAAAATCGCCTAAGTGGGCCAGGCCTTTTAAGTGTTCCTTTGAAGACTGCAGCACAGTCAAAGACCACCCTCAAGGTCCCTTTCTTCGAGTGATACACCCCATGGTGTGGAATGTATCAAAGCTCTCCATCACTTCGATTTAGTTGGTTTGTTGGTACCATTTTGGCATAATCATTGTCAATCATATCCTATAGGAAAGATGTATATTCATCATGAAATGTCATATTATTTACCAAATTTGGGTTTCAGATTCTGGGTGCGTTGCTCTGCCATACGACGATTATTTGGCAGAGTAACACTTTCTTGTTTGAAAGGTAAGTCCAGACAATAGTGTCCGT
The DNA here is from genome assembly GCF_028641065.1 of Leucoraja erinaceus. Taxonomy (NCBI): domain Eukaryota; kingdom Metazoa; phylum Chordata; class Chondrichthyes; order Rajiformes; family Rajidae; genus Leucoraja; species Leucoraja erinaceus. Next base: position 38,758,966 of record NC_073380.1, on the reverse strand, counting down.
CTATCATCTTTATCAGCTAGGTTCAGCTCCAACTTTGACAAGGTCCCACATAAGAGATTAGTATACAAACTTAAAGCACACGGCATTGGGGGTTCAGTATTGATGTGGATAGAGAACTGGCTGGCAAACAGGAAGAAAAGAGCAGGAGTAAACGGGTCCTTTTCACAATGGCAGGCAGTGACTAGTGGGGTACCGCATGGCTCAGTGCTGGGACCCCAGCTATTTACAATATATATTAATGATCTGGATGAGGGAATTGAAGGCAATATTCCAAGTTTGCGGATGACACTAAGCTGGGGGGCAGTGTTAGCTGTGAGGAGGATGCTAGGAGACTGCAAGGTGACTTGCATAGGCTGGGTGAGTGGGCAAATGTTTGGCAGATGCAGTATAATGTGGATAAATGTGAGGTTATCCATTTTGGTGGCAAAAACAGGAAAGCAGACTATTATCTAAATGGTGGCCGACTTGGAAAAGGGGAGATGCAGCGAGACCTGGGTGTCATGGTACACCAGTCATTGAAAGTAGGCATGCAGGTGCAGCAGGCAGTGAAGAAAGCGAATGGTATGTTAGCTTTCATAGCAAAAGGATTTGAGTATAGGAGCAGGGAGGTTCTACTGCAGTTGTACAGGGTCTTGGTGAGACCACACCTCGAGTATTGCGTACAGTTTTGGTCTCCAAATCTGAGGAAAGACATTCTTGCCATAGAGGGAGTACAGAGAAAGTTCACCAGACTGATTCCTGGGATGACTGTCTTATGAAGAAAGACTGGATAGACTTGGTTTATACTCTCTAGAATTTAGGAGATTGAGAGGGGATCTTATAGAAACTTACAAAATTCTTAAGGGGTTGGACAGGCTAGATGCAGGAAGATTGCTCCCGATGTTGGGGAAGTCCAGGACAAGGGGTCACAGCTTAAGGATAAGGGGGAAATCCTTTAAAACCGAGATGAGAAGTGTGTTCACACAGAGAGTGGTGAATCTCTGGAACTCTCTGCCACAGAGGGTAGTCGAGGCCAGTTCATTGGCTATATTTAAGAGGGAGTTAGATGTGGCCCTTGTGGCTAAGGGGATCAGAGGGTATGGAGAGAAGGCAGGTACGGGATACTGAGTTGGATGATCAGCCATGATTATATTGAATGGCGGTGCAGGCTTGAAGGGCCGAATGGCCTACTCCTGCACCTAATTTCTATGTTTCTATGTTTCTAACTCAATAATTAAGTTTGCTGATGACACTGTGGTGGTGGGCCTGATCTCAGACAACAACGAGAAGGCCTACCGGGAGGGGTGGCTGATCTAGCACTCTGGTGCCAGGATAACAGCCTCCTCTTGAACATCAAAAAAACGAAGGAGCTGATCGTGGACTTTAGGAGGGCACATCATCCGAGGACGTACACACCATTGAGGATAAATGGGGATCCTGTGGATAGGGTGAGCTGCTTTAAATATCTGGGAGTCCACATCTCTGAGGATATGACATGGACATCACACGCCGCAGCCCTCGTGAGTAAGGCAAGGCAGCGCCTTTACCACCTCAGGCAATTGAGGAAATTCAGTGTCTCCGAGGATCCTCCAGTGCTTCTACTCTGTGGCGGTGGAAAGCATCTTGTCCGGGAACATTACCACCTGGTTTGGAAATTGCTCTGCCCAGGACAAGAAGGCTCTGCAGAGAGTAGTGCGTTCGTCCGAACGCACTATGGGAACTTCACTCGCCCCCCCCTGCAGGAACTATACATCAGGAGGTGCAACTCCAGAGCCAATAAAATCATCGGAGACTCCTTCCACCCGTGCAACGGACTGTTCCAGCTGCTACGGTCAGGCAAACGCCTCCGTTGCCATGCTGTGAGAACGGAGAGGTTGAGAAGGAGTTTCTTCCCAGAAGCCATTCGGACTGTAAACTCCTATCTCACCAGGGACTTACTTTACTGAACGTTTTTCCTTCCGCCCGCAATATTTAATGTAAAAGAATATGTGTGTGTTTAAGTGTGTTTATAGTTTGTTTGGTTATTTGTTTGTTTGTCTTTTTGCACAAAGTCCGCAAGCATTGCCACTTTTCATTTCACTGCACATCTCGTATGTGTATGTGACGAATAAACTTGACTTGACTTGATCTTTACTGAGTAGTTCATAATATCAAAAAACTTTAATTCTTCCCTCAACATTTCTTCAGTTTCCTTACTGGTACTTTAATTGAAGTCATAATTCTATTGCTTGATCAATAGCTTTGCCAGATATTTACCAGTAGATAATTTACCAGTAGATATTTGATTAACAGCAGCGGCAGGATAGTTCTTCTGGTTCCTGCCTATGTCGTTCCTTCTCAAGGAGCCATAGATAACCCATCCTAGTAGGGTTTTCACAGCAAGTGGTCCATCCCGGCTTCTCCCAGGCTGTATAGGTTCCAATGCCTTCAAAGCATTTGTTCCGATAAGTAGGTCGATACCAGAATTTATTTTAGGTATCTTGACATCCTTCAAGTAAGACCAATTTTTCAAGTTCTTATGTCTGGATATATTTTGATGACAAAAAAGCATGGTCTCATGTGTAAACACCTTAGATATTGGTATAAAATTGTCTTCATCCAGACTAGATATCTCCATACTTGTAATGTAATGACTATCGCAGGATTTCTCCTCTTTCATGGTATGCAATAGAATCTTAGTCTTTTCTCCTGTAAAGTCCAACCTTCTCATCAAGCTTTCTGTACAAAAGGGAGCCAAACTTCCATGAGCCAAAAATGCATATATTTGTAACACTGTATTCATCTTGCTATTCCTTGCCTGTACTGGTAAGATAGAGAAGATACAGGTTTCTACCCCGGCCCCAATATGGGCAGTTATCTGAGGTGAGGTGACAGCATCAATAGTAGCTGGCTTCCCCTTCTGTTCTATTTGCTCCGGCTTCTTCTGCTTAGTGTGAAGTGTTTCAGGATGATCTTGCTTGCACTTATCACAAGTTATAGGACTCTTACAGTCTTTAACCATGCGTCCTTTTTTCAAACATCAAAAACAGTTTCCCTTCTCCTTTAAGAAATCTATCTTTTCTTTATATTCCGTCTTCTTGAATTTCCAACATCACCTTATGGTGTGACCAACCTCATCACATAACAAACAAAATCCTTTTTGCTTGATAGTAGATGTATCTCCTTTCTTTTCACCTTTCGTTTCCTCAGGTATTACAGCTGTAGCAAGACTACTTCCCTTAGCTCCTGATCTTCCTTTTGTTTTAGCAAAGAGGTCCTTCGGCATTTGTACAGGGCCCTAGTGAGACCACATCTGGAGTATTGTGTGCAGTTTCAGTCCCCTAATTTGAGGAAGGACATTCTTGCTATAGAGGGAGTGCAGCATAGGTTTACAAAGTTAATTGCTGGGATGGTGGGACTATTATATGCTGAGAGAATGGAATGGCTGGGCATGTATACTCTGGAGGTTAGAAGGATGAGAGGAGAACTCTTGAAACATTTAAGATTATTAAGGGTTTGGACACGCTAGAGGCAGGAAACATGTTGCCCATGTTGGGGGAGTCCAGAACCAGGGGACACAGTTTAAGAAAAAGGGGAAAGCCATTTAGAACGGAGACGCGGAAAAACTTTTTCACACAGAGAGTTGTGAGTGTGTGGAATTCTCTTCCTCAGAGGGCAGTGCAGGCCGGTTCTCAGGATACTTTCAAGAGGGAGCTAGATAGAGCTCTTAATGATAGCAGGTTCAGGGGATATTGTGAGAAGGCAGGAACGGGGTACTGATTGAATGTGATCTAATGGCCAAATGGCCTACTCCTGCACCTATTGTCTATTGTCTATATTGTCTATTAAAGGTAGAAACTTTGACAGTTGCGATTGGTTTAGGATCTTGAATACTCCCATAGCGTAAATTTGACATGAACCATACTTCCTTTTCTATGAAGTTTACCAGATCAGGAAGCAAGGCCTTTCGATTCTCATTTTCCTCCATCAGACCTGCTTTATCCCTCCACTTTTTTCTCAGTCTAAAGGGCAGTTTTAGAGTGATAATTTTCATATTGCTAACAACATTTATTTCTTGCATGTGGTTGAGATGTTTCATTGAGCCACAACAATTTCTAAGAAATATCGCGAACACCCGCAATGCTTTCATGTCTTCTGGCTTGATAGCTGTCCAAGCATAGGCCTTCTTCATGTATGCATTGGTGATCTGGTGCTTGTTACCAAACTGTTCTCTAAGCAATTTTCTTGCCGTTCGATAGCCCTCACCGGCAGGCAACTTCCGACAACTTGCAACAAGCTCCTTCAGATATCTGCTTGTGTAATACTCCAGAAATTGTAAACGATCTTCATCATCAGTAGTTTTCCTCTCCACTCCTCTCTCAAACTGGTCTATGAAAGATTCCTTGAACGATATGAAAATCTAACATTACATCTAGTTGAAAGCTGGTGGCTAGATGTAGTGACAGATTTTCATATCGTTCAAGGAATCTTTCCTCTAGCCACTATGATTGCAGACAGGGGTTTAGGAAATAATCAAAACGCATTCACGAGCTCTCCACGAGACATTCAATGCCATCTTAAGATAAATCTTCAAAACACAGTTTCTTAATTAATAGTTTCTTTATTGTAGTAAAAACAGTAATATATTCATCCAAACTTCCTCTTATTTGAGTACATTTTGATCTTACTCGTAGTCAAACTCGTGCATGGTCGAAAGCTGTGACCTCTCCCCCATGCTTCTCCAAGTTAAACCAAACTAATTACTATGGGGGTCTGCGCGAGAAACCCAGTAACAAACACGCCTCCGACTGCCCCACCCACATAATTACAGGCACATAAAATTTAAAGGTAACAGGTTATAATTATAACATACTGAGTTAAGCTAAATTGCTACTACAGATGCTGCCTGTCCTGCTGAGTCACTCCAGCATTTTGTGTCTATCTTCTGTTACTGTCTAATTTGTTCTGCTTTTTACACAAATTGCTGTAAGTTTGTCCAATCAGTGAAACCCTACCACAGACATGAAATTGTATGGTATATGCTACCCTTCTATATACCCACTAAATGTCACAAAACATGTTGGGGCTGTTCCAATCATATGTAAGTAATGTTGTAAAAGGGAAGAAGGTGTCTTTTTTAAACTAAACTATCCTTCTGATAATATATTGAAAGAGAAAATGTAAAAGATCCATGCCAGGTCAGGCAGTGGCTGTATAGAGAGTAACAGCGTTCGTGTTTCAGGTAAAAAAAGACACAAAGTGCTGGAGTAACTCAACGGGCCAGGCAGCATCGATGGAGAACAAGAATAAGTGACATTTTGGGTTGGGATCCTTCTTCAGATTGAAGAAGCGTCCTGATGAGATGCTGCTTGACCCGCTGATTTACTCCAGCACCCCAGGGTCTTATTTTGTAAACCAGCCTTGCTTTTTGATCTTTGACAACAAACATTTACCTCAGTAGCCTGTGCTTGGCTGTAGTGGTGTACCATTATCGTACCATAGCGTGTCCAGAAATTAATGGAAACATTTCTGAAGGTCAGCATTATTCTGCATTTGGAATGGCAGGGATTAAACAGGAATAGTTAGTACAGTTTTATTAAGTGTAAGTAGTTTCTAATGTGCCTCAGTTTAGTCCTTCCCTGCCAGAAGTAAACTTCAAATTCTAATTACGGCATGGTGGCGCAGCGGTAGAGATGCTGCCTTACAGCGCCAAAGACCCAGGTTCGATCCTGACTATGGGTGCTTGTCTGTATGGAGTTTATACGCTCTCCCCGTGACTTGCATTGGTTTTCTAGACGAGCACTGGTTTTCTCCCACACTCCAAAGACGTGCAGGTCTGTAGACTACTTGGCTTCGATAAAATGGTAAATTTCCCCTAGTGTGCGTAAGATTGTGTTAGTGTGCGAGGATCGTTGTCAGCGCGGACTCGGTGGGCTAAAGGGCTTGTTTCCGCGCTGTGACTCTAAACTAAACTTAACTAAATTCTGCTGTAATACGGTAGTCACATTCTTAAGACACCTCATGTCATAGAAGATCACAATAGTTTTAATGGGGGACAGGGTGTTAGGGACCATAGAGTTTCAGAGTCATAACAACAAAGTTATTCTTTTCTACATGATTTTCAAAAATAGAGGTATTTTTAATAATTCTAAGATTACTTTTTTAAATGCAAGCCAAAAATACTCAAAGCTGTATGTTACATTGTTTATTAGAGTATTATTGCACGTGTCAATAGACACAAATCCTTGCCAATTTCTATGGTCTCCCATGGTGCGTGTAGCAGCCGTCCTTATGAGAAATGGTGTCTGATTTTTGTGGGGAAGCTGCATGGAAACCTGTTTTTCTAAGGTAGCTTTTTTTCTGTTTACCAATTTCCAAAGCAATTTTTATGAAGTTCTTTACTTCCCGATCAAAATTGCATTGTAGCCTATTCGTAAAGGGCCTGTCCCATTCGGCGATGTTTTCGGCAACTGCCGGCGTCATATCAGCGTCGCAAAAAGATTTTGAACATTTCAAAATCCAGCGGCGACAAAAAAAATGTTGAGACACTTGGAAAAACGCCGTGCGTCATACGTCATTCGCCAAGTGGGACAGGCCCTTAAAACATGCATTAATGGAGAGTGCCTGATTGTTTGCAACTTACTACAACATCTAAGATAATATTAAATTACTTTTGAAATATAAGAATGAAATTAAAGCAGCTCTCTTTTGCACAATAAAATACTACAATGATTAATAAAGGAAAATGGCTAGTTATTTTTAGCTGTGAATTTTAAGAGATCAATGCATGCCAGGATAATTAAAGATCTCTATTGACCTTTTTTGAATAGAACTATCAGATTTGTGATATTCTTCCAAACTTTTATGATGCATTTGAGAGATGACAGATATTTGGTATTGTTGAAGTATGAACCTAGGATAGAGGCTCCAGAAATGCGGTGTCCTTTTTAATGCATTTGATACAAATCATGGAACTGAGGGAACTGCAGATGCTGGTTTAAACCGAAAATAGGCACAAAATGCTGGAGTAAGTGAGACAGGTAGCATCTCTGGGTGACTTTTCGGGTCAAGACCCTTCCACAGATTGAGCTAAGATATATATTAAGTATGTTCCAATTATTAGTCGGAACGTGTGAAAGGCCGAATGACCTGCTCCTGCAAATATGATTATTATGACATTCTTTGCTATAATACATTTTAACAAAAGCATTGGCCTCACTGGCTTTTGTTACATTTTTGTGATCTGTTTATTTACAGTGAAGATTCAATAGGGAAAAATACCCCCAAATTGAAGGTTGGAAGCTTCTATTAAATGGAATAGCTTTATTGCCAAGACTAAGGACCATCAGCATGAACTATAAAGAAAAATAGACAGACAAAAAAAGCTGGAGTAACTCAGCGGATCAGGCAATACCTCTGGAGAAGAAGGGTCTTGACCTGAAACATCACCTATTCCTTTTCTCCAGAGATGCTGCCTGACCCGCTGAGTTACTCCAGCTTTTTGTGCCTGTCTTTGGTTTAAATCAGCATCTGCAGTTCCTACCGACATATAAAGGAGAATAAGTGATTTAAATGCACAGTTGAGAATTTCAAATTGAGATAGGTAGACGCAAAATGTTGGAGTAACTCAGCGGGACCGGCAGCATCATTGGAGAGGAATGGGTGATGTTTCGGGTCGAGACTCTTCTTGAGATAATCAGATTGATGCACTTTGGATGGGTAAACAAACCAAAGGAGATGCTTTTCTGTGGAAGACAAAGTGATAAAGGATTCTTAAGAAATAAGCATGAAAAGATTATGGAATTGTGTATAGTATAGCGAAGATGGGTGACTGTTGTCAGCTCATGCAGGTCTACTGGTATGTGCATGTCATACTTAAGAAGATATGAGGACTATTCAGGACTAATACATGACGGTTGTCAATCTTTTCAATTCTCTTCCCAAGATGGTGGTGGGTTAATCACTCAGAACATTCAACTCATAGATTGATAGATTTTAAGATATTATGGGTATTATGAGGAGGGGCTGCACAGTGGTGCAGTGGTAGAGTCTTACAGTGTCAGAGACCCAGGTTTGATCCTGACCATGGGTGCTGTCTGTATGGAGTTTGCCTGTTCTCTCTTTGTCCTCCAATACTCCAAAGACATACATGTTTGTAGGATAATTGGCTTTGGCAAAAAAAAATCTAAATTGTCCCTAGAGTGTAGGGTAGTGCTAATGTTCACAGTGATCGCTGGTCAGTGCGAATTCGATAGGCCAAAGGGCCTGTTTCCGTGCAGTATCTCTAAAATCCAGAGATACAATAGAGGTTCAAATGCTCCTGCTTCTTTTTGTTATGTTATTATGCAACGTATTCACCCACTCACCATTTCATCTCTCCAGTCCATAAGACCTTCATGAGCCGAGAACATACTAGACTGAATGATTTGAAGAAATTCGTATTTTCACCAGGGTGGCACAGTAAGTTGCTGCCCTACAGCGCCAGAGACCTGGGTTCAATCCTGACTACGGGTGCTATCTGTACGGAGTTTGTGTGTTCTCCCCTTGACCTGCATGGGTTTTCCCCGGGTGCTCCAGTTTCCTCCCACACTCCAAAGACGTACAGATTTGTAGATAGATATGATAGATATGCCATTTATTGTCACTATACATGTACAGTGAAACTGAAAGCTGCTCGTACTCAGTGCATACATACAATTTAGCACAACAAACAAGAAACAGAAAAAAAAACAGAAGGGAGATGGGGGGGGGGGGGGGGGGGGGGGGGGGGGGGGGGGGGACATATATCATATATACATATATATACAGATGGAAGTCCGTGTTGGGTTGGGTGTAGTCAGTGCATGTGTGAATTTGAATTTATGGTAGATATAATTCTCGGAAAGCAACTATTCCTGAGTCTGTTTGTCCTGGATTTGATGCACCTATAGCGCCTTCCAGAGGGCAGCAGGTCGAACAGTCCAAACGCAGGATGGGAGCTGTCTTTGATGATCTTCTTTGCCCTGCTAAGGCAGCGGGAGGTGTAGATGTCCATCAGGGAGGGGAGAGGGCAGCCAATGATCCTCTGCGCTGTCCTGGTTACCCTCTGAAGCCTCTCCCTGTCTGCCATGGTGCAGCTGCCATACCATGCTGTAATGCAGTATGTCAGCAGGCTCTCGATGGACGAGCGGTAGAAGGTCAGCAGCAGGTTAGAGTCCAGGTTGTGCTTCCTGAGGACCCTCAGGAAGTGCAGCCGCTGCTGAGCCTTCTTGATGACCGCTGTCGTGTTGTCCGTCCAGGAGATGTCAGCAGCGATATGGACACCGAGAAACCGGAAGGTGTTGACCCTCTCCACACACTCGCCGTTGATGTGTAGGGGGGCTAAGTCGGTGCTGTGCCTCCTGAAGTCGACAATGAGCTCTTTTGTTTTCCTGGTGTTCAGAGCCAGATTGTTTTCTGAGCACCAGGTTGTCAACTTCAGGACTTCCTCTCTGTAGGCTGCCTCGTCTCCCTTCGAAATAAGTCCGACCACAGTAGTGTCGTCAGCAAATTTGACGATGCGGTTGTTGTTGTGGGCCGGACTACAGTCGTAGGTGTAGAGACAGTATAAGAGGGGGCTTAGCACACAGCCCTGTGGGGAACCGGTACTCAACCTGCGAGTGGAGGAGAGGTGGGGGCCGAGTCTCACAGTCTGGGGCCGGTTGGTGAGGAAATCCTTTATCCAGGCACATGTGACAGTGGGGAGGCCGAGAGTGACCAGTTTAACAATGAGAATGTCCGGAATGATTGTATTAAAGGCTGAACTAAAATCCACAAAGAGCATCCGGACGTAGCTCTGCCCCTGCTCCAGATGGCTCAGCACAGAGTGGAGAGCTACGGTGATGGCGTCTTCTGTGGATCTGTTTTGGCGATAGGCGAATTGGTGGGGGTCGAGGTCTGGTGGTAGATAGTCCTTGATGTGCTGGAGGACCAACCTCTCGAAGCACTTCGTGATTACCGGAGTGAGGGCCACAGGACGGTAGTCATTAAGGCTGGTGATGGTAGACTTCTTCGGCACAGGGACGATTGTGGCGGATTTTAGGCAGGACGGAATAACTGCCTGGGCCAGGGAGAGGTTGAAAATTCTGGTGAAGATGGCAGTGAGCTGGTGGGCGCACGCTTTGAGCACCTTACCAGGTACTCCATCTGGGCCGGTAGCCTTCTTGGGGTTCACTGCCAGGAGCACCCGTCTGACATCGTGCTCCGTTACAGTGAGTGGGGTAGTACAGGAGCTAGGTGAGGGTGGAAACAGGGCTGTAGCAGGTGAGTGCTGCTGTTGTGATGTTTCAAAGCGGGAGAAGAAGCAATTGGCTTGGTATAAATGTAAATTGTCCCTAGTGTGTGTAGGATAGTGTTAATGTGTGCAGATCACCAGGCGGCACGGACTAGGTGGGCCGAAGGTCCTGTTTCCGTAGAGTATCTCTAAAATCAAGGGATAGGGGTTTATAAGAGAAGTTCCTGCTTTTACTTCTGATGTTATTATGCAAAGTATTCACCTACTCACTATTTAATCTCTCCAGTCCATTAGACCATTTTGAGCAGAGTAGTACACCAGACTGAAAGATTTGAAGCAATTGGTATTTTCACCTGTGGGAAATGAGGAGGTGGCAGAACCATTTGTGTTCCCACAATAAGGCTTCTTGTTTTGGAGGAAGTGAGTGGAGTTGAGGGAGAAGTTACAAAATGTTACAAAATGTGACAGCAATTGATACCTGGCAGAGAAAACTGTTGGTGTGTGGGAACTAGTTTATCAATCCCATCTCCGATAATGACAAATTCCATGCAGTTCTTCCTTTTTTTTACCTTGACCGTGAATTTCCCTTGACGTTCTGGTCATTTATATCTTCCCTGCCCAGATGCCTGTCCTTGACCTAGACTTTTCATGTAAGGTCAGCTGACAGCATCTCATCTTTGTACAAGGCACTTTGCAGATACATGATCAATTCTAGACTGTTGACTATAATTTTATTTGTGCCTACATAGGTAATTAAGCAGCCACAGCTTGGTTCTGGCTTCAAGGAAATTGAAGCAACAGGTGAGTGCCTTGATGAAATAAGGTGAGAAGGAGCTAGGGTCAGATTTTGAGTGATTGTGAGGGAGAGAGGCCCAAGCTTTGAGGAGCAAGGTCATGGATTGAATTACGGTGAAGGCCAGCCACTGGGGCAGAGGTGGAAATGACAATTGGAAAATGTGAAGGTTTGGCAAGGTTGGGATAGGGTAGTGGAAGGCATGTGGCTTGGGTGGTGTCAGCAAATTGGAGGTTGCAATTGTCAATATAGAGTAGACTTAGTCAATTTAGTTTGTTTGTTGATAGACACAGAAAGCTGGAGTAACTCAGCGGGATAGGCAGCAGCTCTGGAGAGAAGAAATGGGTGACATTTAACTCATCTCTTCCCACCCAAACCACCAGGTACCTTCCCCTGCAACCACAGAAGATGCAACACCTGTCGCTATACCTCCTCCATCGACTCTGTCCAGGAACCATGACAGTCCTTTCAGATTCCTTGCACCTCCTCCAACCTCATCTACTGTATCCATTGTTCAAGATGTGGACTCTTATACATCGGCGAGACCAAACGCAGATTGGGCGATCGTTTCATGGAACACCTTCGCTCAGCCCGCGTGAACCAACCTGATCTCCCGGTTGCTGGACACTTTAATTCTCCTTCCCATTCTTACATAGACATTTCTGTCCTCAGTTTCCTCCATTGTCAAAGTGAGGCTAAACACAAATTGCAGGAACTGCATCTCATATTTCACTTGGGCAGCTTCATGAATATTGATTTATATCACTTCAGGTAGCCCCAGCATTCCCTTTCTCTCTATCCCTCCCCCACCCAAGTCACACTAGCTTCTCATTTTCACCCTACAAACAGCTTACAATGGCCTGTTTCCTTTATCATTGTTACTTTTTTGAAAATCTTTCATTCATTATTCTTTATCTCCCAATTTCCTTATCCTTAACCAGTCTGAAGAAGGGTCTCGACCCGAAATGTCACCCATTACTTCTCTCCAGAGTGCTGCCTGCTCCGCTGACTTACTCCAGCTTTCTGTGTCTATCTTCGGATTAAACTAGCATCTGCATTTCCATCTTACACATAGGTGGGTGTTCGGTTTTGGGGAAGTTAAAGCAAATTTGTTACCGATTTCATAAGGAATCGTGTGGAGGAGTGTGTTCCGACAAAACCCATCCAGAGGCCTTGGAGATCCGCATTCTTCTGAGGGCCAGTTCTAGAGCATTCACATCTGGCGATGCAGAGTTATACAAGAAGTCCAGATATGACCTTGATAAGGGCATCAAAAAGACTAAAAGGGACTTTCGCTAAACTGGAGGATAAGACTGATGTTTGGCAGCTGTGGCAGGACTTGCACACCATCACTTCCTATAAGGCAAAATCAGGGGGCAGCTCAAGTAAATGTTTCATACTAATCTTTTTTGTGGTTTATTATGGGTTTTACTGAGTACTATGGTTACATATTTGCTATGCTGCTGCAGTTACGAATTTCATTGTTTTGTTTCAGGACATATGGCAATAAAACACCCTTGATTCTTGACTTTTGACAAGACTTGTCAGGCAAGAATCATGAACTTAAGTTGAGTGGGGATCACAACAGTGAGCCAAATAACTAACTTATTTAAAGTGGGACTACCTGATTAGGATTTCCATTTTGGCTCAGGATCCTCTCGGGAAAACCCTCTTTAAATAACATAGGAAGCCTGTTTATGCAGAAGATGTTGCAGATAATGTGGGACACTACTCCCACTTAGAATCCCAGGACCACTGTTAAGAAATTTATTGCGATTCACATGAAGATCCTAATTCTCATGAATGTTTTTTTTCCCCAAGAAATTGGATCACGATGCTCACAAAAATCAAGGTGATTTCACTTCCAGGCATATTTATCTATGCAGAAGATACAATACAATGCAATACAATACCAATACAATACAATACCATACCATTTATTTGTCATTTGAACCTCACATGAGGTTCAAACAAAATTTGGTTTCTGCAGTCATACAAGAAAAGAACCAAGACACACACCAACATAATTTATACAAACATGCATCATAGTGAATCTCCTCCTCAATGTGATGGAAGGCAAAGTCTTGTCTCTCCCCTGCTCTCCATTCTTCTCCCGATGTCAGAGTCAAAGCCCCCGGCGGGCGCTAGCAAGTCCGCGGCCATTTAAAGCTGCGCCGGGCGATGTAAGGCCCCGCTCCAGGTCACTTTCAACCCCGCAATTCGGGCGGGAGAAGTCGCCATTGCTGGTGCTCCGCAAAGCGGTCTCCCACCGGGGACCCGCGAGCTCCCGGTGTCAGGTCGCAGCAACACGCCATCACAGCTCTCCACGCTCCGATGCCAGCCAGTTCCACGATGGTAGGTCCGCAGCTCCGCAGGCTCCGTGACTTGAGCCCCCAGGTCGTACCGGTTGGAGGCCGCTCCACGGTGCTAGGCCCCAACGACAACGGAGACCCGACAGGGAAAAGGTCGGGTCCCCATGCAGGGAAGAGATTTAAAAGTTTCCCCCAAACATACACATTTAGAAGCTATACCCTCAACGGGACCAAAAAAAACCAATAAAAAGATTGATCTTTTCAAACATTTACTACAATATCCTCCTGAGCAGTGGTTTTCATTTATTTTTCAAGTGGTTCTCTTTTGCCAAATGGTTCATGATGACCAATTATGACCAGTTCTCTGATCTGCATTTAAAGGAGCAGAATCGAGACCCATTTTTAAACAACTTCTAGCCCATCTGAGGGTTATGATCACTACTTGAAACCCCAATGCTCCAGCTTTCATTTTTGATACTGATTAAAGACTTAAATATTTAAGCTAGTCTCAAGTGATGAAGCAAGATTTCTCTTATTTTTACTTTTAGTTTTCAAGATACAGCCCAGAAACAGGACCTTCAGCCTACCGAGACCACACTGACCTGCAATCCCCGAACATTAACACTACCCTACACACACTAGGAACAAATTACACTTATACCAACCCAATTTACCTAAAAAACCTGTAAGTTTTTTGGAGTGTGGGAGGAAACCGAAGATCTCGGAGAAAAACCACGTGGTCACGGGGAGAACGGTGGCGCGGCGGTGAAGTTGCTGACATACAGCGCCAGAGTCCCAGTTTTGATCTTGACAAAGGGTGCTGTCTGTACGGAGTTTGTATGTTCTCCCTGTACCCGGCATGGGTTTTCTCCGAGATTTTCAGTTTCCTCCAACTCTCCAAAGACGTACAGGTTTGTAGGTTAATTGAATTAGACAATAGACAATAGATTATAGACAATAGGTGCAGGAGTAGGCCAGCACCACCATTCAATGTGATCACGGCTGATCATCCCCAATCAGCACCCCGTTCCTGCCTTCTCCCCATATGCCCTGACTCTGCTATCTTTAAGAGCCCTATCTAACTCTCTCTTGAAAGTATCCAGAGAACCGGCCTCCATCGCCCTCTGAGGCAGAGAATTCCACAGACTCACAACTCTCTGTGAGAAAAAAGTGTTTCCTCATCTCCGTTCTTGGTATAAATGTTTAAAAAATTGTCCCTAGTGGGTGTAGCGCAGTGTTAATGTACGGGGCCGAAGGACATGTTTCCGCTCTGTATCTCGAAATTAAACCAACATACAAACTCCATACAGACATCACCCGTAGCCGGGATCGAACTCGGGTCCCCAGCGCTTCAAGTGGTGTAAGGCAGCAACTTTACCGCTGTGCCACCGTGTCGCCCTCAGTTCATTGGAATTTCATTTCTGAACTCTGGCTCAAAACCAGCCAAGGTTGAGGAATTTAAAAAAATAGAACATGGAATTGGAACTATGGTCTTGATTGAGTTGGCCCACAACCAAATTGTTCCATATTTGCCAATTAAATGTAGTCTCATCTCATGGGATCTAAAGTATCGGGAATGGACATTTTTTTAAACACGAGAAATGAGATTTCAGGGTAAAACTGGTGGGAGATTTATTCTGTATTCTATAAGTAATCTGAACTGTCAGCTAGTGGTTTGGAAGAATGAAATGAAAAGCGATAACATTCAGCAGAGTCATTACAGTGTGCTTTTGTGAACTAATCTGAAATAAGTTTGGGTGTTAAGGATGTTGATAACATTAAATTATAATGTAATTGAGAAGTAATGGTGTCTGTATAATTGTGGTTGATCCTCCAAATAGTTCAAGGCAGTGAGAATCACAATGTCCACACCTTATCGCAGAGAATTGTATTGGAAGAAGCCAGCAGCATGTTGCTTGCTTGCTTCAACATAACTATGAAAAAGGGAAAGAAAAAGGAAGTGGAGAAATTAACTGGTCGAGAAATGTAACTTAAGAAAGTTTGTTTTGAAGCTGGAACTAAAGAAGTGGTTATAAAACTACTTAATTTACAAATGCTGTTTAAATAAATAATAATGTCCAAAAGTGAAAAGCAGTCCTCAGCTCTCCCTGATAAAAAAAAAAAATTAATGAGCTATGAGGCATTCCAAGGATAGAACTCCCATAATAATCCTGTCATCAACTGTTATATTGCTGAAGACTTTAAAATAGTTTCTCCTGAGTTCAGTGTGAATACAACTTTGCTGCCCGTGTTTAAACAAAAAGTCATGAAGTCTGGAGTTGCGGCCAGATTTCCTCTACAAGGTGAGGTGTGGCCTACACTAAGTGTATGGGACTGTATGAAATGGACACACCTTGTACAAGAGAGCCAGAAACTGGAAAGCAGCCAAAGAGTCAGACGCCAGGCTCTATACTCTAGATGGTGGGAGAGGTCACTCAGCCTGGCTATACAATGGTATTATCTGAGGCCAAGTACTGCAACAGAAACTAAGAATGTTTCCTGTCCTCATAGCTGCAACACAAACTGTCCGGATTTCAGCCTCATTCTGTCACACTGGCAACCACTTGGTCTCCGCTGAATGTCTGATGGTTGGGAAAGGAAAACATTGCTGTTTCTTGGGAATTCTATGCACTCAGCTCCTCCAACTTAAAATAAGTTTTAGTACCTTACTTCTTAAAACACGAATAAAGGAATAAACCGTTTAAACAGACTTCAAGATTCACTGGAAATTTTAATTTAGAATAGAAGCAAAATAACATTGAGATCAATTACATTTTAATGAAACAATTTTTATTTTACTTTTCCAACTGTACAGATTAATTCAAGACTGATAGATGGAAGTTTGATCCTTGTTATACATGCAGAACATGTTAGATTCAACGGACATCTATTGAAGTTGATTAATAAAATCTGTAGTTTATAAGGTTGCGTGTGTCCCTTTAGGAACTGTGTGTGCCCTTTGTGTAGGAAGGAACTACACCGAAGATAGACACAAAATGCTGGAATAACTCAGCGGGTTAGGCAGCATTTCTGAAGAAAAGGAATAGTCTTCAGACTTAAGAAGAGTCTGGACCGAAACGTCACCTATTCCTTTTCGCCAGAAATGCTGCCTGACCCGCTGAGTTACTCCAGCATTTTGCGTGTACCTTTTGATACATTGCCATACCTATCACTGCCACTGCCATTAGTTGAGCATTGATTACTTTCAGTGAAGGGAGTTTTGTTGGTAGCTTAGTCTTGCTACTTGTCTTAGCAAAGAGCAACCCAGAAGAACCCATGAATACAATATTGCTCACAAATTTAAGGTGGGTGCAGCAGAGCAGAAATCAAATGTAAATGAATAGACAACTGTGTTCTCCAGCTAAAATAAAAGCAATGGGAGATAATTGATGTAACATATATACTGCTAAACTTGATAAATACAGGACGTCACAGGCAATTATCCTGTGCATAGAATGAGATGAGATATTTCTGACTTCAAATTATATCATTGAGATCTGGGAGAAGAAGCAGCCATGTGTAAAATGTGGAAGATGATACCGTATGGCTTGGTGGTGATGGTTAAGCCAGAGAAACACGAGGTGTTGCACACAACAATGAAGGCATTGAATAAAAAGCAACCCCTTGGCACAGCCGCTTCTGAGATTTTCATGGATTACAATTTAGGCATTTGCAAACATATTTACATTTGAAAAAAGCTCCAAAGAAGGGTCTCGACCCGAAATGTGACCTATTCCTTTTCTCCAGCGATAATGTCTGCATCACTGAGTTACTCCAGCTTTTTGTGCATATCTTCTGAAAAAAGATGTAGCCAGTCTAAGAGCAGAGACAAGACATTTTGAACATTGTGTCTAGATTAGATGTTTGGAGTGTAGCATGGTTGGTTGCATCATGGTCTGGTTCGGCAACTTAAACATCCAGGACTGAAGGAGTCCATCACAGGCCGGTCCATCACAGAAACTCTCCTCCCCATATCGATGGGATCTGCAGGCCGCACTGCTGAGTTAGCCAGTACCATTAAAGACCACACCACCCTGGCTGCTCTTCTTTCGCTCCCACCATCGGGAAGAAATCACAGGAGCCTGAGAACCATGACCTTCAGGTTCAGGAAAAGCTTCTTCCCGATAACCTTGAACACTGCAAAAAATTACCTCAACACAAAGACACAATGCACTGGAGTAACTCAAAGGGTCAGGCAGCATTTCTGGAGAACATTCATAGGTGACATTTTTGGGTCAGGAACTTCTTCTGACTGATTGTAGAAGGTGGGGAGAAAGCTGAAAGAGAGGAAGGAGCAGTAGATGTTCTTTAGAGATGCTGCCTAACCCGTTGAGTTACTCCAACACTTTGTGTCTTTTTTATTAAACCAGCATCTGCAGTTCCTTCTGTCTACCAATTCTATGGACTGTCTTCTGTTGCACACAGACTTCAGTTTTTACACTAGTATTAGTTATTAATTTATAGAATTTTTAGAAATTATTACTTAATATCTATGTGTATTATGTTTACGGGCCTGTTCAGCTGCTGCAGGTAAGAATTTAATTGTTCAGTTGTCGGTACTTATGACAAGTCAAGTCAAGTCAAGTCAAGTCAAGTCAAGTTTATTTGTCACATACACATACGAGATGTGCAGTGAAATGAAAGTGGCAATGCTCGCGGACTTTTGTGCAAAAGACAAACAACAAAACAACCAAACAAATTATAAACACAATCATAACACACATATTATTTTACATAATGAATAATGGAAGGAAAAACGTTCTGTAGAGTTATTCCCTGGTGAGATAGGCGTTTACAGTCCGAATTGCCTCTGGGAAGAAACTCCTTCTCAACCTCTCCGTTCTCACCGCATGGCAACGGAGGCGTTTGCCTGACCGTAGCAGATGGAACAGTCCGTTGCAGGGGTGGAAGGGGTCTCCCATGATTTTATTTGCTCTGGAGTTGCACCTCCTGTTGTATAGTTCCTGCAGGGGGGTGAGTGAAGTTCACATAGTGCATTCGGCCGAACGCACTACTCTCTGCAGAGCCTTCTTGTCCTTGGCAGAGCAATTCCCAAACCAGATGGTAATGTTCCCGGACAAGATGCTTTCCACCGCCGCTGCGTAGAAGCACTGGAGGATCCTCGGAGACACTCTGAATTTCCTCAATTGCCTGAGGTGGTAAAGGCGCTGCCTTGCCTTACTCACGAGTGCTGAGGCGTGTGATGCCCATATCATATCCTCAGAGATGTGGACTCCCAGATATTTAAAACAGTTCACCCTATCCCCATTTATCCTCAATGGAGTGTACGTCCTCGGATGATGTGCCCTCCTAAAGTCCATGATCAGTTCCTTCGTTTTTTTGATGTTCAAGAGGAGGCTGTTATCCTGGCACCAGAGTGCTAGATCAGCCACCTCCTCCCAGTAGGCCTTCTCGTCGTTGTCTGAGATCAGGCCCACCACCACAGTGTCATCAGCAAACTTACTAAACTTAGTAAACATTCTTGACTGTTGACTTTTGAAGTCTATTTATTTCCATTAATAAAATAGAGGGAATCTGGCTCTGCTCTAGCTTTAACCATTAGTGCCAAAGCCCATTCTGTAATAGTTTACCTTAAAGGCAGGAATAGATTCTGATTACTCATGGTAACCCTATAACCCACTAATATTCTGCTTGAAACCGCAGCCTTAGAAGCCCCCATACAAGACAAGGGGTGATCAGTCTCCTTAATCAATGCCACTAATCAATCTATACTAATGCCACTAATTAGTTTCTCTAATCAATCACAGGGCAAATCAGATTGAAGGTGACAAGTCTGAAACGAGAGCCTCAGGGGCAATGTGTGCCTGAACATCATTAGTCACAATTAACCAGAAAAGTCAATCTGAAATCAAATCACATGATCTCACAAAGGTTAGCTATCTTTCTGCTTGGACACTTCTCAAACTCAGCTCATCACTGACATTCCTTGCTCTTAGACATGGAAAATGAGACATTCCTGAGCCCTGGAAACAGGAAGAGCTCATTCAGCTCTCTTTGCCTCTGGCACCACGTGCCTGACTTCCGTGACTCCACTCTCCTTTAGTGTTCACACCCCTGTCATTAGTTTGGTTTAGTTTAGTGCAGAGATGTAGCATGGAAACAGGCCCTCTGACCCACTGAGTCCACGCCAACCATTGATCACCCGTTCGCACTAGTTCCATGTTATCCCACTTTCGCTTACACACTCTATACATAGGGGCAATTTACAGAAGCCAATTAACATACAAACGCACACATCGTTGGGATGTGGGGCAGGAAACTGGAGCACCCGGAGGAAACCCACCCGGTCATAGGGAGAGCGCGCAAACTCCACATTGACAGCGCCCGAGGAATTTCAGATTCCTCCTATACAAATGTTTATTATACTTAGCTGAAAACTATATTTACATCCATATACAACTACATACATGAGTCATAAGTAAATAGTTGTCTGGGCAAATACACTCCACGCTATTTATCTTCTCTAAGTAAGTAGGAAGTAAGACTCCTTGATCTTCTCACCTTGTTCCTCTTTCACCAAAAATTGGAGAAGATGATAAACATTTTCCAAGAATAAAGTTTCCATTTTTCTTCATCATTTTACTTTCTGCTCCTATCTCAGTATCATTGCTCCCACTTCAGCTGGTCTGCACGCACAACCGAGAAGAGCAGGGCATGGAATCTAAAACCAGGTGGCATAGGTTCAAGAAAAGAGGGGAAAGATTTAAAAGGGAGGCAACATTTTCACACGCAGAGTGGTGCATATTTGGAATGAGCTGCCAGGAAAAGTGGTGGAGCTGGGTGCAATTACAACATTTAAAAGACACTTGGACAGGTAACTGGGTAGGAAAAGGTTCGAGAGATGTGGCCAGGCACAAGCAAGTGAGACCAGCTCAGTTAGGCAACATTTTCAGCATGGACAAGTTGGGATGAAGGGCCTGTTTCCATGTTATATAGCTCTATGACTATGATATACCTATGTTATTATTTCCCCGTCTTTATGTTTCCCCCAGTGTCTCTAGTCTACCCTTCTCTCCCGCAAACCATATTTTGTCATTTTTCTTCAATTTTGTTCTCATCCCAAGCAGAGAAACCCACTCCCTTTCCCCAATCCAGAATGAGTTCACTCTCTTCCTCCATCCTGGTTCTCAATTCTGCTAACCCCCATTCATTTACATATCTACAATTAATCTCTTCAAAGTTCTAATCCAGGGTTTTGAAAAGGTGCTTTTGTATGGACTGTTAGCACATTTGAGAGATTTTAGGCAATTATGTGTTTTTTTTTCAATCTCTCACCTTGCCGGAGATGCGATTGTTTTCCGGATCGTATCTCCGGTCACCCTGTGGCCTAACAACATGGAGCTGGAGGCCTTGCTCTGAACTGGCTTTGAGCCCCACCGCAGGGATGTGGACTTACCATCAGAGCCGATACCTTGCCTGGGATCGACGCTCCAACCGGGCCTGTGGATTTCAACATCGCGGAGCTCGCAGTCTCGGGTAGAGACCGAAGCCGGGAAGCTCCAGTCGCAGAAGGTTTCGACCAGCCCCGACCCAGGTACGATCGCCTGGCGCAGGGGTGCTGAGATCCCCCCCCCCCCCCCCCCCCCCGATACAGGAGCTTGATCGCCCGGACAAGGAGGACCCATTGCCGGCTACGGGAGCCAAGATCGTCCCGTCAACGGAAGGCTCGAGGCACCCGACTGTGGGAGAACAAAGAAGGGAAGAGATTGAACTTTTTTTTGCCTTCCATCACAGTGAGGAATGTGGAGGAGTCACTGCGGTGGATGTTTATATTTTGTGTATTTTGTTGCTTTTTAGTGGTATGATTGTATGGCAAATCAAATTCCTCGTATGTTGCAAAACATACTTGGCTAATAAAGTATGATTATGATGATTATGATTATGATCCCAACCTATAAAAATGGCCAGGTCAGAGGATAGCCAACAGTCCATCTACATTTCGCAAAGTTATATCCACCAGGGGATAAACTGCTGACTCAGAGACTTAGACTGAAAAATAACAACACAGACGATTAGAAAGGATAGGTATTCTGAATTGGGGGGCAGAGTCTGGTGGAGACGCCCCTTAAACAATGGATGTGATATCACCCCAGGGGGACACATGAGTCTAATGACGGTTTTGTGAACACTTCCAAATATAACGCGAATCAGTGTATATATAGCCACTGAAAATCTCAGAAGTGTTTTTGCACTCCTCTTGTTTTGTATATACTTTTTATTATTCTGATTAAAGTTTATTTTGGGGGGGGGATGAAATGGGTATTCTGGAAGGATGAAATTAAATGGGCCTAGAGGTCTGTTTCAAGTTAATATTTGCTGCAATCAATTCTTGTAAAAGAAACATTTCTGCCTCAAAGGTGACAGAAAGGTATTGATACATGAAGAGGAAATCACAAAGGAACTTTCACCATTGTAAGAGAATTCATTAGAGTATACATTTCCTTTAGCATGCTCTTTGTACTGTGCTACATCTATTGTTGTATATAAGTGAATGGACAAGCTTAGTAACAAGCCTTTAAAGCTACAATAATCATAAAGTATGAACTCAGCCTCTGGCCGAGATTGCTCTTATTTAAACTTACAAAAGTAGTCAAGTGCGATTCATTAGGCGGTACTTTCAATGATTACAAGGAAATTGTCGACAGTCCTTCAGGGAGCAATTTTGCTGAAGCAGAAAAGTGACAATGATAAAAACAGATGAAAACTTCTTCCAAAGCTTAAAAATACCAAAATATCCAACTTTTGCCTCAAAGGAAAAGCATTCAATATACATTGTGAAATGTTCCAATATGCTTCAGTATACTATCATGTCTGTTGCGATTTTCAGACAATTCAAACTGCTTTATTAAACCAGTAACTGCAGTTCCTTCCTACACATTTTGTCTGTTCCACTGCAAAATCTCCTCAAGGTATGTTTACTTTGAAGAAGTTCTCCTCTTCTCTCCGACGAGCATTCTGCAACATCCTCTCTCACTGCTCCCCCGCAGTGATTCCTCCTGCTCTCCCACTCTACGCCATATTATTGCCTATATCTCTCATTTCCTTTATCCCTAACCAGTCTGAAGAAGCGTCTCGACCCGAAACGCCACCCATTCCTTCTCTCCAGAGCTGCTGCCTGTCCCGCTGAGTTACTCCAGCTTTTTGTGTCTTATTGTATTTTAGGTTTAAACTAGTATCTGCAGTTCCTTCCTACACATTGTCTGCTTTACAATTTATAATTTGCCCACTGGCATTTTGACATTCCTGCCTATAATGTTTGAAAACGTTTATAGCCTTCCAAGGAAATCACTCAATTGATATTCATTGAGTTGGATTCTAAATCCAACAAGGCAAAAGGGTGGCAACCACACTGTTAGTCACTAAACAATAAGAAATCGTTCGATAATCAGGGGACATTTACTAGTGGCAGAAAATGGTGAAAGTGATAACATGACTGTGGTATAAATAGCCATTCTTTTATCAACATTATCCTTTTACATTAACAGTAGCAAGTGCATAGTTCAAATGTAGACATTATTAACACATTTCTAAAAAAAGATATTTAGTTAAAGCGTGTTAACTATACTTTAAATTAACTTTTCCAAGAATATATTCATAATGTTCAGAGCCAAAATAAATATTTATTTTAAAAAAATGTGCATGCAGCAGCACTGTATGCAAAATATTAGTTTATTCAAAGGAAAAAGTAAATTGCTTGCAGCGCTGATTAGGTTAACATCAGAAAAACAATCCTGTCTAGTGTTGGTATAAACTTGTAGAATTTGTGTGGAAGTGATCAATGCCAGAGCACATGTTCTACATAAAAGGATGTTCTCATGAACGATCCCATCATTAACTAGTATGTACTGTACTCTACTGAATGATGTTATGAGAATCTAATTGCCCAAATCTACTGTTCGCCTTTGTTCCCACAGAATCCGTAAGTCAGATTTTTACCTGAAAATGTGTTGTTGAATTGCCTTTCTAAAAAGGTGAGTTAGCCCTGAGTGACCAGGACAAAGAACTCCTGCCCATTATTTCACTTGTAAGAACACATAGAGACCGAATGGAAATAGGAACAAGCCTTTGAAGTTTATTCAGTAATGACTGATAAATGTACATGCTTTATTATATATTGTTCAGGGATGCACGCCAAGTTTAAACTTCTGAACGCTGCTCGTCAGGAAGAGAAACTGATGCTTGCTTGCAAATATCAAATTTTAGATGTTGTAGTCATGTTTTATTTTGTGATTCAGTGATTTTGGTTTTAATTTTATATATCACTTTTCATATACTTTTATTATATCTCATGCACTTTTTATACTCATATACTCATCTCATATTTTACATTTTTCAATTTTGGTTTATTGTTATTATTCCTTTTCCTTTTGCTCTTGATACCTGCCTAACTTTCATTGTTTTCTCAAGCGCTAGTTTCAGTTCTGTTGCAGTTAAATTGTTTCAGTTACGATGAGACACTGCTTTGACCATACAGTCAGGAGAAACTGTTCCAGATATGAGGAGGGGCTGCTTTGTTTATTTGTAGTGGAGAAAGCTGATGCAGGATCTGTGAGATGTGCAGAACTAGACAAGGCTATGGGCTGAGTAGTGCTAAATGTACTCAGTATATTTACCAGTACTTAAAGTACATATCTATATTACTGAAAGTGTCATCTTGACCACTTCCTGTTTGTACTGCATATTGATTTTAGAAAAAACTTTACCACTTACGGCTGTGATTTTTGGCCATCTTACTCAGTCCCCCTCCGCTGGGCAGGACAAGAGGATTTTTCCCATCGATGAAAAATAAAAGACATTAATGTTTAAAAAATGTTGAGATTCTCACTCATGTCAATCATGCCACGAAGGCCTTGCTCCTTCCGGTGGGAGGGGGGAGGGACTATAAAACTCGGAAGTGTTGAGTGCCTCAGTCAGTCTCTGCAAAATGGGGGAGCGAGAGGGTCACGTCTCTCAGTCTGAGTTGTGAATAATACTGAACACATGTCGACTAAACTGTGAGTGCCCTTCATATGGTTTGAAAATGTAGTTTGAAAATGCAGTTTGAAAATGCAAAAGTTATTTTTGGTTTGAAAAAACAAAAGTGTTGGTTGCTTTGAAAATGCAAAAGGGTTTTTTGACTTGCTTGTTGTGATTCTAACTGAAAGGTCTTTGCTTGGTGACGTAGCTTTGCATAATGCAAGCCTGGAAAAGCCCCGCGCGCTAAAATTAAAAAATTGTTGTTGCCTTGCAAAGCTGCACCTCTGGCTTTATTGACTGTCAAAAATACCAAGGATGTTTCTGATATTTAAAATATTCATAAACTATTTGAAAATGAAATAATTCTGAAAAATGAACATAATAAAACTTTCTTAATGAAAAAAAAGGCATTAATATTGATTAACTCTCTTGAAATGTAAACTATGTGGAAGCAGTATAATCAACAAAGGACTTTGCTAATACTTGCTAATTTCCCTTGCAGTATACCCTATACTGGGTAGGTCATAAGTGATAGGAATAGAATTAGGCCATTTGGCCCATCAAGTCTACGCCGCAATTCAATCATGGCTGATCCATCTCTCCCTCCTAACCCCATTCTCCTACCTTCTCCCCAAAGCCTCTGACACCCATACTAATCAAGAATTTGTGTATCTCTGCCTTAAAAATATCCACTGATGGCCTCCACAGCCTTCTGTGGCAAAGAATTCCACAGATTCACCACCCTTGTTCAAAGGAGATTCACCTGGATAACACCTGAGGTGAGAGGTTTGTCTGTTGTCGCATGAAGAAAGGCAAGACCGTTTGGGTAGCATTCCTTGGAATCGCAGCAGGTCATTGGGGACAGGGTCTGGTGGCCACACCTTGGCAAGGATATCAACCCAGGGGGTCACATGAGTGGCAAGGGTACTTGGTCTTAGGAGAGATTGCAAACTTTAGATTCTGAAGGTTCTGGCCTAATATTTTAATTAAAGAAAGTTGAAGCTCAAAGAGTCAGAAATGTCAGATGATTCTCTGGCCGAGGGAATGGTGAGCTTGAGCTGGATTTCATTAAAATACACATTGAAACTGACAGTGATTTTGGACAATGTTGCTGATGTGCAGAATATAAATAGTAAATAAATAAAGATAAATGGTAAATCCTCAGGGAATCAAAGCTAACAATAGCGGCAGGAAAGCAAATTAATCGCTTTTGATTCTTTGACTAAGATGGGACAGATAGGAGTGGAACAAGCAAGTTGGATGAATGTGGTAATTTTAAATTCATGCTATAACTGGAGATGGGTTTAGAACTCAGAGGATAATGCTGGTTTATTTGAAGAAAGGAGGTAAATTTCTTGAGGATAAAGGGTAATTATTACGAGAGCTGTTAAAATCTTTGATGGATTTCAGCAAACCCAGCTTCTTTCCTGAGATACTGTCTAACATCAGAGCCGGGAAGGGAAATTGGATGGTCAGCAGTGCAGGGGGAATAGGAAGCAGGAGGGGTATCACATGCATAAGATGAATTTTCAGAAGACATGAGGGAATAGGAGAGAGAGTAGTCTAGGACTTGAGGCTACAATAAAACCTATGCTGATGAACTATTGAAAAGAAAGAAGGAGACAGAGGCAGAAGAGCAGATTTTACCAACCAATGACCAATGAGCATTTGCATTCCTTGCATTTGTTATTGGCGTGAGGGTAAGGAAATGGGAGAAAGCAGATTTAGTTCAGTTTAGTTTAGAGATATATCATAGAATAGGCCCTTCGGCCCACCAAGTTGATACCAACCACAATCATCCGTACTCTAGTTCTATCCTACACACTAGGAACAATTTACAACTTTTACTGAAGCCTTTGAAATGTGGAAGGAAACCAGAGCACCCAGAGAAAACTCGCACAGTCACATGTAGAATGTATTAACTCCGTACAGACAGCACCCCTGGTCAGGATTGAACCAGGGTCTCTGCCGTGGTGAGGCAGCAATTCAACTGCTGCACCACCAAATAAGAATTTACTAGATGGGCAAAAGGCACCTTAAATTAAAGCACTGCGACAGCTCTGAAGGGAACAAGGTTTCACTTGAATGAAAGAATTTGGCAATAAATAAGATGCATATTAAACCAGTGGTAGGCTTTTGCACATATAGGTTGGGCATAGGCAAAAGAGGTATGCACAGTTGGCTATGTGATAGCAATCTGGGAATCCTTTGATCTTAAAACTTGACATTTATAGTCAAACTGGAGTATTTTCTGAATATGACAAGTCCAGAGAACAATGCATGCATCACTCACTTGTTGAATCTTTGCATAAGTCTACCTTATGTTACATGTGGCACTGGACATGGCCCACAGCACAAAAGCTAAGGGAATTCAATGATTCAGCACTTCAATGATACTTTAGTTTGCATACAACCCAGTATGCTTTGTTTTGCATACAACCCGGTAAAATATAGCAGACCTCTCCGAGGCAGTACACAAGTGTGAGCATGGCATTAATGGCAGGACGGGGCATGTAAAGGTGATTGGCTGCAAGTCTAAATGTAACAGAGGAAAGCTCAGATTCCAGACTCTCGAAATGAAGATTCTATTTAAGAAACATATACCTGGTGGCCAAAATAAAACACTATTCCATCCTGGGAAGGAGTTGAGTGGATTTAGGTCATAATTCAAGGATGTGTTCAAAACTTCTTAGATCAGATGCGGCATCCTCTTTGATTCTGGTGAATTATTGGTCCATGGGAGCTCAAGGTGCAGAAGAAGTATTTGAGATGGCGTAGAACCACAGCATAAACAGTAGAGGAAACGCATCATCTCACCTGCCTGTCTCATCCGGTACTTACTGTGGACGAGTTTTGCGGTTCCCAGACCAGCTTCATCAGTCACCCCAGAACCCAGAAAACTGGAGTGGGAGCTGACCTTGCAACCATTTGAATGTTTGCTTTGGAATAAAAACACAGTACAGATACTGCTGTCATATGTGTAGGAAAGAATTGCAAATGCTTGTTTAAATGGAAGCTAGACACAAAATGCTGGAGTAACTCAGTGGGACAGGCAGCATCTTTGGAGAGAAAGAATGAGTGACGTTTCGAGTCGAGACCCTTCTGGTCTGCATAAGGGTCTTGACCCAAGATGTCATACATTCCTTCTCTCCAGAGATGCTGCCTGTCCTGGTGAGTTACTCCAGCATTTTGTGTCTACTACTGTCATATGACATGTAAGAAAACATGTATTTGTCTTGATGTATTGAATGGCATAGGGATTTACAGGTGTTTTACAGGTGTGGTTCCATTGTAATGTAGGAAGAGTGACTACTAATTCAAATTCAAATTTCAATTTATTTTGTCACATACACCTAGGTGTAGTGAAATTCTATTAATGTTTGCATAGCAAATTCTCACAGAGAAAATTGCGAAATTAACTGCAGATGTTGGTTTATACCAGAGGATGACACGAAATGCTGGAGTAACTCAGTGGCAGAATCTCAGGAGAAAATAGACAGGTGATGTTTCGGGTCGGAACTGAAGAATCTGAAGAAGGGTCCCAACCTGAAAGGTCACCTATCCATTTTCTCCAAATATGCTGCTTGACCCCCTGAGTTACTCCTGTAATTTATGTCTATCCTTGTGATAATGGTGATATAGCTTGTCTTTATTAAATCATTTGAGCGATAGGATATAATAAAGGAATAACAACATATATACTTACAAAACTCTCATCTTGTCCTCTTCCGGTTTGCGTTGTTTTTAAATTTGCGCAAAAACTGTACCAAATAGCACTTCCCCACACACCCCCTCCCCCACACACCCCTCCCCCACACACCCCCCCCCCACACACCCCTCCCCACACACCCCCTCCCCCCCTATTGAAGACATGTTACATTTTCTGGGTCTTCGGAGGAAATAGATGTGTGGCTGTGCTTTTACTGGCCGTAGCACCAATGTGGTTGAACTAGGGCAGATTATTGGCGATATTTATGCCAAGGAACTTGAGGCTCTCAAACATCTCCACTTCAGCACCTTTGAGGCAGACTGGGGTGTGAACTCCAGTACCTTGCTTGGTGAAGCTGATGATTACTTCTGTCACTTTGCTGCCATTGAGGGATGCATGCCACCCTACCCCCACCCCCACCCCACTGACCCATTCTGCTTTTCATGCTTCCCCGGGGGAAAGCAACCAACATTATTAAGGACCACTTACAACCCAGTGAACCCATCTTCACCCCTCCTCTGTTGTGTAGATGTTACAAAAGAATGTAAGCACTTTAATAAAAAATGACACAACGTGCTGGAGTTGGTCAGGCAGAATCTCTGGAGAACATAAGTAGGTGGCATTTTGGGTCAGGACCCTTCTTAAATCTGATTGTGCTATAGAGGTGAAAACTGGAAGAGAGGTGGCAGGATGTGCGATAGGTGGATACAGGTGAGGGGAGTTGATAGGTGGATACAGGTGAGGGGAGTTGATAGGTGGATACAGGTGAGGGGAGTTGATAGGTGGATACAGGTGAGGGGAGTTGATAGGTGGATACAGGTGAGGGGAGGTGATAGGTGGATACAGGTGAGGGGAGTTGATAGGTGGATACAGGTGAGGGGAGTTGATAGGCAGATGGCCTGACAAATGCAAGAGGTGAAAAGACAAAAGGTGTGAGATAACGATAGAAGAGGTAAAAGTGGTGACGCCAGAGGAAGGACGAGAGGTGGAAGGTGAGGGGATGGGAGAAATGTGTGCAAGTCCAGGTGGGACATGTGGAAGAGAAGGGGAAGGAGGGGAACATTTTTGTTTGTAGGTTATTTTTTTTACCTAAATTTGGAGAATTCAACGCTCTTACCATTAGGTTGTAAGCTACCCAAGTGTTATATGAAGTGTTATTCCACCAGTTTGCACGTGGCCTCAGTCTGGTACTGGAGGAGTCCCAGGTCAGTGTGGGAATGTGAGTTAAAATGTTAACATCCAGGAGAACCAGCAGGCCTTGGTGGACCAATTGTGTATGTTCAGTGAAACGGATGTCCAGTCTACGCTTGGTCTTGCCGATGTAAAGGAGGCCATATCGTAAAACTGAATGCAATAACTAAGCTCTCTATCTATTTCCTGCACTTTGTCTTGGCATTATTTGAGATCTGGCCCATTGCTGTGATATCAATAACAAACTTGTGAATGGAGTTAGCATATAATTTGGTTGCACAGTCGTGAGTGTATAGGGATAATTGTTGCTTATTCTGAATAGAATAGGTTGTAGTGTGCTACCTTCTGGGATCACTGCAGTTCTTCTGGTGAAGGTACTCCAACAATTTGCAAGAGGGAAGAATGAGGATTTTTTATTTTTAGCAAGCGCTGAAGAAGTAACCCATTAAAAAGGTAGTATTAATAAAAAACAACTTAAAAGCAGAGCAGCAGAAGTAAATGGATTATGTTCATGCAAATATGTTACTCGTTATTCCTTTGAGAATGATCCTTTGGATGGTGCATGATTTATGCCATCACAACTCAATACTTAGTTCCTATGAATCCATCCAAAATTGGCTGAAAATTTCTGTAAGTCTCGGGATGTCAGACAAGAAGGTCTTGGAAATACAAGTGCAAACAATTCATACCCCATTTTTTACCAACATACACTAGATTTACCAACGGCCACTAAATTAAATGGACTCAGCTGGACATTTCATCAAATGCATTTCACCTGCTTCATAGAGAATGATCAAAGGAAAACATCAAAAAACACAAATATTTTAAAAGTAATTACGGATACATTCAAGTACGTCTAGATGGTATGTTTGAGCAGTAGTGGAAATATATTAATCGGTGGAGGAAGTATGGTGCAGTTGAGAGCAAACATTCTTTGCAAAATTTCCTCTTACATCTGTCAGGACAAAGGGACTTTATGATATAATTAATCGTAGCATGAACCGATTATTTAATCTATTGTTAATAGCAGAATGAAGGAACAAAAAGTGTGATATCTACTGAGATCTGCAACCAAAAGAGGGAAATATTGTTTCCTGTTATTTAATGTTGCATAGTTGTGAAATAATGCAGAAAAGTCTGAATCGGGGCTAGATTAATATATTTTTATAACTTTTTAACAATTCATAAATCGTATTAATCATAATAATTTAGCTTAGCTTTAGTTTAGCTTAGAGATACAGCACGGAAACAGGTCCTTTAGTTTAGCTTAGAGATACAGCATGGAAACAGGTCCTTCGGCCCATCAAGTCCACACCGACCATTCAAATGTTAAGATGTTTGTTAATATCCCACAAAATTGTGTTTTAGTTTAGATTAGAGATACAGCACGAAAACAGGTCCTTTGGCCCACTGAGTCCGCACCGACCAGCGATCTCTGCACATTAACACAATCCTACGCACACTGGGGACAATTTACATTCATACCAAGCCAATTAACCTACAAACCTATACATCTTTGGAGTGTGGGAAGAAACTGAAGATCTCGGAGAAAACCCGCGCAGTCACGGGGAGGACGTACAAACAAACTCCGTACAGACAGCACCCGTATTCAGGATCGAACCTGGGCCTCCCATGCTGCAAGCACTGTAAGGCAGCAGCTCTACCGCTGCCTCCCTCTCCCTCTCCCTCTCCCTCTCCCTCTCCCTCTCCCTCTGCCTCTGCCTCTGCCTCTGCCTCTGCCTCTGCCTCTGCCTCTGCCTCTCTATTTGTCTCTCCCGCTCAGTCTGCCTGTCTCTCTGCATCTCTCTCTGTCTCTCCCAGTTTGTTTCAAATCTGGGTACAAACTGCTCTTTAAATAGAAAAACACTATGATTTTTATCCCATCAGAATGTTCATCAAAATTATCTGATAAATCATAATAAATAATGATAGTTATAAAAATTCTTCACGCTCTTCGATATAAACAATTTTAGTTTTGTTCATAGGGGGTAATCGTTATTTTAAAATCAACCTTGCACTTGTCAATTTAAGTACTGCTTGATGTGCTAACATTTTGGCTGTGTTCTGTATGTGCAAATATTGCTTTATTTGGAAGGAGCAAAAAGTACACCATAACCTAAAAACCTCAAAAATATTTCCATTTCTCCAGGAAAATGTTTTAATGTTAATTTTTATTATATTGAATTAGCTAAAATATGTAATATTAGTATCTGGCTATCATTATAACATGAACTCATGCTGAGCAAGTGTTTTTAGCAGACAATTCTTGTTAGTCACCTCATGTAAAAGAGATAAATTACATTTATTTAAAACTGATATGATTACAAGATTATAATGAAATATGAAACCAATGCAATCCTTCATGACTTTATTAAGCTGATAAATCTGCAAGGAAACATCACCCATTCCTTCTCTCCAGAGTTGCTGCCTGTCCTGCTGTGTCACTCCAGCATTTTGTGTCTATCTTTAGTGTAAACCAGTGTCTGCAGTTCCTTCCTACACATTAAGCCTGCTTCATCAATGACCCTAATCAGCCTATTATGGGGAAGTGAGACATTTCCACAGTTTCATATCCCAACAGGTACTGTAATCTGAGCCGTATAAATACAAAATGGCTATATTCTGCCCTAACAAGTTGAAACATAAAACTCGTATGACTCATCTATGTATGCATGAGGGTTGGGTGTGTTTGGGGAATGGTTGGGGTTGGGGGTGGTAGTGGAGAGGAAATCTTTAAATTGCGTTGCTTGTTAAAGAGACCTGACAGACTTTGAAATTAGATAAGTGGGATATATTCTGGTTGAGAGTGTGCAAGTAAAAAGCAATGTTTTCCAAGATATTGCTTTATGTACCACAGTGTTTAAAAATAATGTGCAATGGAAAGTTAGGTTTCTACGGGTGAATTGCATCTAGTCCATGACTTTTTTTCAACGTTTCCCACGTGTCTGACATGTTACCACTTGAAAGAGCCCAGACATGCACATTAGTGAGAAATGACATTCGTGTGTACCACTTACAGGATTTTTGTCCACCAGTACAGAATTGACAGAAAACATGGGCAGTCACATGGAAATGGCCTTCACAATGCATCTCCATGGAGTACAACACTGGAATCCTGCTTCAGAATTCCCATTACGCTCTCCATCATGATCTCCTCCAGACATCAACTTTTGTCTCAATGTCAGCAAGATGATGGAGCTAGGAATAGGAATAGGATTAGGAATACTTTATTGTCACATGTGATCAGGCACAGTGAGATTCTACGCTTGCATACACAATGTATACAAATAGCAGCCACCTACGGCGCTGATAATGTTACAAAGCATGCCGGCTCCCCCTTTTGTCCTCCCTCCCCAACAATTCCCCCACGCCGGGTCCTCCATTGTTCTTCCCCTCCCCCCCACAAGGTGGTTCTCCAAGCTCTCATCCACCGTCGACCATGGGTCGACCCGCGAGGCATCACTGCCGCTGCGAGGTTTCATCACCGCTGAGGCCCCATCGTTGTGAGGCTTCACCACTGCCACCGCCGAGGCCTCACCGCTGTCGACGCCCCACTTCACGCCTCTGTGGTGCCGACCTGGGCTCCAGCCAAGGGCTCCGTCGGCCCCTTAGCCCTGATCCGGGGAGCATCGAGACCGCGGCACCTTAATAAATGCTTAGGCTGCGTTCCTAGGCCACAGCTGCGGCCCGTCGGGAAGCCTTCTGGCCGCGCGGCCCATTAGGAAACCTTCTGGCCTAGTGGCTTGTTAGTGACTTCAGGAAACGTGATGTATTACATGCCCAAATCAGCTTCCTGGAGAAATGGAAATATTTTTGAGGTTTCTAGGTTATGGTGTACTTTTTGCTCCTTCCAAATAAAGCAATATTTGCACATACAGAACACAGCCAAAATGTTAGCACATCAAGCAGTACTTAAATTGACAAGTGCAAGGTTGATTTTAAAAGTCATTGCTTTAAGAAGGAGATGAGCAGGAATTTCTTAAGTCAGAGGGTGGTGAACTGTGGAATTCATTGCCACAGACAGCAGTGGAGATCAAGTCAATGGACATTTTTCAGGAGGAGATTGATAGATTCTTGATTGTTACGGGTGTCAGAGGCAATGGGGAGAAGGCAGGAGAATGGGTTTGAGAGGGAAAGATAGAGTCATAGAGTGATACAGTGTGGAAACAGGCCCTTTGGCCCAGTATGTCCCATCTGCATAGTACCACCTGCCCACGTTTGATCCATATCTCTCCAAACCTGTCCTATCCATGTACCTGTTTCTTAAATGTTGCGATAGTCCCCGCCTCAACTACCTCCTCTGGCAGCTTGTTCCATACACCTACCACCCTTTGTGTGAAAAACATACTCCTCAGATTCCTATTAAATCTTTTGCCCTTAAACGTATGTCCTCTGCTCCTCGATTCACCTACTCTGGGCAAAAGTCTAAACCATATTTATTCAAATCATGATTTTATACATCTCTATTAGATCATCCCTCATCCTCCTGTGCTCCATGAGCCCCAGCCTACTCAACCTCTCCCTATAGCTTTGGCCCTCTAGCTCTGGCAACATCCTCGTAAATCTTCACTGTACCCTTTCCAGTTTGATGACATCTTTCCTATAGCATGGTTCCCAGAACTGAATACAATACTCTGAATGCGGCCTCACCAACTTCTTATGCAACTGCAACAGGACCTCCCAACTTCTATACTCTAGCCTGACCCGCTGAGTTACTCCAGCACTCTGTGAAATGTCACAGAACAGGGCAAGATTAGCAAGTCTGCTGATAATACAAAAGTGAGTGGTTTTGCAGATAGTGAAGATGGTTGTGAAAGATTGCAGCAGGGTCTGGATCAATTAACCAGGTGGGCAGAAGAATGGTTGATGGTTGCGTGGTTCCTTGAAGATTGTGTCGCAGGTATGTCAGGTGGTCAAAAAGTATTTTGGCACTTTGGCCTTCATCAGTCAGAGTATTGAGTATAAAAGTTGGGAGGTCATGTTGCAGTTGTATAAGATGTTGGTGAGACCACATTTAGAATATTGTGTTCAGTTCTGGGCACCATGTTATAGGAAAGATGTAAAACAGGCCAAAGTGGAAATGGTTGAGAGATTCAAGTTCCTTGGCGTAAATATTACTTACAATCTGCGTAGATCACCCTAATTGAAGCAACAAGTAAGAAAGTACACCAATGCCTCTACGTCCTCAGAAGATTAAGGAAGTTTGTCTTCTCCCCAATGACACGTCCAACCGTACTGTTGGGTTGCTTCACAGTTTGGTTTGGGAACAACTCTGCCCAAGACTGCAAGAAGCTATTGTCAAGGAATTAGAAGGAAATTTTACAATTAAACATTCTTGACAATTAATTCATGAAGCCTAAAAAACTGGAAATCCTGTTTGAAATAAGGAACAAGTTGGGGGCTGAGGTACAGTAATCATTCTTTGACAATCTCTCCATTTTAGCTGCAAGGAGTATAAAATCAGTCCATTTACCTGAGGAATCCATGGCCGTCCGAAATGGGGGGGTGCGGTGCGTTAGGTGTGACCGCACCCCCCCTTTTTCCCCCTAGAGTACGAAAAACTCCTGCTAACCCCCGCTGGCCTATGTCACCCCCGCTGACCCCCGCTGACCGCTCTAGGCCCATGCCACCCCCACTGAACCCCGCTGGGTCTATGCTACCCCCGCTGGGCCCACGCCACCCCCGCTGACCCCCGCAGGGTCCAGTCCACGCCCTCTGACCCCCGCTGACCCCCGCTGGGCCCACGCCACCTCCACTGACCCCCGCTGGACCCACGCCACCCCCGCTGAACCCTGCTGGTTCCACGCCATGCCACCTCCACTGACCCCCACTGGGCCCATGCCACCCCTGCTGACCCCCGCTGGGCCCACGCCACCCCACTGGCCCCACGCCACCTTCATCTTCATCCCCCCTGCCAGAAAGAGGGGAGATGTGGGTAGGGGGAGAGAGAGAGGGGAAGGGAGGGGAGAGAGAAATGGAGGAGGGGAAGGGGGAAAGGGGGATTATCTTTAGGGAGATTGCAAAATTACGGTAGGTTTTAGAGCTATTATATTTTCTCCTCCATATAAATAATTTTAAACAATATCAAATAATGTTAAACAATTGGAAAGGCCTTGATAACAATACTGAACAATATGAATTCCATAGTTTGTGACATAAATATACATTTTAATGGGATCGTTATATAAAGATGTAACATTTCCATTGCAAGATCGGGGGGATGGCAAATATGCGTCAAGCCGATAGCCTAATAGTTAAAGAGTTAAAAGATAGCCTAATCGATAAAGAGCTGAGAAGGGAAATCAGAGCTGCCAAGGAAAGGTACTCTGAGAAGTTGAGGAGCAAGTTCTCAGCTAGTGACTCTTCTTCAGTTTGGAAGGGCATGCAAGAAATCACCAGCTATAAGAGGAAAGCCCCCCACTCCTTGGACAATCGTCAGCTGACGAACGACCTGAATGCGTTTTACTGCAGGTTTGAAAATCAGAAACGTAACCCTGGTACCCCCTCCCCAACAAACACAGCCAGACCCCAGTCTGCAAAGACTGGGCCCTTCTACACCCACCCCATTCCAATCACCACTTCACACCCAATTACACATTTTTAACCAGTCCCTGCAAAGATGTACTGTCCCTGCCTGCTTCAAAGTCTCCACTATTGTCCCTGTACCCCAAAAGGTAGGAATTACTGGTCTTAATGACTATAGGCTTGTTGCACTGACCTCTGTAGTCATGAAGACCGTTGAAAGGCTTGTGCTGGCCAAGCTAAAAAATATCACAATCCCTCTGCTGGACCCTCTGCATTTTGCATATTGGGCCAATAGATCTGTGGATGACGCAATCAATCTGGGCCTGCACTTCATCCTCCAGGGGACCTATGCGAGGATTTTGTTTGTTGATTTTAGCTCTGCATTCAACACCATTGTGCCAGAACTACTACGCTCCAAACTTTCTGAGTTGACTGTGCCTGAACCCCTCTGTCGTTGGATCACCAGCTTTCTGACAGACAGGAAGCAGCATGTGAGGTGGGAAAGCATATCTTGGACCCGCAAACGCAAGATGCGTACTCTCCCCTCTCCTCAACTCTCGCCACACCAATGACTGCACCTCCACAGACACCCTTGTCAAGCTTTTCAAGTTTGTGGATGACAACCCTGATTGGATTGATCCAGGATGGGAATCTCTGTACTCTTTTCAGTTTTACATCTTTCCTATAACATGGTGCCCAGAACTGAACACAATATTCTAAATGTGGTCTCACCAACATCTTATACAACTGCAACATGACCTCCCAACTTTTATACTCAATACTCTGACTGATGAAGGCCAAAGTGCCAAAATACTTTTTGACCACCTGACATACCTGCGACACGATCTTCAAGGAACCACGCAACCATCAACCATTCTTCTGCCCACCTGGTTAATTGATCCAGACCCTGCTGCAATCTTTCACAACCATCTTCACTATCTGCAAAACCACTCACTTTTGTATTATCAGCAGACTTGCTAATCTTGCCCTGTTCTGTGACATTTCACAGAGTGCTGGAGTAACTCAGCGGGTCAGGCTAGAGTATAGAAGTTGGGAGGTCCTGTTGCAGTTGCATAAGAAGTTGGTGAGGCCGCATTCAGAGTATTGTATTCAGTTCTGGGCACCATGTTATAGGAAACATGTCATCAAACTGGAAAGGGTACAGTGAAGATTTACGAGGATGTTGCCAGGACTAGAGGGCCAAAGCTATAGGGAGAGGTTGAGTAGGCTGGGGCTCTATTTCATGGAGCACAGGAGGATGAGGGATGATCTAATAGAGATGTATAAAATCATGATTTGAATAAATATGGTTTAGACTTTTGCCCAGAGTAGGTGAATCGAGGAGCAGAGGACATACGTTTAAGGTGAAGGGGAAAAGATTTAATAGGAATCTGTGGGGTATGTTTTTCACACA
Source organism: Leucoraja erinaceus (assembly GCF_028641065.1). Taxonomy (NCBI): domain Eukaryota; kingdom Metazoa; phylum Chordata; class Chondrichthyes; order Rajiformes; family Rajidae; genus Leucoraja; species Leucoraja erinaceus. The sequence goes on along the minus strand of NC_073380.1, from coordinate 38,721,835 downwards.
AAGGGTGGTAGGTGTATGGAACAAGCTGCCAGAGGAGGTAGTTGAGGCGGGGACTATCGCAACATTTAAGAAACAGGTACATGGATAGGACAGGTTTGGAGGGATATGGATCAAACGTGGGCAGGTGGTACTATGCAGATGGGACATACTGGGCCAAAGGGCCTGTTTCCACACTGTATCACTCTATGACTCTATCTTTCCCTCTCAAACCCATTCTCCTGCCTTCTCCCCATTGCCTCTGACACCCGTAACAATCAAGAATCTATCAATCTCCTCCTGAAAAATGTCCATTGACTTGATCTCCACTGCTGTCTGTGGCAATGAATTCCACAGTTCACCACCCTCTGACTTAAGAAATTCCTGCTCATCTCCTTCTTAAAGCAATGACTTTTAATTCTGAGGCTGTGGCCACTGGTCCTAGACTCTCCCACTAGTGGACACATCCTCTCCACATCCACTCCATCCAGGTTTTTACCAGGCTGGGACAGACAGCACCAGCTTCACACCGTGTCCCAAAGCTTGTGTCCTGTCCTGCATCACCTAAGGCAGCAGAGACGTTTTAGGAGAGGGCAAGCACCGTAACAAAGCAGCTCATGATGATTTGCGTAACATTCAGGAATGTCTATGCATGTCATATGATGAATATTACTGAAGAAGGGTCTTGACCCGAAATATAATCTATACCTTTTCTTCAGAGATGCTGCCTGACCCACTGAGTTACTCCAGCCCTTTGTGTCTATTTTCCCTTCACCCATCTGCCCAAGCCCACTCTCCCCCCTCCTTTCCTATGCTCCTTTCCACCCATAAACCTGTCTGCCTATATTTCACGCCTCTTTCAAATCTGCTCTACTTATCTACATGCATTTTTCTTCTTAACCTTTTAGTCATAGAATGATGAAGTGTGGAAACAGGCATCCTTCAGCCCAACTTGCCCACACCGTCCAAGTCCCACTCACACGCGTTTGGCCCATCTATCTATCTATCTATCTATCTATCTATCTATCTATCTATCTATCTGTCTATCTGTCTATCTGTCTATCTGTCTATCTATCTATCTATCTATCTATCTATCTATCTATCTATCTATCTATCTATCTATCTATCTATCTATCTTCTATCTATCTATTCTTATATAAAAGTCTGTGGCTGCCGCCTGCCGTCCGTCCGTCCGGCTGCCGGCTGCCTTTCTTCCTTTTGATTCGTTTCCATCATGTGATGTCACAATGCCCAATGCTCACAGATGTCCAATCGGACTTTCTTCCTTTGATTCACTGCAACTCCGAAACCAGACGCAGAATCGCCGACATCTTTTCCATTTCGGTAGAGATTTCACTTTTCTTTCTAAGTATCCATTCCTCATTACATTTTGTCATGTTTAAGTACACGTTTTTAATCCAATCCTTCTCCCCCCCCCCCCCCCCCCATATTTCAAAAATAAACTGGCATCTCACCCATAGAAGCAGCCATGGTGAACGTTCCATCGTGTGATGTCACAATGCCCAATTTTCAAAGACATTCTTGCCATAGAGGGAGTACAGAGAAGAAAAGACCAACTTTTGCTGCATGAAGGGTAAGGTAAGGTCCAGACTGATTCCTGGGATGTCAGGACTGTCTTATGAAGAAAGACTGAATAGACTTGGTTTATACTCTCTAGAATTTAGAAGATTGAGAGGGGATCTTATAGAAACTTACAAAATTCTTAAGGGGTTGGACAGGCTAGATGCAGGAAGATTGTTCCCGATGTTAGGGAAGTCCAGGACAAGGGGTCACAGCTTAAGGATAAAGGGGAAATCCTTTAAAACCGAGATGAGAAGAACTTTTTTTCACGCAGAGAGTGGTGAATCTCTGGAACTCTCTGCCACAGAGGGTAGTTGAGGCCAGTTCATTGGCTATATTTAAGAGGGAGTTAGATGTGGCCCTTGTGGCTAAGGGGATCAGGGGGGTATGGAGAGAAGGCAGGTACGGGATACTGAGTTGGATGATCAGCCATGATCATATTGAATGGCGGTGCAGGCTCGAAGGGCCGAATGGCCTACTCCTGCACCTAATTTCTATGTTTCTATGTTTCTATGTCAACATTGCTCCTCTGAAAACACTCCCGAATGCACTAATTAATTTGTATACAGGTGACACGCCACAAGCACATGAGTTCCAAAAGAATATTAGACAATACAATTGTCTCTTTCAATTCACGTCATTTGGTGCCAAGGAAGTGGTGTCACATGGATGGAATCCTTCAGTGATCATTCAAGGCCAGATTCATCATTTCATTGGTTCTTTGATGCCTGACCAAGATCAGCAAAGTAAATTCTTACAAATCTATTTCATGGAGCCGCAAGATAGCATTGAGTTGCGAATGAGTATACTCCAAGATGCTGGTATTCAAAGGGACACTGTTTAAATGCTTGAAAACATGATAAGACTAAACAACCCTTGACATGGCAAGAACACTGGATGACTGCATTGATTATATCTATCCAGCATTTGACCACCCTGCAACATTATTCTCTAACAATTATATCTTGGCTCCACACAATGATACGATGAGAAGAATCAATTCTGCGTGTGTCAGACGCTTCCCTGGAACCATGAGGGAGTACTATTCTTTCAATTCTGTCACTGACGGAACAAATTCAACTCACTTCCCAACGGAATTCCTCGATTCAGTCGAGATTTGTGGATTACCAACCCACAAATTGGAGTTGAAGAAAGGATCTCCAATTGTTTTAATCAGAAACTTGCAACCCCCAAAGCTATGCAATGGAACGAGGTTGATTGTAGAACAGCTACACAATAATCTCATAGTTGCTAGAATCAACATGGGGGCCTACAAAGAAGAGAT